>NC_061121.1:208768794-208797699 GCF_002878395.1 Capsicum annuum
AAAAATAATATTACGTGGAAATTAGGTGGCATTACATGGCAGGTGTGTTTTTCTCACTTTCCGTTACGCATCTGGGCGTCAGCGTTTGGGGGGGGGGGGTTATTTTCCATTTTTAAATAGTTCAGGGGGGGCATAGGGCCCCTTCAAAGTATTGGTGTGTAGTTGAGATTTGGGGTAAAGGGTTGGGGGGGGGGGGGGATGTATTTGACCATTTTCTCTATTCTTTTTCTAAAAGTTAGGACTTCTAACTAACTAAAATATTTCTTTATTCACATTAGAAGAATGTATGATGATCACGAAAGAGTTGCTGGAGGAGAAAGAAAAAGCTTAAATGTATGTTTAAAGTCATCCATTGTTGTTCCATCTATTTAGAATTGTGTAAGTTAGGTATGAAAAAATCCTATATATGGAGTATCACCAACGAATGAGCTCCACGCGGCTCACGGCTAAATTTCGATCTCCGATTAAAATAAAAGAAATTGATGTAGGCTTACAATAATATCAGAATTTTCAAACATTTATAGTATTCAAGCTATGAATTTGAGATTATCTTTAGTTTTTAGATAAATTTGATGTTTTTTCCTTTTAATATTTAATAGTGACTCACTTTTGATTATATTATTTTTCTAAAAAGTAGAACTTCTAACTAATTAACATATTTGATTATCCATATTAAAAGAGCGTATGATGGCCATGAAGAAGTTGTTGAAGGAGAAAGCAGGTTTAAAGACTAATTAACGTTGCAAAAGGATAAAAAAAAGTTGAAGATTTTTTTTAAAGTTAAGGTATATATTCAAAGTACTTGATGAAGATCTTAATCTTAATCACTTAGAGTTTAGTTATTATATTTTATTATCTTTTGGATAGATATTTTTGGAGGAGAAAAGGATTGTGAATTAGATTTTTGTAGATCTGAATCTTTTGTTTTTTAAAATTTTCTAAGGTATGTAAACAGAGAATTTGATGAAGGTATTAATTTTAAGCATTCATATTTTAGTTATTTTACTCAATTATTTTTTTGGAGGAGAAAAAGTTCTACGAATTAGATTTTCACAATCTTAAAAATAAGATCACTTTTATTTATTTGTTTTGTGATAAATAGTTTATATTTTGCTAAAGCTTAATTTTCAATATCTGCATATATATCTTAATTTTTTTCAAATTAATTTGTGTCAAATTTCTCATTTAATTGAATACGCAAAATGCACTTGCAACACACGTATACATAATAAGAATATAATCAATGATTTTGTAAAGATTTGACTTTTAAAATAATAAAAGATTTTAAATGTAGAAAAAAAGAAATATAATTGTTCGACAAATATGGTTCAAATTGATGCGTCTCTCTTAGCCTCTGACAGCAAGGGAAAGAGGTATTTCATGACAAATACAAAAGTTATGATTGATAAACCACTTGAAACTTCTGGTGGTAAACTATATGTGTGCTTACACTAAAATATATATTTATGTTTATATTATTATATTAAAATGTGAAGGATCTTTGAAAAGTGAGTTGAACTTTTATACTTCATTAAAAATCTTCTAAATAGATAAAATCATTTAATTTTAAATAATCAAACGTCACACGTGCGAGGCACGTGCAGTTAAACTAGTTAGGAGCTAATTATGTATCTTTAAAAAGGAAAAAAATTATCTTCGTTGGATGTATCTGTCACGGCCCAAATTTGGGACCGTAATGACACCTATTCCATCCTCTATGATAGGTAAGCCAAATACTCAATTCCAAGAGCAGCATCTCAAACTCATAGAAGCGGAAGAAAATAAGAACAAGACCAATCCCAAATAATTTCATACATAGATTAATAGACTAGTAAAATCAATTCATAGATAATCCCAGGTCTAGAAGTCACTAATACAAGTCACTAAAATGCAGAACCAAAAGAAAGTTTGAGTCTTTTGAAATGCAAAAAATGCATAAGAATAAGGCTGAAGGAGATTTCAGTAGCCTCTAAAGCCATTAGCAGCTACCTTGAATCTCCAATGATGCTAGCAAAGAAGGAATCGACGGATCAATAGCTGGAGGTCATCGGATCTGTACCTGCACGTAGGGTATAGAAAAGCAAGAGTGAGTACGGAACCACGGGTACTCAGCAAGCATCGTCGACCAACCCTTATTCAAAGTGGTGATGAGTACACTACATAAATCATCTAAAAACAAACATTCAACCTGCACTCAGGAAAACCACCTTAATCTAACTGAATAGTTCAGTTTAACAGTAATAAGGATATAATAACAAAATCCAAGAATTTCTCAATCCAGTGAAATAAATAACACATAAACAATAGGTACAAGGTCAACAAATAAACTTTAACCAATCTGAACCAAATGAATCAATGCAATGCGATGTAATGCAATGCAACACATATGCTACATACACACCTACAGAGTAATGACTTCAAGGTTAGACCCATGGGGGACTCATAAGGTTCATGTACTGTGCAGGCGTGCACTCCAATCTTAATCAATATATTGTACAGGTGTGCACTCCGATCCTAATACATATATTGTGCAGGTGTGCACTCCAATCTCAATATATATATATATATTGTACAACCGTGCACTATGATTCCAATAAATATATATAATATTATCCAGGCGTGCACTCTGATCCCATATGAAATGCAATGCATAATATGCAGGCGTGCAACTCCGACCCCAAATCATCAATAAAATCAAGCATATCATTTCGTGTCTAAAGTCAAATAAACATCATTTTTAAAGTCAAATCAACTTATCCAGTAAGAGTACTCTCATTATCTAGCTTTTTCAATAATTTATTTACCATAACCAATCAGTCCATGTGGATAGAAAATATGGGAGAATAGTTCAAACATACAATTAACTTATTTTATCCTTTCAAACAACATCGGTACCTGCATAGATACTCATCACAATCACCTATATGGGACCCCCAATTCCCATTACTCCCATTACATATAACTAACAAATATTCAAATAACACTTTGAAAAAGAGTCTAAGAAAAGTCTCAACTTGCCTCAAATCGAAGCCAAGCAGTAATCAACCAACTTGCCCTTACATAAAGCTTCTGAACGGTCAGAATCTGTTCAAATACATAATTTCCATAAGAGTATGGATCTAACAACACCTATTTTATAACTTCTTACTCTAAAAATCTTTGACCTAAACCTCTATTTCTCAACCTATTTTAATGTTATCCTCAATATGATTATAACATAATTATTTTTACGTCGTTACTGTCAAAATTAACAATTGTTGGTTCCAGATCTTTAAGGCACACTGCTAGGGCCAATAATCACATGATCACCTGTTAACAGTTCATAAAATCTAATACAATAACCATAAAAACTTTCTCACAATTGCTTAACTTTGTTTTCACTTAGCCTTAATGGAGACGAACACAATTTGCTGACATACTTACGCACACAATAGCTGATGGAAGTTAAAGCTTTGAATATTCAAATACAATAAGCAAACTGGATTGATAACTAATAACATACTTAATTAATAAATAAAGTTTTGTAGAATAACATATTGTGCAACAACCTACTCTCTCCTAACTTGTTTTCTACCCTTAATAAAGACAAAACAACTTAATCATTAGCCAATCATGGGTAATTGTTAATTAAATGATTACCACTACTCCATTATCCACCAATTCACACCAAACAATAAGAGTTTTCAATGTTTTTCCTCAAAAATATAGCACCCTGTGAGAAAATTATTCACTATATTAATACTCAATTATGCAAACAAGATTTTTGGAGAATTGGTTACCTGGAGTGCTTGTCCTTTTCAATTTCTACTAGAATTCGTATAACTCAAATTTTCCAATGAACCCCTATTTTGTTTCTGTCGTTGGTATGATCTGGGGGAGCTATACTTGTTTTAAATAACTTAATGTAGGTCATGTATTACAGGGTAGTTTATGTGTTTGTGGATTTATCCTGATTATCCACTAATTTAATTAATAGTCTAAAATAACCCAAAACTTCAAATAGACCCTCAAAACTTATTCGAGATCCCATGATAACAAACTAAATATGTAAATTTAATAAAAAGTACATTTTGGACCTATTAAAAATACTACGACACTAATCCAAGGCCATCTCGATCAAAGTATGCCCATGATCGAGTTTAACTTTATTAAAACTCAAGAATCGACACTACCCATTCCCTTAAGCCATAAATCAAGTCCAACCACTACGAGGAGGGTTAAAATAAGATAAATTTATAATACATTTTACTGGGTCGTTACTTTATCCACAACTAAAACAAAAGTTCGTCCTCGAACATGAAGGGAAAAAAGTACCTGGACCATCAAAAGATGAGGATATCTACTCCGATGTCGGACTCAACCTCCCATGTGGATTCCTCTACGAGACGAGGCCTCCACCGTACCTTCGATGATGCTAGGTCTTTGGATCTCAACTTTTTAACCTGCCTATCCAAGATAGCTATAGGCTCCTCCTTAAATGTCAAATTCTGATCCAGACTCACTGAGTCACACTAAATCACCTGCGAATCATCTGGATAGTACCTCTTCAACATAGAAACATAAAAAAACCGGATGTACAGTTGAAAGACCCGGTGTCAAAGCCAACTCATAAGCAGCTGGACCAACACGCTAAAAAATCTCAAAAGGGCCAATAAACCTCGGATGAAGTTTTTCTTTCTACCCAAACCTCATCACACTATTCATGGGTGATACCTTCAACAAAACTCTCTCACCCTATATGAACTCCAAGTCACGGACTCTCCTGTTAGAATAACTCTTATGTCTACTCTGAGTTGCCAAGAGCCGATCCTGGATCAATCTCACTCGGTCCGTCGAATCTCTTAACAAATCAGTCCCCCAAGGTCTAACCTCAAAAGAATCAAACCATACAACTGTGGACCTACACTTCCTACCATACAAAGTCTTGAATGAAGCCATGTAAATACTAGAGTGGTAGCTATTATTATAAGAGAGCTCCACTAAGGCTAAAAACTGATCCCAATGACCCCCAAAATCCATCACACAAGCCTGCAACATATCCTCCAACACCTGAATAATCCGCTCTGACTTGCCATCTGTTTGGGGATGGAATATTGTACTCATATCTTACGGAGTACCCAACTGCCGCTGCAAAGTATGCCAAAAGTTTGAAGTGAACTGAGTACCTCTATCTGAAATGATGGAAACAGGTATGCCATGCAATCAAACTATCTCACGAATGTAAATCTTAGCCAATTTCTCTGCATTATAGCTTATTTTCACAGGCACAAAATGGGCTGATTTGGTTAATCTGTCCAAAATCACCCAAACAAAATCAAACTTCCCTAAGGTCTGAGGCAACCCAACTACAAAATTCATAGGGATACGCTCTCAATTCCACTCGGGAATAGGAATCCTCGAAAGCAAACCACCTAATCTCATATGCTTATATTTCACCTGCTGGCAATTCAAGCACTTAGCCACAAACTCTACAATATCTCTCTTTATCCCATACCACTAGTAATGTTGTTTAAGGTCATGATACATCTTCACCACACCTGGATGAATGAAATAGCGCGAACAATGGGCCTCCTCCATAATAGACTAGTCAAATCACCCATTCTAGGAATACAAATTTGCCCTTTAATCCTCAAAACATCCTCTTGGTCTAAAATCACCTCCTTAACCTCACCTCGCATCACCTTATCTTTAATAATACACAATTTTTCATCCTCAAACTGACAATCTCAAATCTGCTCTATCAACAAGGACCTCGCCTCCACATATGCCAGAACTCTACCTGACTCAAAAATATCAAGATGCACAAAACTGTTAGCCAACCGTTGAGCCTTCCTGGCTAATGGTCGCTCCTCCACACTCAATAATGCAAGACTACCCATACTAACTGCCTTCCTACTCAAGGTATCCGCCACTACATTAGCCTTGCCTAGATAATACAGAATAGTCATATCATAATCTTTTAACAACTCCATCCATCTATGCTGCCTCAAATTTAACTCTTTTTGCTTAAAGATATACTGAAGGTTGTGTTGGTTAGTGTACACCTCACAATGAAATCCATATAAATAGTGTCGACACAACTTCAATACAAATACAACTGTGAGTAACTCTAAATCATGAGTATGATAATTTCTCTTATGTGGCTTCAATTGCCTCAAAGCATATGCTTCTGCATCAACACACCACCCAAACCAATACCAGAAGTATCACAAAACACAGTGAAACACTCACCTTCAATAGGTAGGGTCAAGATAGGAGCTGAAGTCAATAAAGTCTTGATCTTTAGAAAGCTCTCCTCGCACTTATCTAACCACTGAAAAGCTACATTTTTCTAAATCAATCGGTTTATGGAGCTGTCTAGAAGAGAAACCCTGCACAAATTACCTGTAATAACCTGCCAACCCAATAAAACTCTGAATATCTGAAAGTGAAGTAGGTCATGACCAATTTCTAATTGCCTCAACCTTGGACGGATCGATCATAATACCATTCTTGGGCACCACGTGTCCCAAGAATGCCACAGAACTGAGCCAAAATTTACACTTTGAAAACTCAGCATATAACTTCTCATCCCTCAACCTCTGGAGTACAATCCTCAAATATTTTTCATGATCTGTCTCGCTCTTAGAATACACCAAAATTTCATCGATGAACATAATCACAAAAGAATCAAGATAAGGCCAAAGCACCCTGTTTATCAACTCTATAAATGCTGTTGGGGCATTGGTCAACCCAAAGGACATAACTAAGAACTCATAGTGGCCATATGTAGTCCGAAAAGCAGTCTTAGAAATGTTCAAAGCTCGAATCTTTAACTGATGGTACCCCAATCTCAAGTCAATCTTCGAGAACACATAAGCACCCTGAAGATGATCAAACAAGTCATCAATACGTGGTAGAGGATACTTATTCTTGATCGTCACTTTGTTCAACTACCGATAATCAATGCACATTCTCATAGAACCATTTTTGTTCTTTGCAAACAATATCGGAGCACCCCAAGGTGATACACTTGGTCAAATAAACCCTTTGCTTAACAAGTCCTGAAGCTGATCTTTCAATTCTTTTAGCTCAGCTGGCGCCATCCTATAAGGAGGAATAAAAATGGGATTAGTGTCCGGTTCCATATCAATACTGAAATCAATATCTCTAGCGGGAGAAACACCTAGAAGATCAGTAGGAAATACACCTATGAAATCTCTTACCACCTCCACTGATTCTAAAGAAGGTGCCTCGATACCAGTATCACGAACATAAGCCAAATATGATAGACAACCCTTCTTAACTAACCGCTGAGCCTAAATGAATGAACTCGCCTTCTTAGGATATGAACTCTGAGCACCGCTCCACTCTAATCTAGGCGATCAGGCATGGATAAAGTACCCGTCTTGGCATGACAATCCAAGATAGCATGATAAGGAGAAAACCAATCCATGCCTAAAATAACATCAAAGTCAACCATATCCAGGATAATCAAATCTACCCAGGTATCACACCCCAAAATAGAAATAATGTAGGATCGGTATACCCGATCCACCATTAAAGAATTACCTACTGGAGTAGAAACACGAATAGGCACAACCATAGACTCATAACTCATATTAAAGATGGAAGTGAAGTTTGCAGACACATAGGAGAAAGTAGAACCAGTATCAAATAATACCAAAGCAGGTCGATGACAAATAGAGATGATACCTGTAATGACTGCATCAGAAGAATCTACCTCGGGCTTCCCTATAAAGGCATAACAATAAGCTCTGTCATCTATCGGCTGAGTCACTCCTCTACCACCTCACCTACCAGCTGGTGGTGCACCTTTACCTCCCTGAGATCTGCATCTACCCCTAACTGGGGAACTGCTACTTTAATAGAGGCCAGATAACTCTGTTGTGGATACCTCTGCCTGTATGTTGGACAATTTCTCAGAAAATGATCCTGACTACCACACTCATAACAAGACTTAGGAGCCACCAGCTGTCGAGAAGGACCTGAATATCTGGCATGGCCACCATGACCTGAAAATCGCTGAGATGAACCCTATCCCAAACCATAAGAACTCCGACCTGAATATCCACTCTATGTTGTCTACATCGCTGCCTGAACTAGCCTACCATGAACTGGCCTACCATACTAATGGCGAAAATCTCTTTCGAAAGAACCCCTACCTCCAGATGAAGTACCATAGAATCGACCTGAAGTGTGGGACCTCTTGTCCCTTAAATCCCCATACTCCTCACAATGCATCAAATCAAACTCCTTTGCCGATCAACCACTCTTTGAAAGAATCCCCAGATTAGGCTACAATAAACACAACCTCTCTGATCCTAAGTGTCAAACCCCTCATAAACTTCCTGAACATCTCGGCCTTATCTGGCAAGATCACCATAGCATAATGGGCTAAGGCATAAAATAGTCCCTTGTACTCTGCCACAAAAATATTGTCCTGCATTAAATTCTCAAAATGGTGCCTACTTTTCTCCCTCAAGCTATGAGGAACGAATCTATCAAGAAAGGCCTGTGTAAATATAGCCCAAGTCATCAGTGGAGAACCTGATGGCCTGGTGTCAATATAAGAGCGCCACCACTACTTGGTAGGACCAAGCATCTGTAAGGCAGTATAAGTAACCCCGTGGGAGTCAACCAATCCTACACTATGAAGTCTCTCATCAAAACTAACCAAAAAATCGTAGGCATCCTCACGTAGATCACCCTAAAACTATGGTGGGTCCATCTTTCTAAACCTCAAAACGTTGTTGCTTCTCATCAAATATAACTGCAATAAATCCATGGTAGCTCCAACCCCTGGTAAAGGCATACCATCATACCTCAGTGCTGGCTGAACCACTGGACCTTGATAGATCGAAATAGGCAACTAATTTGGGGTCTGCGGTCCCACCCTAACATGTGAACCCTACAGAGTACCAAGTAATCCACCTCCCTGAACTATAGTCTCCAAAGCACCCAACATTTTATCCAAGGTATTCTGAAAAAGCGATGCAACAACAAAACCTGGTAGTTCCTGACTTGGGCCTACATCATTAGCTGGAATCAGAAAACCATCAGTACATGCCTCAAACTCAACCTCGAGAGACCTTGACCTATGAGGAGTCTGTGCATCTCCTCGAGATATCTCTCTACCACGTCCTCTTCCCCTACCCATCTCCTAACCCATCTAGGTATCCCTCCTCAAGCAATGGCTCGGGGGATAATAGGGACTCCTAACCATAATATTGAGGTGTACGAATCCTCACCATCTGTGAGAGAATAAGATAAGAATGTAAGTATTTAAAGTTAAAGGACCAATACTGCACGATAGGAGAGAGAATAAAATAAATATTTCCTAAAGTCTTATAGCCTCTCGAAGACAAGTAACAAACGTCTCTGCACTGATCCATGAGACTCTATTAGACTCAGCTTGGATTTGTGAGACCAATGAACCTGGGGCTCTAATACCCTCTGTCATGGCCTAAATTCGGGACCATGATGGCACCTATTCCATCCATGATAGGTAAGCCAAATACCCAATTATCAAGAACAATATCTCAAACTCATAGAAGCGAGAAAAATACAAACATGACCAATCCCTAATAATCTCATACGTAGATTAATAGACTAGTAAAATCAATTAATAGATAATCCCAGGTTTGGAAGTCACTAATACAAGCAACTAAAATACAAAACCAAAAGAAATTTTAAGTTTTTCAAAATGCGAAAAATGCATAAGGACAAGGCTGAAGATGATTTCAGTAGTCTCTAAAGCCAGTAGCAGCTACCTCGAATCTCCAACGATGCTAGCATAAAAGGAATCGCAGGGATCAGTATCTGGAGGTCATCGGATTTGTACCTGCACATAGGGTGCAAAAAAATCAATAGTAAGTACGAAACCACGTGTACTCAGTAAGCATCGTCGATTGACCCTAATTCAAAGTGGTGATGAGTGACACCACATAAATCATTTAAAAACAAACATACAACCTGCACTTAGGAAAACCATCTTAATCTAACTGAATAGTCCAGTTTAACAGTGATAAGGATATCATAACACAATCCAAGAATTTCTCAATCCAGTGAAATAAATAACGCATAAACAATAAGTACAGGGTCAAAAAATATACTTTAACCAATCTAAACCAAATAAATTACAATGCGATGCAATGCAATGCATATGTTGCACAACTACCGAGCAATGACTTCAAGGTCTGTACCCATGGGGGACTCACAAAGTCAATGTATTGTTCAGGCGTGTATTCTGATCCCAATCAATATATTGTGCAGACGTGTACTTCGATCCTAATATATATTGTGCAGGCGTGCATTCCAATCCCAATAAACATACTATGCAAGCGTGCACTTCAATCCCAATAAATATGTATAATATTGTGCAGGTGTGCACTCCGATCCCATATGAAATGCAATGCAATGCAAGTCATATCAAACATCAGTTTTAAAGTCAACTCAACTTATCAAGTAAGAGTATTCTCATTAGCTAGCTTTTTAAACAATTTATTTACCATAACCAATCAGTACACCGGGCTAGCAAATAGGAGAGAATAGTTCAAACATACAATTAACTTATTTTATCCCCTCAAATAAAAGCGGTATTCGCATAGATACTCATCACAATCACGTATACGAGACTCCCAATCCCCATTACTCCATTACACGTATCTAATAAATATTCAAATAGTACTTTGAAAAAAAGCCTAAGAAAAATCACAACTTGCCTCAAATTAAAACCAAGCATCAATCAACCAACTTTCCCTTACGTAAAACTTCTGAACGGTCAGAATATGTTCAAATACATAATTCCCATAAGAGTATGGATCTAATAACACCTATTTTATAAATTCTTACTCTAAGAATCTTTGACCTAAACCTCTATTTCTCAACCTATTTTAATGTTATCCTCAATATTATTATGACATAATGATTATTACGTTGCTACTGTCAAAAGTAACAATTGTTAGTTCCAGATCTTTAAGGCACGCTGCTAGTGCCAATAATCACATGATATATCATCCTATACCTGTTAATAATTCACAGAATCTAATACAATAACCATGCAAACTTTCCCACAATTGCTTAACTTTGTTTTCACTTACCCTTAACAGAGACAAACACAATGGCTGACATACTTACACACACAATGCTGATGGAAGTTAAAGCTTTGAATATTCAAATACAATAAGCAAACTGAATTGATAACTAATAACGTACTTAATTAATAAATAGAGTTTTGCAGAATAACATATTGTGCAACAACCTACTCCCTCCTAACTTGTTTTCTATCCTTAATAAAGACAAAAAAACTTAATCATTAGCCAATCATTGGTAATTGTTAATTAAATGATTGTCACTACTCCATTATCCACCAATTCACACCAAACAGTAAGAGTTTTCAATGTTTTTCCTCCAAAATATAGTACTCCATGAGAAAATTATTCACTATATTAATACTCAATTATGCAAACAAGACTTTTGGAGAATTGGTTACCTGGAGTGCTTGTCCTTTTCAATTTCTACTAGAATCCGTACAACTCAAATTCTCCAATGAACCCCTCTTTTGTTTCTGTCGTTGTTATGATCTGTGGGAGTTGTACTTGTTTTAAATAACTTAATGTACGTCATGTATTACAGGGTAGTTTATGAGTTTGTGAATTTATCCTAATTACCCACTAATTTAATTAATAGTCTAAAATAACCCAAAACTTCAAATAGATCCTCAAAACTTATTTGAGATTCCATGACAACAAACTAATTATGTAAATTTAATAAAAAGTACATTTTGGACCTATTAAAAATACTACGACACTAATCCGAGGCCATGTCGATCAACGTATGCCCATGATCGGGTTTAACTTTATTAGAACTCAAGAATCGACACTACCCATTCCCTTAAGCCATAAATCATGTCCAACCACTACGAGGAGAGTTACAATAAGACAAATTTATAAAACATTTTACAGGGTCATTACAGTATCAGGAGCTAATTATGTATCTCGATAAATCCAAAATCGAAATTTTTAGTAATTATGCGAAATGTCGTAATTTTCTATAACTAAACTCCAAACTATCGAAATTTATGTTATTTTCCCCATAAAAATTTTGGAAAATTTATATAAATATATCCTTCGGTCATCTAATTTACCAACATGGCTGAAGTATACACTATTTATACACTTTGGTCGTATATATTGTGTATAGATATGCATAATGTACATATTTTGATAATTACATAAAAGTACAGCTGACTTAATTACATTAGTACAAATTATAGCCTATCTTTTAAGCTGCTATAAGAAATGGTCGATTTTCTATAGAATTAAAAGTTACTTTTCACCTAATAACCACTTTAAACTAGCCCCTTTTTTTCCCTTTACTATTCGCACTCCCTTTTCTTCCTCGGCACGCTTATCTTCATCGCTATTTTATCTTCTCTCTAATTTTTTCTCTCTAATTTTTCTCTTTTGAGAAAAATAGAGAGAGTAAGACTTTTGGATGAATGAATTCATTATATCTAGCTACAACTTGGACTTGCAACACTACAAGAGTTTTTGAGAGGGTTCTTAGATTAAGTGTTGCTGGTGTGTTGTCGCTGCTGGAGAATGACAATGGCAATAGAGGAATCGGTGACGCCAGAACAAGTGATCAGTAAATCGTCACAGTTAAAAGTCGAAAAGAGGGCTTATATTTCAACTGACAACGGCATCGGTTATGACTTTTTTATTGGATTTAATGCTCTTATACCACTATTGTTTATAGTTCTGAGGTTTCTGTTACAGATCTGAATTTTATATTAGAATGCATTCACGGATATGTGAAAAAAAAAAAAGCCTCAAATATGGATTGAATTATCATAAATGACTCATTTATATCATCCGTTAAAAATTGGGTTCATTTATGTGATCATTGTTATAAAACTGGCTCATCCATGCCATTAGTTTTTAACAACTAGTTTTTAAAAAACAGACTTGTCACGCGGTAGCTTATTAGAGGGCCACGTCATTTTTTTATTTAAAAAAAATTAATTTTCTTTTTAATTTTTTTTATCCATTAAAAAGAATCCCTCCAATTTTTTGATCCACTAAAAATTAATTTAATCTATATTTTTAAAATTTGATTAATTTTTGATAATCAAACAAATATTTAAAGAATTTTTTTTTTAAATCTACTAATATAATTTATAACCAAACGCTATTCTAATTAAGCATATAGCATGTCTTAGCATACATGAAATATTTTATCAGCCGAATGTAAGTAACTTTTTATTTTTTTATTTTTTTATTAAGCATAGAATGACATCATCAGCATCAGGGGCGGCTCAAGCAAATTTTTATGGCCTAAGGCAAAAATCAAACGGAGGCCTTGCGTTTTATTTTTTTATATAAAATTTTTCTTTTTTCTATAAATAGTATTTAATATATTTCTTAAAATTTGTAATTTATTATTATCAAACAAAAATATGCCCCTCAAATTTTGGAGTCTTAGGCGGCCGCCTTTTCTCCTAAAGGGTTGAGCCGCCCCTAATCAGCATTTAATATTTGTACGTAACACTTTATGGATCATCATTTATCATTGCAAAAATAGGAAGACGACAATATGACGACATATATAGTATACGTAGAGTTGGCAAAATGAGAGGCTAACTATTAATAATATAATAATAATATTTGATGTTTATATATCCCTTCAGTTTCAACTGAAAAATGACAAAAGTTTTAGTTAACGTGAATCTTTTAAAATAAATAAAGTGATAGAAAGCGTAGAGTATATACTCTCTCCGTTTCTTTTTAGTTACTCATCCGTTAATTAAAATAATTATTTTATTATAATATATTTATTAAATGATGTTTACTATTGTATTTGAAATTAATTTAAAGGAAAAAATAATTAATATTAAAGGTAAAATATGAAAACAATCTTAATATGTCAAAAATGACAAAAAAATGAATCGAACGAGAATGTTTTAAGAATATATTCATGAAAAATTAATCAAATTTTAAAAGTATAGATCAAACTAATTTTCAATGGATCAAAAAGTTGCATGAATTCTTTTTAATGGATAAAAAAATTAATTTTTTTTTTTACAAAAATAAATAAAAAATGAAGTGATCCTCTAATAAAATGCCACGTGGCAAGGTTGTTTTTAAAAATCGGCTGTTAAAAAGTAATTTCAAGGATGGGCCGATTTTGTAACGATGATGGCATAAATGAGCCCAACTTTAAACGGATGACATAAATGAGTCATTTCTAATAGTCCAGTGGCATATTTGAGCCTTTTCGTTAAAAAAAAATCTTTTCTTTTATTGCGATGATTTTTATATTGAAACGGAGATGTAATAATAGAATGTGTTTTAAAGTGTAAACGTGTATAATCCATAATTATGTATATTCATACCATGTAGACATATTGTTTAAACATAATATAAACATAACTTTGTACAATTATATATATTAGAGCTATTTTCCTCTTTCCTTTAGTAGCTGCCCAAAGAAAATCTTTACATAACCTGTCTACCTCTTTCAAAACACTTTTGTGGCAATATGAATACAACACCCCAATAGTTGTATATAGAAAATAATACTGCCATGATTATTTGCAATCTTCCTGTATAGGAAAGTTGCTTTGCATATGCTACATGAATCCTACTAGTTATTTTGTCCACCAATTCTACTAGTTATTTTGTCCACCAATTCTGACAATCCATCTTGTTCCATTTTCTTCAAGTGAGTGGAAGCCCCAAGTATTTGATAGGCAGTTCCCCTAGGTTAACACCTGTAGTGTCCAAAATCTGTTGCTTGACCTGATTTAGATCACCCCTGCTATAAAAATGCTGAACTTATCCTGATTTGCTACCAACTTTGTAACAATACTGAAATGAGCCAGTGCTTCCATAACTCTTTTCACTAAGCTTAAATTCCCTTTGCAGAAGATCATGAGATCAGCTGCAAGTACTAAATGAGTAAGCTTGGATGCTTTACACATGGGGTGTAACTATATGTTGTTGTGCAACGCCTTATTGTATTTTGTACTTCTTTTAAGTCTTTTTCTGGACTATATTTAGTCTTGAGCCTGTGGACTGTCGAAAATAATCTTTTTACGTCATCTCTGAGGTAGTGGTATGGACGATGTCCACTCTACTCTCCCAAAATCCCACCGTGTGTGAATACACAGGGTATATTGTTATACAATTATGAGCATTTCGAGAATAATTTCTTCAACTACACCACTACCTCTTGCTTAAAGGAACACTGAGTTCTACACAAACAACTTCCTCCGAGTTGGTAACCAATGACTAGGAATGAATGCACTCAAACTAGAACGGCGACTCTTTGTTAAATAGATTTTTTAAGTCTATTTTTTAATTAAACGGATCATAAGTTTTTTTTTTAGGGAGATGACCATTTTTGAGATAGATCTATTAGCTATTTGATAGATATTTAGACAAATCGATTATCAATCCGACAGATCTATTATCTGTCTGACAAGTATATAGACAGATCGATTATCAATCTGACAGATTGATTATTGATCCGATCTATAAATAGACAGATCGATTATCAATCCAACAAATGAGAAAAATAGAAGTAGGCCATTTTTTCTAATTGAAAACTTGAAGAGGGTAGGCCATTTTGCTAATTGAAAACTTGAAGAGGCTTAATAGCCAAATTTTCTCACTAGAACGCAAATAAATTTAATTTGAAAACCTATAATTGATTAAGAAAGCCAAATAAAATTATGGAGCTAGTATCAACAAGTTTGTTGCATATCACAAAAAATAGAACATGGATTAATTTTGATATATATATATATATATATATATGCTAATCTAAGCAGGTTTTAATTTTATCATCACCAACTTCAAAATGGTTTAGTTACACTATTTTTTTCAAAAAAATTAAAAGAAAGGAGAGAAATAGACTTGAGTAGCTTTCACTTAGTAAAGAATATGTTCCTTTTTTTATCATATATTTTAAGGACTTCTTTTTTCACATATACAAGAAAAAAAAATTACTAACATTAAATTTTCATATATTTTATTCTTATCATATTTTAGGATTTTTAATTTTTTAATAATTAAATAATAATTTGACTGAAATAGTGAAAATGACGATTTTATCTATTGTGGAGTCTTTCAAAAAAGTTTGATTCATTTTTCTAAGGCTTTCTACAATTTTAATATATTATAGATATATATTATAGATTATAGATATAGATTATAGATTATAAATATAGATTATAGATACTACAATATACAAATTTATAATAAGTGTTTAAATTTGTATACTGGGTGAGTAAACACTCTTATTCAATGATGGACTAAACTCTTTGCCTTTCTAGAACAAAGAGTCAGGAGAAAGAGAAAAAAGAAATCAAAGAAAAGAAAGCTCGTAACAATTTTGGACTATAAATTGTAATGTAACTTTTGGGTCGTTATTTCCAGTATAAGTTAGCAATGTGTATATCATGAAACTACGCCTTTTGAGAATATGGGCAAGTTGTGCAGAAAAAGGATTCAATTATGAGAGGTTCCATCATCAGAAATCCAGGCAATTGTGGTGTCTTCTTGTTTTTTTTTTTTTAAATGTTGGTTTCCTTTTTCCTACTATTACATTTATCCTTGTTCAAAATAAGAAGATAGTCGACTGTAAGGTTGGAAGGGGAAAACAAATTTACAATCAACAAAAATGTGGTATATATATAAAGTGTTTAGGAATTGAAGTGTTAGTCACTGAACATGTTGAACGTTTTAAATATAGAGCCCATTTGGATTAGCCAATTATAAATAGTTGATAAGCATTGAGTGCAGATAAACATTTCAAAGTGCTGAAATTTTAACCCTCCACTTAGCCAAAGTACAGAAAATCGAAAATCTCTATCCACTTCTAAGGCACCCGTGGAAGTATCGATGTAATTTCAGTGTGTTCAGCTTGTCGCATTGTTGTGCAATTCAACTTAAACTAGGACAAGAATATTAAGGAGAAGACATGTAGGAGAAAACGTTAGAAATGGTTTAGTTGTTTACGCAAAGAACACCACAAGAATATAACTGATAACAGACCAACGGTGGAAGAACACTCTTCCTGGGAGTGTCTCATTTCTCGTAGGAAAGCCTGGTGCACTAAAACTCCTGGTATGCGTTGGGTCCTAAGAGGACCCACAAGCACTGACGGATCTACATGTAGTTCAGGGATTTATCCGAACCCCTTCGTCAGAAAATTACACTATGTACATACAATTAAAATTTTGATTTATAGTATATATGTTAAGTACTGAAACCCCTTCACACAAGGCTAAAGCTTGGTTTAATGGTGAAGGGGTGCAGAATTTCTCATTCAGCGTACGTTCGAGTCTAAATAACACCATTTTTTAATCTTTTATATTAGCATTTGAATTAAATCCCTAGTTACTTACTTTCTTGCTCTCGTACGTTCTGTCCCCCTTTTGGTTTCTCTTCTCTCTCACTTTCATGGTTACAAAATTTGATGGTTGACTTTTTTTTCTATTTTTTCACAAAATTATACTATATACTTTTGTTTGTTGTCAATTTTGACTGATTTAAAATATTTTACATCTTTCTCTCCTTAAAATTAAAGAAAAGTTAATATTAGTTTTATCATGTTAATGTATAAACAACTTAAACGTAAAGTACAATTCTCGTAACTTATTGTACTTTTTATATAGTTTCTAAATATGTAAATTATTTTTAAAAAAGTTTAAAGATTGAACGTTTGAACGCACATCAAAATAAAGAAGCTTAACTTCCTCCATTTTGTTGTTCATGTTGAGGTAGAGTTAAACTTTGTCTAACTCGCTCAAATGAAATCTGACCCACTTATATCTTATCCAACCAACTTATTTTTGAGGCAACGTGCTTAGTTATTTTTTTGAACCCCCGTAATAGAAATCTTGGCTCCGCTACTGCCCACAAATTAAAGGTCTATTACACATGACCTTAACCTTTCATTTCTGAAAGAGGCTATTTCCACGGCTTGAACTCGTAACATCCATGGTGACACCTTACCGGTTACGTCAAGTCGTCCCTTCCAATCTCTTATTTCTCAAATAGTACATAGTTCTTTCATCAGCATAAACTAACCAGTTCATTTGCACTCCAAAGTGATTTCACACATGCCATTTATAAACTTCACTCTGCTGGACAAATAGCGGAAAGCACCAAAGCAATTTTCGTTTATCTGTACCATGTGAATATATCATTTCTTACGGACATAACATTAGACATCCATTACAACTAGCAAAGCAGCTAATCTTATGGATCAACATATCAGCTAAAGTCAATGATTTATTATATACAGCATCACAATAATCCAAGGATCAGTGACCCTGCCAAAAAATGTTAGAAATTGGAAGAGCTGCAACATCATAACGACAACAATTGATCCATCTGATGATGGAGAGATCATTTATTAGCCAAAAACTTATTAGCTATTCTTATCGACAAACAACTACAACGTTAGGAAGGCAAGAGCCGAGTGGCCATAAATACTCTCGACGGAAATCAACTTGCTGCTTTAGGTTTATGAAAACAACCTCATGGTGGTCCTGGATCACACAATGAAGCAACAAATCCTTATAAGATTCAAACCATTAAAACACACTTTCATGTGCCAATTCCTGTTAAACGAAGAAAACTAGCTGGTCGCCATGACTTTCTTGTCTGAGAAACCAAAATCAGAGAGAAAAAGAAAGAGAAGAAAGAGAAAGAAAGAGATACTTTTATTTCTCGGTTGTTTCTAGAACTTTACAACTACTGCTTTTTATCCAGTCAACTTACAACTAATCAGAAAATTACATTCATGTTATAAATGTATTTACATTATAGTGAATGTCTGTCAGGAATATAGATAAGATCTTATCGAATTTATATCTATCAGGATTTGAAGTATCTGTATTTTAGTCAGAAACTAGGAGTATTTTTCCCTATAAATAGAGGGGTTTTGTTCATTATATTCTTAATCTTACGATCTCTCACGGGTTCTGTTCATTATATTCTTAATCTTATCATCCCTTAAGAGAAATAAAGAAGTCTCCCTCTTCTCTCTATTTATTCTTCTTGTTCTTTCTTTGTATTTCATAACACGTTATCAGTACGAGACTCTGCCAAACAAAGTAAGATTATAAATCTAAGGGTAATTTCAAGGTTAGTGATTCCTTATGTTATTTGTCTTTTGTTACTAATAATATAATTATTGTTGGATTTGAGGAAAAATAATTGATTTGAAACCATTTATGTTTTAAATTTATTCCTCAAGAACAATATTATCAGAAGGGATGATAATATATTGGGTTTAAGTACCATCAATTTATGCCTAAGATGCCTTTATATGGGTAAGATATTGAGTTTGAATCTCAATGCACCATATTGATGATATTATGATGACTAAGGCAAAATAATGTGTTTTTAATGAAAAGTCATGAAATATGTCCCATTGAATATGCTCCATTCCATGAAATTGAATATACTTCATTCCATGAAGTGAATGTGGTAGCAATATATGATAAGTCGGAAATATGACGTCTTCATTCTTGAAGTGTATATGCTAGCAGTGCATAATATGTCTGAAAGAAGACAAGTGATTGAATGCACGAATATATGCATGGAGGGGCAATATGATAATGCTCATCAAAAGTGATGATATTTTTACACGCGTATTATGATCATAAGATATGTTAGAGAAAAATTCTCTAGATCATATGTATACCTCGATTTGCTCCTGAATTAGCAATATCATAAAAGAGGTTATAAACTATCAATTTGATAGGCTTAAGATACAATTATATTTCATTCATGGGAATGGAAATTTTAATTATTATAAGCATAGATCCATTTCCTAGGTGAATGTAATGATATTTAGTGAAGCTTATCAACAAACGTGAACTTGATTGTGATGGCTTCACAACTCACCTCCGAATGAAGCAGAATAACCGAGAAGAGTTATTTTGAAATCTACTTCTAAAGTAGTAAATTTGAAATTTATTCGTGTAATAGTAAATCTGAAATTTACTAAAGTAAAAGGATACATGTCATGGTAAACTTGAAGTTTTCTAGAATAAAAGTTCATAAGTTGACATGAACGATTATGACATCCCGAAGATATGCATATTGAGTATTGGACATGTACTGAAGAATTTGAAAATTCTTCAAGAGTTATTAATATTATTTGTTCTCATGATAAGTTGGTTGGACCAACTAATTATTGGATTGGATCCCTCAAAATCTGAAAAATATAAAAAGTGAATAAGGGCCCGTTCACCTGTCATGTGATCTATTAAAATGCTTAGATATAAGATGATCACATGTATATTTATTGTCAACCTGCAGTTTGATATTCATAAAGTTGCTTGCTCAATAAAATTGAGTTAAGAGAATAATTTTCAGAATGTATAATCAAAGACAATTCATCTTGATGATGATGGTTTGACATTGAATGTCTTTGATAAATAGCTAAACCATTGTTCATGAGAACAAAGCTTCATGTGTTGGTTCGAATTATGATATGTTGCATACAATAATATTTGTATGCATTAGACCAATAAATTATGGTTATTTCTTTCCTTTCATTTGGTTCAAGGTCAGGAACCAACTATTTCATCTAATAGTTTTGATGTGCGGTATACGATTAAATAATATACCATGATGCACAAAGATGGATTCCTCAAAGAAGGTGGAGGATGTATGTTAGTTTTCCTAACCTAATGGAGAGATTATAAGTATCTATAAAGTATGTTAGGAATTATCATCAGATCCTCATTCAAAAGATAATTCAAGTCAAACGCCGAACGCATTTCATATTTAAGCTGCAAGTGATCCTATTTTGTGTCTCTAAAGGACAAAGTCTATGCATGCATGAAGTGTGATAGACCAATTAGTTCCAAATGAAATAATTCTTGAAAATAATAAGGAGCAAATAATTATAATAAGAAGGTAATGTGCTCTTGAAGAGCCTACGACATAACATTTCATGAAACCTTATGAGAGGTTCAGGTACCCAAAAATAATGAAGTGATGAGATCTCAAAATATTATGTCTCATTGTGAACTGATACAAAATGATATATCATCAATGATATCTTTGATACAATATTGACGCAATATTGTGAAGGATTATGAGGATCCGAATTCTACGTTTATTTAAGCATGCTGACGTAGAAATATTTATCAAGTGACATGAAATGATGCATCTTGGTAAGTGTAAAACTAATTTGATTTGCAATCCAGACACTTGAAGATGTCACTCACGAAATGTTGAATATTTTCACTTGACAAAATTTACACGAAAACGTGTTTAAGGATTCAAAATGTTTGAAGCATATAAAAGTTTCTGGGAAACTTATTTATAATCCTTATATCATATAAGCTTATAGCTTGAAAATTGTTGGAACTCTTGGAGAGTTTTCAAAGTGATAGATTATTTGCTGACATGAGAAATATACCGAATTGAATTGTTTATGAAGTATCGTATCTTAGTACAATTGATGTACTAATGTATCTTGCAAATACTACAAGGCCTGATATAACCTTTTCGGTTAATTTGTTAGCAAGATTACAGTCTTTATCTTATTGGTCATGCTGATGTTGGGTACTTATTTAACCCATATAAATCTCGGGCTCAAATATATAATGTGTTCACATATAGAGATACTGTCATATCTTGGAGATATGCAAGGCATTTTATTTAGCCACTTCATCGAACCATATTAAGATAATAGCTATTCATGAAGCTAGCCGAGAATATGTATGGTTGAGGTCTGTGATACATTTCTTTCGAGAAAAATATGGTTTGAAATGTGACAATGTACCCACAGTTTTATACATAGATAATGTAACATGCATAGCACATCTTAATGGAGGATTCATAAAATGAGATAGAACGAAGCACACTTCATCTTGATGATGTTTGGAATTGAATGCCTTCGATAAATAGCTAAACCATTGCTAATGAGAACAATATGGCTAATTTATTCACCAACTCTCCTCCAACTGCAACTTTCAAGAAGATGGAGCACAAGATCGGGATGCAAAAGTTCATTGACGTTCTCATCAGGGGTAGAAAATATGCGCTGTACTATTTTTCCCTTTCAAGGTTTTGTCCCACCGGGTTTTTCTTGTAAGGTTTTTAATGAGGCAACTTATATGCGTATTGTTAGAGATGTGTACTCTTTTTCCTTCACTAAATTTTTTTCCCACTGGTTCTTTTCTATTAAGGTTTTAATGAGGCACATTATCTATCTAGATATTAAAAGGGGAGTGTTATAAATATATTTACATTATAGTGAATGTCTATCAAGAATATAGATAAGATCTATCAAGATCTAGTTGATATCTATCAGGATTTGAAGTATCTGTATTTTAGTCAGAAACTAGGAGTATTTTCCCCTATAAATAAAGGGGTTTTGTTCATTATATTCTTAATCTTATGATCTCTTATCCCTTAAGAGAAATAAAGAAGTCTCCCTCTTCTCTCTATTTATTCTTCTTGTTCTTTCTATATATTTCATAACAATTCAAAATATAAATGGGCCTAATTCGGATCTATGAGAATTGGGCCTCTATCGGATGGCCCAATGTCCATGTCAACACCCCCCCTCAAACGGGAAGAAGGAAACACAGACAACTTGGATAGTATCTGCTGGTGGAGAACTCCTGAAAGGGACTTTGTCAAGAAATCAGCTAACTGGTCTGCAGAGCGAATAAAATGTAGAGAAATTAGACCATCAGACAAACAATCACGTACAAAATGACAATCAACATCACTATGTTTAGTCCATTTGAGAAATACCAGGTTCTTGGCAATATGAATAGAGTCCTGGCTATCACAATATACCAGAATAGGAGAAGAAATAGAGAAGCCAAGATCAGCAAGCAAACGTTTGAGCCAAAAAATTTTAGCTATGACCTTGCATAAAGCCCTATATTCAGCCTCAACAGAAGATAAAGAAATAGTGGGTTGTTTCTTACTCTTCCAGGAAATGGGACTACCACCCAAAGTAATATAGAAACCAGAGATTGACTTGCGTGAGTTGGCACAACTTGCCCACATTACAAAAAAAGGTCAAATTGCGGGGGTTAATTTTAAGATTTGTGGGGGTTTAAAATCCCCGCAAATGTAATTGCAGGGATTCCCAAAACCTCCACAATTCGAGCCATCACAAACAAGTTGCGACAGTTTTTTCCGACCGCCATAATTAATTTGTGGGGGTTATTTTGCGACGGTCGACCCCCATTACTCTAAATTTAATTTTTTTTATAATAAATTTTTATTAATTTTTTTTTTAATTTAGTGGGGCCCATCAATTTTTAATAACTAATTATAGATTTTAATTTTAGCTCAAATTTAATTGTTCCTTTAGGCATAATTTACACTCCAATATTAGTTCAATTCATATATCATTTATACAACTGACTAATTAAACATTGTAATTGACAAACATATCAAAAATACATTGAACATTAAACTTCAAAATTAAATTTTCAATATTAACATCTTCAAACTCCAAATTTTCAACATTAACTAGTATCTTCAAACTTCAAAATCAAATTTAAACACAAAACCTTCAATATTCTAAGATTCACTCCAACCACACAATTACATCGTCATAATTGAATATCTAAGACAAATGCAATAAAATCAAAGAATATTGTTAGGATCACTATCATCACGCGGTCTCCTTACATCCATGGGCGAAATGAGTCCACTAGCCACATCACTTGGCTACATAAAATTGAAAAGTATAAAACTAATGAAATAAACTTTCAGTCCTTATTATAAAACATTTATATCTACATACAATTAAAAACATCATGATAAATGTAAATAAATCAATCAATAACTACTCCATGCGAGAGTTTCAAACTACTCAATTAGTTAATCAAACTAGGAACGTGAGTACCATTCAACATACAGATAATATCAAACTAGGAATTTGAGTACCATTCAACATATAAGTAATACCATTCAAATGGTATGTTTTATCTACATATCATTTTAAACATTGTGGCACGCTTCTACCAATAAAGAAGGGAAAAAACCCAAATGATTATTACCTTTTTGAGGTATCTTCAAAGATCAAATAGGAAATATGTTGGGGAGTTTGCCTCGAGTATGAGACCAAAAATAAGAGATGGAGAAGGAAGCAACGAACGATGCAAGGTCCCAAACTCTTTCCAGTTCTGCCAAAAGATACTGCAGTAACAACTAAAATTGGCTGTTCACGGGCATCTGCTGAGTATGACATTGCCATAAATGGGGGACTGTATTTAGAATATGAGGAGAAACCACTAGAGGTAGATCAAGCAGCAATGACAGTTCAAAAGGAACATAAATCTCATAACGTTGATCTGATTAGAGTTTGTAGTAGCCCATCAAGAAAATTAGATGATGTTTCAAGAAGGAGAAAGAGAAAAAGAAATAGAAAGAAAAAGAGAAAGATAGCTACGATAGATGCGAGCAACTTCAATGACAAAAGGATTACCTAAAGGTGAAAATCAAAGTAATCCACCTTGATTATATCTTGTATTTTCGTGTTGTAGAAAGCATCTATCGAATTGGATTTTATGAGCAATTACTCATTGCAAACACTTGTTTCTTTGAGAGTTGAGACAGACCTCTTGGTCATTGCAAAGTTAATTGCTCTATCATTTTCAAACTTGAGAAGAAAAAACACTATCTATAGAAAACTGATTAGGATACAGTCACCCAAAATTATACAATGAAAAACAATAAAGGGAACAGTCATCCAAAGTTAAACAGGAAAGGTGATTAAATCTTTACAAGGAAAGGATTTCAATATCAAGCCAAATATCTTGTACCATTATTCAAGTTAAGGATTCCTGAATAAGAACATTCAAAGTCCCTTTAATCAAGGCTTGATGGAAGATATCCATGTCACTCATAAAGGAAGGAGCATATTACTAATATCAAATCGCACTAATCCTATAGCATTTCTATCCAGCGTACATTCTTTTGACTCTGCAATTCTATATTTGCACTAAACTCACTGATATTTCTCAAGAAAAAAATCAAAGTGATTAAGAAACTGGACAAATTAGTCATTACGACCTCTAATTGACCATATGTTCTTTCCAGAACTTTGGATAAGTGATTGTATTATCCAAACATGCGACAATCATAAAATAACATTTAGGCGTTAATAGGCTATTTAGCCTCTTTGGGTTTCTATTTTAGAGGTGGAATTTCTCAAAAAAGACGAAGAAATTTCACCGTAAAGTTTATGTGAACTGTAAATACATTTTAGGTGTCTAAAAAACTTATTTTGTCATTAGAAGGGAAATTATATTTATTTTAGGTAAGCAGTATTTTCAAAGTTGCATAATAGAACATCCTGACAAGAAACAAGTATGGTGGGATCCAGAATCACAAAGCTCCAAAACAATTGTAAGTCTTCTTGAAGGATAAATAGCAAATGATAGTACAAACTATACAAACACTTACACCACATAGAGGAACTGAAGCAGTGCCATCATGAGGTTCTCCTAAGAAAACTAAATTCTTAACCTGTCAAGGCAATGAGCACAAATAATTATTAATGATATTTCTCAAGTACAACAAATATAAGGCCTAGATAGATGATAACAATAACATGTGGAATCAATAATATACAGGAAGTCTATGTGAACACTAAGAAATTCAATGATTTCTCTCTTGGACTTCTCCTCTTTCCTTCTTTGGAAAACATAAATCCCAAAACTTCCCCACTCAACATAAATCTCCAATAGAATGCAGACTCAAGGGAGTTAAGTCAATATATCAATTTATTCCACCAAGTAAAGCAAGCAGGTAGATAAAGAGTACTAGTGTTCCTCGATGTCTTTTTTCCTTTTTCTTCATTTTCCATTTGCATACCCCATCACACAATAGAAAATCTCTTCACTTCAACAAAAAGAGGTTATGTCATAGACTAAGAGGAGAGCCCAACCCAAAAGACTAATCTAATTAGGTGGGAGCCCATTTATCTTATAAACCAATTGACACACAATAGGAAAGGATGACTATCTACTGGCGTATTTAGATTCAAACAAAGACTCGATGAAATTTCTGAACCTGATTCATATGTGTACTGGACTTTCTCCAAAATCACAAACACTAAGAAAATTGTTAGGCAACAATTGAGAATTATTTCCAGCAGAGAAGGTTGGCAACAAATTCAGAAGAGTGACTTCTAGTGATGGAGGTCATGTGAAGAGATATTGTTCTGAATATGTGGATAATCTACCAAAAAGACTTACTAGGATTGGGATTAGAATCACCAAGCTCCAAAACAAATTGCATTATGTATGATAAATGTCACATCACAAATCAAAAAATTTCAACCATAAAATCTAAAATCCAACAAATTGCTTGTTTAACAATAATTTAATTTATATTATTCCATCATTAATTGTGAATACAAAAGCAAATATATAAGGCCAAAATTTGTTTCTATTTCTGGTTTCACTGTATTTCTAAAATCACAATAGACATAGAATTCAAAGTCTTATTAAGTATTTTATGACTCATTGAGAACTAAAGATACATATATTGTGTCAAAACATTCTTAAATCTTGTGGTCTTAAATATATCTGGTGAAGTTCCGCGGGTGGGATCCCAGATTATACGCCAAGCATCCTCCTACCTCGATGGATGTAGCGATGATGTTTTCAAAAGATGCTCATCTTAGAGCAGTACAAAAAAAGAACATATGGTGTACTAGAGTTGAAGAATCAGTAAATATAGAAAGTAACATTCTCTGTATGAAGAAATATGTGAATTTTTTACCTGAGATATGCAACTTAAACTTGATGGGATGAAAAAGGGTCCTTATTTCTGCAATCGATCAGTACTAGAAACCCATTTGGGGGAATGAAAGAAACAAAATTAAAATTCACTTACAGAATAAAATCGGTAGATATTTCAAAGAAGAAATCAAAATCAGTACTAGAAACCCATTTGAGGAGTGAAATCGATCGGAGAATTGATTTTATTTTGAGAGGAGAATCAGAGAGGTGCGTGTTTGGGGGAAAAATGAGAGAGGGTTTTGGGGGGAAAATGCACTTATTTTTCGATGGCCAATTAAAAAAATGGGGAACATGAAATTAATTTTGAGCTATATTCTTTTGATTGATAGAGGGGGTTAAAACCCCCACAAATTTACATATTTTAGCGACGGCTGTTTGACCTCCGTATTTAATATAACTTTGCAAAGGTTAAAATAACCCCCCGTAAATAAAACCCTGTAATTAGACCTCTTTTTTGTAGTGCCAGTCCAAATCAGAATAAGTACACAAAGAGAAATCAGTGGAGTTAGAAAGTGATATACCCAAATCAGGAGCATTCATAAGATAATGAAGCACATGAAGAGCAACCAATATATGAGGCACCTGAGGATTATTTAAAAACTGACTCAAGTGTTGCACAAAAAAATAAATATCAGGACGTGCATGTTGTAAGTAATTCAGTTTGCCAAAAAGCCATCTGTAAAGTCTAGGATTAGCAGAGGGGGCATCTATATCAACTAACAACTTGACTGAAGGGTCAAGAGGAGTAGAAACAACACTGTAGTAATGACAATGGAACTCATGAAGTAAGTCCAAAGTGTATTTCCGTTGCAAAATAAAATATCCATCTGAAGTAGACTCAATTTCCAAGACCAAAAAATAATGAACACAACCAAATCCTTTATTTTGAATTGGGTATCTAGAAACACTTTCAAATTAGTCAATTCAGCAATATTTGCCCCGACCAATAATATATCATCAACATAAACAACTGCAATAATTAGAGAAGAAACTGAACCTTTGGTGAACAAGGAGTAATTATTTTTGCTATAGGAAAAACTACGAGACAAGAGAGCCTCGGATAGACGGCTAAACCACTGCCAAGAGGCTTGTTTTAAGTTGTAGAGAGACTTCTTGAGCTTGCAAACTAAGGGGGCATGAGAAGAGGAAGTAACATTAACCTCAAGACTGGGATGAAGTTTTATATAGACCTCTTCATAGAGATTCCCATGAATAAAAGTGTTGTTCACATCAAGTTGAAAAACAGTCCAACCTCTTTTAGTGGCTAATGTGAGAAGGCATTTGATAGTAGTACGCTTGACGACGAGGGAAAAAGTTTCATTATAATCAATCCCCTCCTTTTGAGTGTCACCTCTAATAATAAGACGAGCCTTATACCATTCAATGGAGCTATCAAACTTTTGTTTGATCTTATAAACCCATTTACAAAGTATGGCTTTTTTATATGAAGGAAGAGGGACTATGTCCCAAGTCTGATTGGCTTCAAGATCCTTAAATTATTGTAACATGGCTTCCTGCCAAGTAGGATTAGAAGCAGTATGGTGGAAAAATTGAGGCTCTTAAATGTGCAATTCACTAGGAGAAGCTATTTGATTTGTAGAAACAGATGTGCAGACGTAATCACTAAGATGAGAGGGCTTATGAGTAGGTCTAGAAGATCTCCTAGGAGCTGAGATAATAGGGATAGGAGAAACAACAACCAGTGAAAAAGGAGAAGAAAAGTGGGAAGAGAACCAACCACTGGAGAAGGGTCTGGCAAGGAAGCAGGAGGAGAAAAATCATCAAAATTTAGAGGTGGAGAGGGTGGGGGAGATAGAAAAGATGAAGAGTGATAAGGAAATACATGTTCATAAAAAATAACATCTAAAGAGTAAAAGATAGAGTGGGAATAAAGATCCAGTAAATTATATGCCTTTTTGTTAGAAGGATATCCCAGAAAAACAACCTTAACAGATCGAGATTGGAATTTATCCCTACCCACTTTTTGAGAAAAAGCAAAGCACAAATAACTAAAAGACCATAAATGAGAATAGGAAGGAAGGTAACCATACAACTTTTAAAGGGAGAAACGTTATGTAAAATAGTAG
>NC_061121.1:208800699-208828191 GCF_002878395.1 Capsicum annuum
ATCAATGACATGACTAGATTTCTTGCAATACTTGCAGGAAACATCAATAGAGTTGTTAGGATTGCCAAAGTTTCTGATGGTAGAACCCGCATTTGAACTATTTCCAAAATGACCCTTTTTATGATCAAACTGAAATCTTTGATTATGGTTAGTAGAACTACCCCACCTATACTGAGAACTTGAACTAGTAGAGGCTACAAAAGCATTAGAATCATTTGAAAAACATGGAATATGGGGAGAACTTTCCTTTTGATGTTCATTATGTTGGAGAATGGAGTAAGCTTTACTGATTGAAGGTAACGGAGATATCATGAGGATGTTTGTCTTGCAGGAAGAACAATATTCATTCAAACCATTAAGGAACTGAAATAGTTGTTGTTCCTCTAGAATTTTTGTGAGTGCACCATGTTGACAACCAATTTTGACTCGCCCTTTTTCCTTTAATTACTTTTTCGATGCTTCTTGACCCTAAATAATTTTCAAAATAATAATAATAATAATAAGATTTGGTATTTTTGTTTCTATTTCTACAAGTTTTAATAAGAAGGAAATTTATTTTTATTTTATAAAGCTATTTTAATAATTAAGTATTTGACATCATAATCACAAAATATATATCTTTTGGTGGTCGCATTCGCATTCTTTCTAACTTTATTTTTAGGGCAGTATTGTGACTTTATAGGTATATTTTTTATTACACAAAATATATTTTTTATAAGATGTACACATATTTTATTATATTCTTATTATTTATATTATATTCTTATTTTTCACACACACACATATATACATATATATATATATATATGTATTTTCTTAATAGAAAAATTGCAAAATATTAAGTCGGATGTCTGTACAAATTATGTCTGCAATTTATATACGTTAAACTAAAAAAGTTTTAAATAATTTTTAAGATATCAGGAAGCATCGATAAATTTAATTTCAGTAAAAAAAGAGCGTTCGGGCTAACGATAATCCAATCTCAGTTTTCGAAACCAACTCTTATTTTATAAATTTGAAATGAGTGCTCAAAAATTAGCCTAAACTTAAGTATAATCGTTATATCTGCTTCTCCCTTTTCATCTAACCAACACAGATCAATCTAGTCCGCTAATTTTTCTTCCCAACCCAAGGGGCCGAGTTCAATTGCATAATTATATCTATATATAAGTCTATATATATTCAATTATTAATCTACATTTTATGTATTTTTGAATTTGGGTTGTTCCGATCAAATATCAGACGGATAAAAAATAATTAATTTTAATCAACTTTTATATTTATCTATATTTATATAAATACTCCTTTTTACCATTATTTTCATCCGTCCGATTACGAGATCGAACGGACCGAAATTGTCAATTTGTCAAAGTTTGATACATTAAATACTGTTTCACTTGTCTCTTTCATTCTAAAAAAGGGAGAGGTACGCGTACTATGCCCTTCCCACAAGAACTGTTGTCTTCTCCCCATCTCCTTTCCCAAACCAACACAAGAACCAAAATCCTTTTCTCTCTTTTCCTCCTCCCTTTCTCCCTCATGCTAAAAATCGCAACCTAGCTGCCCGTTCCAGCCATAGATGCCACAGATCTGCAAAGATCCCATCACAAAATGGCCTCTTCCAACCCTAAAAACCAAAATCCAAAAAAAGAAAAGCCCAAAATTCATACAACAATAGAGAATCATTTGGAATCCGCCATTAATGGCCTGCAAACTGCTGATAAGGGGGATTCGGCTCAACAACTCAAATTCAAATTCAAAAACATCTTTGTACCCGTTTTTATTTTTTGTTTTCAAATTCGGACTAGAGGTCCGGATTTGCACCTATAAATGGTGTCTTCATCACCTCTAGAGGAGAGTGAAAAAAGGGAGAGAAAACAAAAAAGAAGAATTCAAGATTGAGAGAGCAACAAAAATCAGTGAAAAAAAAAGTTTTTTATTTATTAGTCTTTAGGGGGGTTCGTGAGAAAACTATGAAAAAATTGAAGCAAAGTCCAAGGAAAAGGTGCAAAAATCAGTAAAAAAAGAGCCGAGTGAAAATCAATGGATAAACAAGTCTAGGGAAGTAAGCAAATTTCACCGAAGAAATCCCAACTTTACTGTTCTCCTTTCCGAATTTTGTCCGAGACAGAGTCCTACGAGTGAGTTTGCTGACCAGAAATTCTCGATGTAAAAGCTTCAGTTTCGCTGCCCGACAAAAGATTTCAAAGGGTTAGAAACACAAGGTATATATGTGTTACGCTACCATATACGAGGTATATCTTATTATTTTCCTACTATTATGATAATTATTTTCATCCTTATTAGTACTATCCTTATCACTAATATTTATTTATTTTATCACTGCCATTACCAACATTATTACTATTAGTTGCTATTATTATTATTATTATTATTATTATTATTATTATTACCATTATTACCACTATCATTATTATTATTATTACTATTATTATTATTATTATTGTTATGTTCACAATCTATCACCTATTTTTCGCACTAATACATTCGGTAAGTAAATTCTCATGCTACAATATAATTACCTATTCCATAAATAATTCTAGTTAAGTATTTTAATTCACATACTTTTTAAATTCTCCTACAAAACTATACGACTTTAAAAACTCTAGCACATAGAAATTATGTTATCATTCTTTTCATAGTTTAAAAAAAAATGCATGCATATTTTCGCAATAATTACATTATTTCGTTATACATGGTAGTGTCATGTTTACTATACCTAGAATTTTCTTCTAAGTTAATAATAACAAAATTTCTCATCACCGTTTTAAGCAAATAACGGATTAAAAGTTTTTTCTAAATATTTTCCGAAACTAAGCGTAAGGACTATCTTCGGATAGGCCTTGAGGGGGGCCTAATACCTTTTCCTCGGGTAACCAAAATCATTACTCAGAATCTCTAAATATTTTTGACAAACCTAGACAGTGTTTTACAATAAAAATAGTTTTTCCTAATTTTTTTAAAAAGTTAGGTGGCGACTCTAAATATAAATTTTTAATCCTAAGAGTCACGACATACCACCATATGTCGTGTGCTGTTTCAACCAATTCGAAACTGGGCTCGACAGAATGGCGACTCTGCTGGGGATTTTATGAACTTAGGTTGTAACCTTAACATGCTTAGTTTAGGATTTTTATGCTTTATTATATTATGTGCTTTACGTACCATTATATCATGCTTTGTGTGAAAGGACGCAAGCCAAATCCAAACTTGCTTTCCTTATTTATTTGTATAACACTACTTGTTACATCTTTATCACTTGCATTTTCCTATCGAATATTGGTCGTACACAATTCACACACTGAAAATGCGAGGTGTGTACCTGCACTCCTCCGAAACCTCTTCGGATTCCTTAGTTTCAGAGTTGGTGCAGTTAGGTTAGTGCACCTTCTCGCAGCTCTTCAGTCCCACTCTTGAACATTTAGGAGAAAAAGACCTTACTCTAGTGATAGGTCATATTGTATACACCTTAAACGGAATGGTCCAGGGTATCACTCGTAGTTAGAAAACCACCCTTCGTGTCAACGGGTCCTCCACGAACCCAACGACGGTATATATGTGGAATGATTAATTGATCCAAACATTAAAAATGTAATAAATTCAGGACATTGAACTTACAATACCCTTTTCTTAGCAAAGATAAAAATCAACCAGAATCTCGCCAATATCCATATGCTGACTGACATTCCCCATATCCTAAGACACTGGTGGAGAAACATCCGAGTGGCACATGGAGGAGAGGTGTTTGCACATTTGGGATCTTTGACAGATCTAATGGAGATAAGAGCAGATAGGCTACTGATTCGATTCCTAGTCGAGTTCTGGGACCCGACTATGATTACTTTTAGATCCAGGGACTTCGAGATCACACCCACCTTTAAAGACATCAGCCAAATGGCTAATTTACCATTGACAGGACGGGTACCTTTGGCCCCCCATGTTACTGCAGGTAGCCGCTTTCTCGCGACATAGGGTTGAAAGTTGGCACAGGCTTGAGAATGGTTGAGGCAAGCTGGGTAAGCCTGGTTCATCTCTTCGAGAGGTTCAGTAAAAGAGAAAGTTATGATCGCTTGCGAGAGGAGTTTTCCTTCACCAAGGTCGACTAGGAGAGGCATAGAGCCATTGTGTTTATGATGGATTTTCTCGGTATTATGGTATTCCCAATGAGAGGGAACCGGATCAGTATTCACATACTCCCCATGGTCTTATTTATGTATAGAGGACCAATCAGGACCACGATCGGCCGATGATTCTAGCGAAAGTCTTTCGATCTTTGTCTGTAAGCTCCAAGGGGCACGATTTTTTCAGAGACTGCAACTTAATGCTCCAAGTTTAGGCATTAGAGCATTTTTATCACAGGGATGGTGTCGGAGAGGATGGACCTAATCAGATTCACAGCCACAGACTTAGAGTGGCCATGTGGGAGATGCCAGCCAATGACGAGCAGTGGTGCGACTTTCTAATCCATCTCACCGGTAACCTCATCCAGTGGAGGCTACCATGGGTTAGTGGTCGAGTAATGCGAAGAAGGTATTACACTTACTTTCTTAAGTTGATTGGGTTGGAGGGAATCCATCCATATGCGCCTTTGAGAGTTCTAAGACAATTTGGTCTGATTCAGAATGTGCCTTTATAGTCCAACATGGCATTGTCGGAGATCGATTATGAGGAAAGAATCCCTGTAGAGAGGCTTGGCAACCTAACCCATGGGTGGGGACAGATTTTCAGCTTGGGCATGAGGGGTAACCCATACTGCACTCCCGAGTACTACACCTGGTATAGTTTGGAAGGAATTCTAGCTCAACCAAGTTTTATGTCACTCCAAGGGCTTGACGACATTCACAGAGCGGACCAGATTCGAGAGCAGCTACTTTATCTTAGGCCGGTAACCACAGCTATGTATGAGCAGGTGATTCCTGGATCGGTGGATCACCTCATCCCTACTGTAGATGATGAACCCAAGGAACAGATGGAGGAAGACCCAGAGGAAGACCTAGAGGAGGATCCCGAGGAGGATCTGGAGGAAGATCCGGGAGGAGGAGCCAATGGAAGAGCAGGATGGGGAGCTGACAGAGGAGATGGAGAAAGACCCTGAAGAAGAAGAGTATGGGCCTATAGACTTCAACGGAGCAGACAAAGACTTCCAAGGGTATCAGTTAGACGGATCCCCAGAGTATCACCCTGGGACCTATTATAACCTCGATGATGATCCCCCCAGCTGGCCTTAGGATCCATCTTGTTATTATAGATTTCTGAGAATCTTGTACGACCTATCTGTATATTTTTCTTTAATTTTTGTTTTCCCTAAAAAGGGTCTTGCATGACCTCTATTGATATTGTCATAGGCTACCATGATGTTATCTTTAGTTCAAAACTTTTCTTTGTAACCCGTGGCTTCACACCTTGCCTTTTTCATTAAACAAAATCCCTTTGTCCTGAATTTAATTACAATTTAAAGCTTTGAATCAATTAATCGTGTTTCCAGCGTAGGCCTACCTCCGGCAAAGAGAGGCTCTATATTAGGACGCGTTTGAATGTCGCCAACTTGGTGTATATATGTGTTACTTACTTGTTACATTTTCATTATTGCCCAAACTAGCATAGTTTCTTTTTTTTCCTTTCTATCTTTTCTTTTGTCTATTAATTCCCCGAAAAATAAAAAAAAAAGTTGATTTGTGTCAATTGGAAAACAGGCGGAATCCCAATACAACCTTCGATCAAAACACAAAATGACTAACAGAGACAAGGCCGCGATGATCCCAGTGGATGACACCGAGAGTTCTCAAAGGCCGACGGATACTCAGAACGATGATCAAATGGCCAATATGGCATAGGAAATCGAGGTCCTGAAAGAAGAAATCCATCAAATGTGGGATCTAACCAAGCTTACAATAGCTAGCTTTCCCGCTCAGCCACAGGCTCTAAGTATTGAATTACCTCGAGGCACTTCCGCTAACCAAGAAAGTATACCGCATGCTCAAGCACTGCCTGTTTTCTAATCCACTGCCGAAACGACGTCTGGTTATTTATTTCCTGCCCAGAACTTTACTGTTCCAGTCCATCTACAAATACAACACATACCCAAGGCATATGTCACTTGTGAGATACCTGTGCCACCTATATATGCTATCGAAGCTCCTGCTTTTGCAATATCTATGACTCCTAAGGTTCCGTATGAGGTCGATCGGTATGCAAGACTAGGAAAGAATGTCCAATCAAGTGAAGAAGGGTTGATAGCAGCCTAGCTTGAGAGTCTAAAGAAAGCATTCAGAAACATGCAAGTCACCAGGGGGACTGAAAGCCTGGACTACGACGACTTATGCATTCATCCGGACATCGACATACCAATGGGATACAAACCACCAAAGTTCAATGCATTTGACAGAAAGGGTGACCCGCATGCACACCTGAGGGCTTACTGTGACAAGTTGGTAGGGATTGGAAGGAACGAGAAGTTGAGAATAAAGTTGTTCATTCAGAGTTTGTCGGGAGAAGCTTTGACTTGCTATACCCGATAAGACCCTCGTAAGTGGCGTGACTGGTGGGAAATGGCTGAGGATTTCATAAGTCGCTTTAGATTCAACACTGAGATTCCCCTGATAGGTTCTCATTGTCTAACATACAGAAGAAGCCGTCCAAATTATTTCAATAATATGCATGGCGTTGGAGGACTGAGGCTGCAAGGATCCAGCCTCCACTGGATGAAAGTGAGATCTCCAAATATTTTATCCAAGCACAGTTGGGTGTTTACTTTGACAAGATGATATCGATGATGGGCCAAATGTTTGCGGAATTAGTCAAAATGGGAGATTTCATAAAAGAAAGCATTAAGTCGGGAAAGATCCAATCTATGGCTGCACTGCAAGCTGCAAGTATGGACATACAAACTAGTTCCATTAATGGCAATAAGAAGAAGAGGGGGGATGTTTCAACCGCCACACCATACTACCGATCGGGAAATTCTTCATACCATTACCCAAACAATCCCCAAATTATTGCACACGTCCCAGAGTACAATACTTAACCGCATTATAATCCACCTCGAGCTCCAACATACCAAAATACACCAAGACCATACGCCCCTGTCCAAGCTCCAGCTCACCAAAATAGACCAATCTATGCACCCAGACCACGTCCACAATTTGAAGCCATAAATACCCGCACCTACACACCGATTGCAGAACCTTTAACCCAGTTGTTTGAAAGGTTGAGGGCTGCCAGTTTATTGTATCAAATTGAGGGAAAGGCCCTTGATCTGACCTCTCAAAACTTTGATGGTAGCAAGCGGTGCGCCTATCACTCAGGAGTCCAAGGGCACGACACGGAGGACTGCTACAGCTTGAAGAATTAAATTGAGTCTCTGATAAGGAGGGATATAATCAAATGAACCACTGTAGCTCCCAATGTGAACAACAACCCCTTGCCAAATCATGGAAATCAGGAAGTCAACATGATTACTCTGGAGGAGGAGTATGATTTGGAAGAAACTATTATGCCTACATGGAGCACAGAGGAGATCGCCACTGCATCCCCATCATAGCCATTTATCACAGTTTAGTTGAGGGATCCTATAACTATTCAGACCTACTTTTCGAGAGTCGTAGTGACTATATTAGCCACTGCAAGATCCGATTATAACACTACACTAGTCCCATGAGATTATCGAGCTGAAGCCAAGGGCAAGATGATAGACGCTGCTGCAGCTCAAGAGATGACAAGGTCAAAGAGATGTTATGCACCGGAAAAACCAAATCGTAGAGCTCTCAGGAAAGATCAGAACTCGAGAAGAAATATCACAATGCCGAAGCTATAAAATTTTGGAAAAAGATGCATCCCAAGGACTATTCAGTCAAAGATCAACTCAAGAAGACGCCGGCCAATATATCCGTCATATCTTTGCTTATGAGTTCTGAAACCCATAGAAATGATTTGATGGAAGTATTATCTGGAATTAGCATACAAAACTAGAACACCAGTAAAACTTTGGCTGCAACAATCGGGTAAGTGGTGGAGGAAAACAAGGTCTCTTTTCATAATGATGAGTTACCGTCAGAAGGAGCTGCACACAATAAAGCACTCCATATTGCAGTTAGATATCAGGAAAAGATTGTAAACAAGGTCTTGATAGATGGTGGTTTGGGCTATAATATCTGTCTGTTCTCCACTTTAAGGGATTTAGGTGTTAATATAGAAAATATAAGGGAGAGTCGGGTGAAGGTCTGAGCATTTGATGGGTCACAAAGAAGTGTCATCGAAGAAATTTACCTGACACTGCAGATAGGACCAACAGAATTCCCTATCCTATTTTAGGTCATGGATGTATCATCTAGATACAACTTGTTGCTGGGGAGGCCATGGGTCCACATAAAAAGAGCCGTTCCTTCTACTTCCCATCAGTGCGTGAAGTTTGAATGGGGTCACATTGAAGTTACCATCCATGGAGAACTCAGTCATCCTATTTATTCCGTCAATTCAGTTACAGTCCCCAAGGAGTTAGATGGAGCTACTTTCCATACTCTGGAGATCATGCAAGCTGCAAAGATCAATGAGAAGGCAATGCCAGCAGAAGCAAAAATGTCGAATGCCAAAAAGATGGTTGAATCAAAGATGTTGAAATATAGGTATCAACCCAAGACAGGACTAGGACCCAGAGCCGATGGTATAGTCGAGCCAATTCAATTAAAGCAGTAGAAGGGTACTCCAGGGCTTGGATATAAGCCTATTTCTGGAGCATCCTGCAGTAAAAGATTTGGAATGAGGATATTTGTGCCAGCCCAAGTCCTGGTTTCAGAATAAACAGATGATGAAGATATCATAGAAGGAATAGGAAATTTATTTGTGGCCGTGATCGAAGAAGAATCAGATATGGATTTCCAGAAGCTCACCATCTGTGATGCCGAGCTTGGAAAAGCCTTGCAGAACTGGACCATCAGCCCATCCCTGTTTTGTCAGGAGTCTTAGTAATGTGGGGGTGTTGTTTTTTTTTTAAACAAAAATTATTATTTTGTTTGCATGACCAATTGAGGCTTGAGTCACGCCGAAGCTATTTTGCCACTTGCCTCTTGTTAAAGCCCAGTGCTTTTGTTAATAGAAGTCCTTATTTTCAAAACTTATTTTTCTATTTTTAATATATATTTACTTTACTCGCATTTTATACTTTTCATCTCAAACGTTAATAAAAATCCTTGTTCCACGATTATGACATGTAACGAATCTGTTGAGCAAAATGCAAGCAATGGACAAGATTACAAGGAGTACGATGAGACCATAATGCCTGAAAACCTGCCGCAGGAGATCAAGCAACTTGAGAGGTAGAAAAATCCTAATATGGATAAAATTGAAGTTTTCGATTTGGGCAATGAAGAAATGACAAAGGAAACACGAGTCAACATACAATTAGAGGCCGAAAGGAAGTAGGAATTGAAAAGTCTGCTCAAGCAATACATTGATGTATTTGCTTGGTCTTACGACGACATGCCTGGTCTAAGCATTGATATCGTCTCGCATCGCTACCGATTAACCCCACATGCCTCACCAGTGAAGCAAAAGACGAGGAAATTCAGACCTGATATAAGTTTGAGAATCAAGGAGTAGGTGACCAAGTAGCTAGAAACCAACGTCGTGAGGGTCACAACTTATCCCACCTGGCTGTCCAACATTGTGCCCGTACCAAAGAAGGATGAAAAGATAAGGATATGCGTAGATTATCGGGATCTCAACAAGGCTAGTCCAATAGATGATTTTCCTCTCCCAAATATTCACATTCTCATCGATAATTATGCAAAACATGAGTTGCAGTTGTTTGTTGATTGTTTTGCGGGATACCATCAAATTTTGATAGACGAGAATGATGCAGAAAAAATAGCCTTCATTACTCCGTGGGGAGTATACTGCTACATGGTAATGCCATTTAGACTCAAGAATGCCGGTGCAACGTACATGAGGGCCATGACTACTCTTTTCCATGATATGATTCACAAAGAAATTAAAGTGTACATGGATGATGTCGTCATCAAATCTAAAAGGAGTTCGGACTATTTGGATGATTTACGAAAGTTCTTTGAAAGGCTGCAAAGGTACGACCTAAAGTTAAATCCATCTAAATGCGCCTTTGGAGTCCCTGCAGGAAAGTTATTGGGATTCATCGTTAGTAGGAGAGGTATAGAGTTGGATCCGTCCAAGATAAAGGCAATCCAAGACTTACCACCTCCCAAGACCAAGAAGGACGTAATGAGTTTCTTAGGAAGACTTAACTACATCAGTTGGTTCATAGCCCAATCCACGATCATTTGTGAACCAATATTCAAGTTATTGAAGAAGGATGTTGCCACCGGATGGACTGAAGAATGTCAGAAGGCTTTTAACAAAATTAAGGAGTATTTGTCTAACCCACCAGTATTGGTTCCACAAAAACCAGGAAAGTCGTTACTACTATATTTATCTATTATGGATAATACATTTGGATGTGTGTTAGGGCAGCATGATGATACAGGGAGGAAAGAGCAAGCCATTTACTACCTGAGTAAGAAGTTCACACCATACGAAGGTAGGTATACATTGTTGGAACGGACTTGTTGTGCATTGACCTGGGTTGCGCAAAAGCTAAGGCACTACCTGTCCGTATATACCACTTACTTGATTTCCAGGATGGATCCACTCAAGTACATCTTTCAGAAGCCAATGCCTACTGAAAAATTGGTAAAATGGCAGATTTTGTTGAGTGAGTTTGACATTGTGTACATGACCCAAAAAACCATCAAAGGACAAGCTTTGGCTGATCACCTCGCGAAAAACCCAGTGGATCAAGATTAAAGGCCACTCAATACCTACTTTCCCGATGAATAGGTATTGTTCGCAGAGGAAGACATCTCAGATCCATATGATGGATGGAAGATATTCTTCGATGGAGCAGGAAACTTCAAAGGAGTCGAAATTGGAGCAGTCCTAGTTTCAAAAATAGGTCAACACTACCCAATCTCGGCAAAGATTAGGTTTCCTTGCACGAATAACATGGCAGAATATGAGGCTTGCATTCTCGGGCTTAGGATGGCAGTAGACATGGACATTAAAGATCTATTGGTGATAGGAGATTCAGATTTGTTGATCCATCAGGTGCAAGGAGAATGGACCACCAAGAATGTCAAAATCCTTCCTTATGTGCAATGTATTAAGGAATTGAGCAAAAGGTTTACGAAGATTGAATTCAAGCATGCCCCTCGAATTCAAAATGAGTTCGCTGATGCCTTGGTGACACTATCTTCAATGATTCAACATCCAGATAAGAATTACATCGATCCCATCAAAGTGGAGATACACGAGTAACAAGCTTATTATTTCCATATAGATGAAGAGCCAGATGGAAAGTCGTGGTACTACGACATTAAGAGGTTACTTGGAGCAGGAGGATATCCAGAAGGCGCTACTGACAAACAGAAGAGGACTTTGAGAAGATGGCCAGAAATCCTATATAGGAGGACTCCAGACCTAGGATTGTTACGATGTGTCAATGCCACGGAGGCCACGAGATTGTTAGAGGAGATACATGCAGGAACTTGGGGATCCCACATGAACGGTTTCATGCTTGTGAAGAAGATTTTTAGAGCTGGATACTTTTGGATGACCATGGAGAGGGATAGCATTCGATTCGTGCAGAAGTGTCACCAATGTCAAGTTCATGGAGACTTTATACAAGTTCCACCAAACGACCTCAATGTGGTGGGTTCTCCTTGGCCGTATGCTGCTTTAGGCATGAATGTTATTGGGCCAATAGAGCCTCCTGCGTCCAATGGACACCGTTTTATATTGGTTGCTATCGATTACTTCACAAAGTGAGTTGTGGCCTCGACACATAAGACCGTAACCAAGAAGGTGGTAGCAGATTTTGTTCACAACAACTTAGTATGTCGGTTTGGAATTCTAGAGTCAATCATAACAGATAATGGATCCAATCTTAATAGCGACCTGATGAGAGAGATTTGCGAAAGGTTTAAGATCTCTCATCGAAATTCCACGGCTTATCGACCGCAAATAAATGGAGCGGTTGAAGATGCAAATAAGAATATCAAGAGGATCTTGAGGAAAATAGTGGACGGTAATAGGGAATGGCATGAGAAGTTTCCATACGCTTTACTTGGGTATCGCACCACAATCAGAACTTTTACTGGGGCAACTCCCTACATGTTCGTTTATGGGTCGGAAGCAGTGATACCTGCAGAAGTAGAGATACCTTCATTGAGAGTCATTCAGGAGGTTGGTCTAGACAACACTGAATGGATTCATAGCAGGATCAAGCAGTTGATGCTCATTGACGAGAAGAGATTGGATGCAGTCTGTCATAGTCAACTCTATCAAAATAGAATGATCAAGGCATTCAATAAGAAAGTCAAGCCTCGTCGATTCACATCGGGATAGTTAGTATTGAAGAGGATATTCCCTCACCAAGATGAAACCAAAGGAAAATTTTGCCAAATTGGCAGGGTCCTTACATAGTTCACCGAGTACTCTCGGGAGGAGCAGTAATCCTCGCAGAAATGGACGGCACAATAAGCACAAAGCCGATCAACTCAAACGCTATCAAGAAGTACTACATTTGAAGATATTAGGACTAGTTTTTTCTTTGTAATTTTTGCATTTTTCTCTAATGTAACAGAACTACGTACCTGATTTCCCACGGTGGGATATGTAGGCAGCCCACATAGGGTTAGATTTCCTTAGAAAACCCAAAATATCATCCTTTCATGTATTTCGAACTACACTATGACCTGATTTCTATTCTAAGGATACGTAGGCAGCCTGAGTCAGGCTCGATCACTGCATTGCATATTTTTACTTTTTTCGTTGTAATCGAACTACGTGCGGACCTGATTCCTGTTATAAGGATATGTAGTCAACCTAAAAGGTTTGGTTTTACCTTTAGGAAAATCCCCTGTCGCTCGTAGTATATCCCCAGAATATAAGCGATCTCACCACCAGAATCATCATAGCATCGACAGCTAGAGCAGCTCCACCCGAAGGATAAAGCTACATGGGTCACGATCAATAAATGGAGGCTTAACAGATTTCCGAACATGTCATAATCTAAAAACGATAAAGGATTACTATATACTTAATATATACATAATATATTTGCGAAAACATATATGCATATATATATTTTTCATCATACTTTCAACTTCCCCACCTACTGAGACTCAAGGCTTGGGAGTGGTTGAGCAACCGAGGAAGTGTTGGAGAATTCCGTAAATAAAGCTAGGATTCCTAAGTCGACACAAATCAACACCCCCTCCCAACTAAGAATTTTTCTTTGAGAGCAGAAAAATAGGAATTGGAAGGCTACGCCAAGTTAAGCTTTGGGATAGGATCAGGGGCATCATGCGACTTACCACCACGATAAGAGCCAAATATTTTCCCCTTCCTTTATTCTCTTTACATACATTGATACTAATCCTCACAAGCTCTAACAGTTTTATTCGAATTCTTTCGCAGGTATATTTTGAAGACCCGGGTCGAAAACTAAGAAAATAGAATCCTTATAGGAAGATTAGGTTATTTACTTGTCCCAACAAAACTCCGTCAATCGGAGCCAACCACCTGACTGCATCGAATAACTTCACTAATCGGAGAATCATCGTCTAACTACCCCGAATAACTTTGCAAATTGGCGAGTGTCGTCTGACTTCAATAAAGTCAAGCTTCCGCATTCCAAAGGACTATATATAAGCAAACAAAGTCAACTTTCGCATTCCAAAGGACTGTATATAAGCAAACAAGTCAAGCTTTCGCATTTTGAGGAATGTATATAAGCAAACAAAGTCGAGTTCAATATTCTGAAGACTGTACATAAGCAAGCAAAGCGATCCTCTGCCATATCAGATGATGCGAATGAGCAATACGACTCTCCGCCATATTGAGAGTTGAGCACCAGCAAGAGGGACGCCTCGCCACAAATCAAAAAATGTATATAAGAAAAGCAACACTCCGCCATATCAGAGAATCGCATTTCAAGCAAACAAAGCACATCCTGCCAATCAGAGGCCCGCACCATAGCAAGCACGCAAGAAAGCCACTATCACAACAACATCAAGTTCCAGCAGTAATACCGTCATCTCGTTCAGACTGAGGGCCACCTTGACAAATGCGAGGTAGTCTACCTTCGGGCAAATATCTTGCCGTTAGAGTCTATTTATATTTCAGCCGACAGAGGCTATTTACATGTCAGCCAACGGAGTCTATTTATATTTCAGCCGATGGAGGTTATTTATATTCAAGCAGCTGCTCAGCAGACGGAGGCTATTTACATTTCAGACGACGGAGGCTATTTATATTCTAGCCTACGGAGGCTATTTACATTTTAGCCGACGGAGGCTATCTACATTTCAGTTATTGCCTCGCCAGTCGGAGGCCTCCAAAATGGAGACAATACTAGTTTGAATATCTAAACTCTACTCTTTACCCAACAATTTTAATTTACAAATTTTCGAACAACAGGTACTTTTCACCCTGTTATCTATTTTATTGGACCATCCAGTACAACGTAGAACTATCCTCTTAGTAGTAAACTGGGGCAAGCTAGCGGAATGTCAAGCATCCCTAGCTACGTCAAGGATTCTGGCGAAGAAACTCGACTCGACTCGACTCAAGTTTTTATTTTTATAATTTTCTTTGTCATCACCCAGTGCCGCCGTCTTAGTCCGACACTGGGGAAATTTTAGAAAAATTGTTATCTCCTTTTCTCTCAAAATCCTCAGCAGATATCACTATCCAACATCTCCTCATCCCCAGCTACTTCTAACAACCCGTTTCGGACTTGCACCCCTATCCATTTCATTCGTGCTGAAAGTTTGTTATCATCCTCGAAGGAACCCAATGTCACCATAATCCTACACTGGGGAAATTTTTGATATTCATCAAAAATTTGCTATAATTCGAACTACAAATGGCCTGATTTCTCGTAAAGCCCAAGATATGTAGGCAGCTCAAGAACCGGAGTCCGGACATAATCTTTCAAACATTTTGTTCCGCCCGAGACAAAATTGGTTACGTCAACGTGAGTGCCCAAAGATTTCCACACACAAATCTTCGGTCCCTCAAGGGCAACTGTTGACACCCGATTTTGACTCGCCCTTTTTCCTTTAATTACTTTTTCGATGCTTCTTGGTCCTATATAATTTAAAATAATAATAATAATAATAATAATAATAATAATAATAATAAGATTTGGTATTTTTGTTTCTATTTCTATAAGTTTTAATAAGAAGGGAATTTATTTTTATTTTATAAAGTTATTTTAATAATTAAGTATTTGACATCATAATCACAAAATATATATCTTTTGGTGGTCGCATTTGCATTCTTTCTAACTTTATTTTTGGGGCAGTATTGTGACCTTATAGGTATATTTTTTATTACACAAAATATATTTTTTATAAGATGTACATATATTTTATTATATTCTTATTATTTATATTATATTCTTATTTTTCACACACACATATATATACATATATATACGTATTTTCTTAATAGGAAAGTCGCAAAATATTAAGTCGGGTGTTTGTACAAATTATGTCTGCAATTTATATACATTAAACTAAAAATAATTTTAAATAATTTTTAAGATATCAGGAAGCATCGAAAAATTTAATTTCAGCAGAAAAAGAGCGTTCGAGCTAACGATAATCTAATCTCAGTTTTCGAAACCAACTCTTATTTTATAAATTTGAAACGAGTGCTCAAAAATTAGCCTAAAATTTAGTATAATCGTTATATCCTTTTCTCCCTTTTCATCTAACCGACATAGATCAATCTAGTCCTCTAATTTTTCTTCCCAATCCGGGGGCCCAAGTTCAATTGTATAATTATATCTATATATATGTCTAAATATATTCAATTATTAATCTACCTTTTATGTATTTTTTGAATTTGGGTTGTTCCTATCAAATATCAGACGGATAAAAAATAATTAATTTTAATCATCTTTTATATTTATCTATCTTTATATAAATACTCCTTTTTACCATTATTTTCATCCGTCCGATCAAGAGATCGGACGATCCAAAATTAGTCAATTTATCAAAGTTTGATACATTAAATACTGCTTCACTTGTCTCTCTCATTCTGAAAAAGGGAAAGGCACCCATACTGTGCCATTCCCATAAGAGCCGCTGTCTTCTCCCCATCTCCTTTCCCAAACCAACACAAGAACCAAAATCCTTCTCTCTTTTCCTCCTCCCCTTCTCCCTCATGACAAAAATTACAACCTAGCTACCCGTTGCAGCCATAAATGCTACAAATCTGCAAAGATCCCATCACAAAATGGCCTCTTCCAACCCCAAAAATGAAAAACTAGAAAAAGCAAAGCCCCAAATTCATACAACAACAGAGAATCATTTGGAATCTGCCATTAATGGCCTGCAAAATCTGCTGATAAGGGTGATTCGGCTCAACAGCTCAAATTCAAATTCAAAAACATCTTTGTACCCATTTTAATTTTTTATTTTCAAATATGGACTTGAGGTCCGAATTTGCGCCTATAAATGGTGTCTTCTACACCTCTAGAGGAGAGTGTGAAAAAAAGGAGAGAAAACAAAAAAAAAGGATTCAAGATTGAGAGAGCAACAAAAATCAGTGAAAAAAAAGTTTTTTTTTATTTGTCTTTAGGAGGGTTCGTGAGAAAACTAAGAAAAAAAAGAAGCAAAATTCAAGGAAAAGGTACGAAAATCAATAAAAAAAGAGACGAGTGAAAATCAATAGATAAACAAGTCTAGGAAAGTAAGCAAATTTCGCCGAAAAAATCCCAACTTTACTGTTCTGCTTTCCGAATTTTTTCCGAGACAGAGTCCTACGAGTGAGTTTGCTGGCCGAAAATTCTCGACGTAAAAGCTTCAGTTTCGCTGCCCGACAAAAGATTTCAAAGGGTTAGAAACACAAGGTATATATGTGTTACGCTACCATATACGAGTTATATCTTGTTATTTTCCTACTATTATGATAATTATTTTCATCCTTATTAGTACTATCCTTATCACTAATATTTATTTATTTTATCACTGTTATTACCATCATTATTACTATTAGTTGCTATTATTATTATTATTATTATTATTACCATTATTACCACTATCATTATTATTATTATTACTATTATTATTATTATTATTATTATTATTATTATTATTATTATTATTATTAATATGATTGTTGTTGTTATGTTCACAATCTATCACCTATTTTTCGCTCTAATACATTCGATAAGTAAATTCTCATGCTACAATATAATTACCTATTCCATAAATAATTCTAGTTAAGTATTTTAATTCACATACTTTTTTAATTCTCCTACAAAACTATATGACTTTAAACTCTCTAACATATAGAAATTATGTTATCATTCTTTTCATATTTTAAAAAAATGCATGCATATTTTCGCAATAATTACATTATTTCCTTATACATGGTAGTGTCATGTTTAGTATATCTTGAATTTTCTTCTAAGTTAATAATAACAAAATTTCTCATCACCATTTTAAGCAAATAACGGATTAAAAGTTTTTCCCAAATATTTTCCTAAACTAAGCGTAAGGACTATCTTTGGATAGGCTCTGAGGGGTACCTAATACCTTTCCCTAGGGTAACCAAAACACTTACTCAGAATCTCTAAATATTTTCGAAAAACCTAGACAGTGTTTTACAATAAAAATGATTTTTTCCTAATTTTCCTAAAAAGTTAGGTGGTGACTCTAAATATAAATTTTTAATTCCAAGAGTCACGACATACCACCATACGTTGTGTACTGTTTTGACCGGTTCGAAACTGGGGTCGACACACCATAGGTGCAAGTGGAACCCACATAGGCAATATGTAATTCATCCTACAGACTTCTCATTTTTGTGAAATAAGTGGCGATATCTAATGAACCTTGACTGGTAGCACTAGTTTCATGTTGTATCTAAATGTATTTGGACCCATTTGACTGTCCATACCTTTCATTTAGATCTTGCCAGATTTCCCTAGCATTATTATAGCCTATGAGACTAAGGGCAATGTTTCAGGAGAGAGAATTAGTTATTCAAGTAATGAGCATATCATTGCATCATTCCAGCCTAGATAGTATGGAGAATCCTCTAAAGGCTGAGGATTACGTCCAGTAATGACACCAAGCTTGTTCTTTGTAGAAAAAGAAACAACCATACTCCTCTTCCAAACAGCGAAACCATTTCTGTCAAAAGGAGAAGAGACTAATAGAGTATTCGGATTGTCTGAGAGGTGGATGTAGAAAGGATATGATGGATCTATTGAGAAAGGCATAAACCCTTTGGTTCTAGTGGAAGTAGAAGGATTAGTCGTGGTTTCCATATGTACGAGCTATCGGGAATGAAAGAAATATCAATTTTGAACCAAAATTAACTACAACAGATTACCAACAAACAAATTTCCAACAACAGGAATACAAACATCTCGGCAAACGATATGAACAACAGAATTATCAAAATATCCAATGATAAAATCTACCAGGTATCAAAATCCACCAACAATCATTAATAATCAGCCACCAATAAAAATCCACCACCATTTCTTCAACAATCATAATCCTCCGACAATGGAATCCACCAGTAGTTATTACCAACGGAAAACATCAGAAAATATAGATTGGAAGGATATTACCATTCTTCTTCGATAACTAGAAGAAGAAAAGTCTTGCTCAACAAACATATGCTAATTTTGTCGGAAAGCCAACTGTCGCCGAAAAAAATCCGTGGAAACCCTTTGAGGGTAAGATCGGACGATTGCTGATGACGAGTACTATACGATTCCGATCTCTGATACCATGTCAAATGAAGAAAACTAGCTGGTCGCCATGAATTTCTTGTCTGAGAAACCAATATCAAAAGAGAAAAGAAAGAGAAGAAAGAGAAAGAAAGAGATATTTTTATTTCTCGATTGTTTCTAGAACTTTACAACTACTGCTTTTTATCCAGTCAACTTACAACTAATTAGAAAATTACATTCAAAATATAAATGGGCCTAATCCAGATCTGTGAGAACTAGGCCTCTATCGGATGGCCTAATGTCCATGTCAACAATTCCCAAGATAGATCATTACTAAAAAAAACTGTTTGATCACAAAAAAAAAACCACAACTTGTGGTCCTTTTTTTTTATTTTATTTTTAAAATAAAAATAATTATATTTTAATATTATCAAATTTTATATTGGTTATTATGTTTTTTGAAAACTAAAAGAGACCACAAGTGGTCTATTTTCAATTTAAAAATTTTTTTTTCCAAAAGCGACCATAATTGGTTGCTTTTAATTAAAAAAACTAAGATATTATACAAAAAATGATTACTTTTGGTCGGTTTTTGATAAAATAAAAATATAAAAAAATGTACAAAAAACCAACCACAAGTGATCGATTTTGGAATAAGAATAAAAAAAAAAAGAGAAAATATTTTGTAAAAGCGACTGGTCGCTTTTCTTTAAAAAAGAAAATTAAAAATATTTTTAAAAAAGCGATCAATTATGGTCGATTTTGAATTTAAAAAAGCTGAAAAATAAAATTATTTTAAAAAATCGACCACTTGTGGTCGCTTTTATTTAAAAAATTAAATTAAAAACTATTTTTAAAAAGAGACCACAAGTGGTCGCTTTTATTTTAAAAATTAAATTAAAAATATTTTTATAAAGAGACCAGATTTTAAGAAAAAATTAAAGGAAAATTATTTAAGAAACCGATTACTTATGGTCACTTTATGATTAAAATAAAAATTTAAGAAAATTGAGACCACTTGTGGTCGCTTTTCATTAAAAATTAACGTAAAATATTTATATAAAAGCGAAAAGCGACCACAAGTGGTCACTTTTCTATTAAAAAAAATTAATTTTGTAAAAATATTATACTAATAAATATATTAAATAAAATAAATAAATTACGTTAAACATAATTTGTATCTTTTACTTATGTTTCAGTATATAAAGTAAGTATATTTTTTGTTGTATATATGTTAAATTACGTTAAACATAATCTTTGTATAATGAATATGTCTGTATCATACAGTTGAGGTAGTAATATTATGTTATTGTAGTTATAATAATGTAACGTACATATATAACCGATAATTCATCAGAATATAATGAATGTGTTGTATTATGAGTTAAAATACTTGTGGATTTGATGTATCATATATATATACACACACACACACACATTACGTAGTGAAGGTATAATAATATAGGATAAACTAACCGATAATTCATCTGAGTATATGTGAAATACATATTATTATGGGTAATAAAATCGTGTATCTGATGTATATTTTACGTATTTAGAAGTTGATAGCCAATTGCATATATGTATATACATGTATATCTTGTGTAGTGACGTATGCAGTAATCAAAAGTTAGATAATTGAATCTATATATCAAAATATTTTGATTAATACGTTGATATCATACTATTGAGAAAATATACTACTTGTGTCAATGTAGACAAAGGTGTATTGTTGAAGTTGTAATGGCGTAAGCTTATTAATCGATAATTTATCTGACTAACACATTGTATTACGAGGTATATAATATAATATTTAGCAACTAATTAACCATAAATTCATCTCAATAAACGAAATGCATTGATATTATTATACAATTGAGGAAACATACTACTCGTGTTAATGTGATGATAAAATAACTAATTATCTGATTTATATATACGTTGCATTAAATTATTTGGACGTTATTGTAAATATTATATTATTTATTAAAATTATAATTTTTTTAATAAAAGTCGAGCATAAGTGATCGTTTTTCGATAGTAACTTTTTTTAAAGATAAATTGAGTACTTATAATTAATTTTGTCGATAATTTTGTAATACCCGATAATTAAACTGTTGTTTTTATTGTAAAAATATTTCTGGTTTGATCCAACAGATTACTTTGATATATGGAAGAATTTCTTTAGAAGAGCAAAACTTAGAATAAAGGTTTGTTGGATTATACAAGAAAACACAAGAAACAATCAAGATTTATATCTGATGGACCGTGGGAAGATTTTCTTCGCTTTTGGAATAGCGAATAATTTAAAAAGTTAATTAAAAAAGAAATAAAGCAAGGGCATCAGTCAAGGGTGTCTCTCTACATACTGCGGGAGCTGTTAGTCGGATTACTGTGGAGCAAAAAATGGTATGTACCTTTTATGGATTTAATTATTATTTAATTTTAAAGATTAATAATTTTGACATATGCAGCAAAAAAAAATTGGGTAGGAAGGCAACTTTACATGAGGTATTCCAGGAGACTCACATAAAAAAGAAAAAGAATCCCACAGATGAAGATGTTTGGGTTGAGCCACATGCAAAAGCTACCCATGTAGGAATCACATTTGCATTTATGATTTTTTCTCATAGTTGATATTATTTAAGTATGAATAGTTTAATATTTTTTATTGTTAATTTTAACTTTACTTTGAATATAGGACAAATATATGTAGTTGATTAATCAGTATCGTAGTACTCAGCCTTCTGAAAGTTAGGGTGAAACAATACCTAAAGATGTAGAGAAGGAGTATTGAAAACAAACTATGGGTTCTCTAGTTAGAGGCACATACTAAAGCTACCACAAAAAATGCTTTTCACAGAATATTAGGTCTTCGTCTAGTGAATCATCCTTTACCTCATCAGTTGATAGAGAAACCGTTGAGTTGCTACAAAATACGATTTCTCAACTCACTAAAGAGCTTGCTGCACAAAATGAGAGGGCGAAGAAGAAAGAGGAAAAAACATCATCGCAAATGATAATTATGCAGGAGCAGATCAATTCTTTTCTTCAATCTGCACGGATTCTTCCTCCTTGTCCTGGTGATGCACATCGGGTTGCGAAAGGCCTAAGCCCACTGAATGACTAATACACCACCGAGGATTCAAATTCTATGGCTGAGGATGGGAATGACGATGAGGATGACGAGTTGTAGTTTTGTACTCTTTATATGTTTTGTAGTTTACTTTTGAAACATTGTAAATTTTGTGTTAATAATTTGATTTTAGTATTTGTATTATTATGATGGCTGATTACATATTATATTTGATGGTGGGTTGCATTGTATAGTAGGTTTGATGGAATGTAGCATGTATATATACTGCAATTTTTTTACAAAATTACCAGAAAAAGTGACCACAAGTGCGTGATCACTTTTTCAAAAATTTACCAAAAAAAGCGATCACTCGTGGTCGGTAATTTGAAAATTCTTAGAAAAGCGATCACATGTGATCGTTTTTCTAAAAAATTTTCCAGAGAAACCAACCTATGTGATCACTTTTCTGAAAAAACTTTTAAAAAGGCGACCACATGTGGTCACTTTTCTGAAAAAATTATAAAAAAACGACCACAAGTGGTCGCTTTTCTATAATTAATTAATTATTTTTATAGATAATTTTATTTAAAAATTATTAAATAAATAAAAGCGACTAGATATGGTCGCTTTTTTTAATTAAAAATTAAAAGTGACTACATGTGGTCGCTTTTTTAATTAAATAATTAAATTTTAAATAACAATTAATTATTTAAATAAAAAAGCGACCACATGTGGTCGCTTTTAGAAAAGCAACCATTGATTTTGAGATCACATCTTGGGGTCATTTTTGTGATCGCAAAAACAAGAAAAGCTACTACATGTGGTCTCTTTTCATATATTTTCTAGTAGTGGATAGCATTAACTTGCATTGTATTACCTACATTCCTAAATAAGCGATCACATCTTTTCAAGATAATTAGTAAGGGTAAGTTAGTAAAACACTCTATTTTCTAGGAACAAGTATTTTCTCAAGGGATGTGTTCAAGCTAAAAACACCACTTATTTAGAAATGGTGCGCATAAATGGGAAAGATCAACATTATCTTGCAGATGTCTCCTGCGCAGAAAGTTTTTGCTTCAATTCTATTATTAATGATCTCCCTCCTTTATAAGGTGAAAAATACAGACAGTACGGAGTAACAACACTTCATTTAAGATAAAAAATTCTATTAAATATCAATTTTTTTTATTCAATTGACTCTTTTACAATCAGAACGAATCTCTCCGTTGGTACCCGTCAACGGGCTAATGTTTCCCATATTAATCATTGACTGAACAAAGCTCTGAAAGAAGGTATTTTGGTTACTACTAAACGTGTTGACAATTGATGAGACAGTTGGTGTTGAAGTTAACTCTTGATCTGATTGCAATAGCCCTTGATTGTTCTGCAAGTTCGTGTAATAATTGTTGTCAAAACTATTTGAGGTTGTCGGATCAAGATTAGCCAAGGCTGTTGCACTTCCATTTTGAGGACATATTTGCCTCAGGTTAGCCAAGTAAGTTGTATTTAAAGTGGGGTCTGGATTTCCTGTGCCATTGAAATTGTAAAGACGGGCACTGAATATGCGACATTGGGCACGTCCAAATGTGTGCGCACCTGTTACAATGATTTGATATATATATAGATATATATATATATATCGAACTTAGTTGATAAAGTTGTTCAACTTTCCAAATAGTTATAAGGAAAATGCAAAAGAGAACTAGTTTGTTACCTGATAAGGCAACTAGATCGGTAACGTTAAGGCCAACAGCAGAAAACTTTGCTGTAATGTTGCTTAAGCCTTCAGTCGAAGAAGGAATTGAAGTATTAGCTCCTGCCTGGTTTGCTGTTCTGCGGTCTCTTCTCCCTAATAAAACATTCCATGAAGGACCACCTGCCTGCATTCAAGTGACATGATAAAAGAATTGATTCTCGCACTACTAAAAAATAACTATTTTCCCATTAAAATTTCCCACTGAAAATTGTTTAGTGGCTATTTCTACAGTGGGGAAAGAAAAAACAGTAGAGTAAGACTTAGGAAATTTCTCAGTGTTTCATTGAGAATATATTTACCAAAGTGTGTTCTCCTGGTTCGGTGGAAATTAGGTGGGAAAAACACGTTTCATAGCACAAATTTCTCAGAATGCGGCAGGAAAAACCTCTATTTCTAGTACTAACAAATGGTTCCTATTCAGTATTTGGTGAAGGAAAACAAAAACATAACTAGTTTATAAATTTTTATACCAGAGAAACGGAGGATTCTGCAGCAAGAGCAAGAATATCAGCACAGGAGACAACACCGGGGCAAGAACTTTCAACAGCAGTTTTAATGTTGTCAACAACATCAAAACCTCTTGTGGAATTTGCATTCGGAGCTGCATCTTTCTCACTTACTATATTTGTTGTAGCATTATTATCCAATAAAAGTGAACCATCACATCCCTATCAATTAACAAATACAAGTCAATTAAGAATTAGCTAAAAGTGTACGACGTTTAAGAAAGTAACAATCGAAAGAGTGAAGTGAATTTACATCGACAAAGCAATCATGAAAATGAAGACGAATGAGGCTGGCTCCAATGCGCGCATCAGACTGTAAAGCTTGTTGAATTACATTTTGGACAATACTTGATACATTTGGACATGTACTTGAGTAAAAATTAGCACTCAACTGGGCATTTGATTCATAGAAACTATAAGTTGATAGCAAAACAAATATAAATGCTAAAGTAGAAGGAGCCATTTTTTATTAGGTAGACAAAAAGTGAACAATTTCTTTTACTTGTGTCTCATGAAAGTTATAGATCTAGGCAATATATACACAAAAAGTGTCTCTCATTCCTGATTTATTCTGACAATTTCCAACATCATAGTCAAATAAATAATCACTAGCTACATGAGACCTGTTCAATATTTGAGTGAAAAATCAAATATTCGGTGCTTTCTTATTTAATTAAAATCTTATGAAACAAAGTAGTCAATGATTTTTATATATAATTCATATATTATTAATCTTTAAAAGTTTGACTTATTACTCGCTTTTCTCATTAGAGAACCTCCTTCAATAATGGAGGCAAGTTGGGACTGATTATGAAAGTGTAATAAAAATCATTAAAAGTTGATTTAAAATTTTTGATAGTAATCTTGGACACAGAGTCACTTTTGTTAGGGAGCGTTTTACCTTTAATATCAAACTTTTCAGCGTAAATTTAAATTTAATCTAGCTCCAATGCCTATATAAGATTCTCCATAATTTAACGAAAAATCAGAATGTGGGCCGTTAAGTTCCTCAACCTATATGTTGCTGTATTCAGTTTTAGTAATCATAAAATTCCCTTTTTAATTTCAATATCACATTTTCAAATAAAGATTAAGGTATTTCATGTGGACATTGCTATTTAACCTGTATTTAAAGTTGTAAGACTTTTGCACGTCTATCTGCTTCAAAAAATTCAGGCATGCAATGCCACTTTACGGACAAGATTTTTAATAGTAAGAGGACAAACTCCCTCCAATCCAATTTACTTGTTACGATAAATAATAGGTCTAAAATATCTATTAGTTAAGAAAATCAAGACAGAATTAACTATGTTTTTCACCTATATAATTACTTGAGATTAATATGGTGAAAGAAAGAGGAATATTAAATTGAGATCACACAATATATAATTACTTGAGATTAATATGGTGAAAGAAAAAGGAATATTATCACAGAATAAAAAGGTACTTCATCCATTTTACTTGTTAACTCTACTAAAAATATATTTTCTTACTAGTGACTTTTTAGCATATCAAGAGAAAAACATATGTTTTTTTCAAATTTTACCATCACAATTAATTATTTTTTTTTAAAATTATTTTTAATACCTAAAGCCAAACATCAATTAAAATTAAATGAGTATTGCTGTCAAATACTCATATCAGTCATTATTCCAATTAAAATTAAATGAGTATCGTTGTCAAATATTCATGTCAGTCATTATATCTTAAGAGGCGTACAAAATCCAAATTGAACTAGTAAAAATGAACGAAGTGTCGTCTACGAATTTATCATTCTCAACAGACCGTAAAGAAAACCACATTTATAAATGGGAACCCCCTTCAACGATTCATATACAAAACAAAATAGAACCTTCACTCAAATATAGTTGTATACAAAATGGATAAGGCATCAAGCATCTTGTTCTCTCTTGTTTTCATGTTCATTTTGTTAGGTTCACCTTCATCTACGGTGTTGGGATAAGGCAAGGCATGTGAAAGTGTTAAAGATTGTTATCCCTTGTTTTGCAAACGTGTACATCTAGTTTGTTTAGGACGTTGTATATATTTGCAACAAGGCACCAAATACATAGCAAAAAATGGTTTTTTAAGGGTCAACAACTAAATGTATTGATGGAGTTTGCTATTGTAAGAACCCAAATTAAGACATGATAGAAAGTCTTTTATCTTACTATTTGAATAAATTACATAATAAGAACAAAAGTTTATTATCATTCTCTTCTTAAAAAAAAAAGAAAAGGGAACCCCCTCCAACATGTGTTTATAAATTGAACAGTAATGATGTTTTTCATTTCTCAGGATACTAAAGGGAAACATGTGGATAAAGTTTATAAGAAATATAAAAAAATATCTTAGTTAAAATGTCATAATTATTTTTGACACACATTAATTTTGAGCCAAGTCTTTCTACTCAAAAATGGCAAGCGAAAGTATACTTCTATCCTCTAGTTAACAAATGAACAAACAGATCTGCGAATAATTGTTGTTTGACAAATGACAAATGCTTTCCAAGGCTCCATTAGCTATACATGCATTGACTTTTCTGTTTTCTTGTCTTCCTTTAGTCATTAATAATTTACATTTTTGCTTCATTCATTTATATTTATTCATTTTAAATTTTGCATGTTTCTTAAAAATAAATAATGATTAATATGAATACTTTATCATAATATTCAAATCAATTGATGCATATTTTTAGATTTTAAAAAATAATTTGAGAAATAAATAATTAAATATTAATGATAAAATATGAAAAAATAATTGTCTTTTCTTGATACCTTAAAAATGACAATGCAAGTACAAAAATATATAATCTCATGTATTTCCACAAACTAGGATCTGCGATGGTACGTTGTCCTTACCTCCACCCTAGAGGTGAGTTAGAAAGACCGTTTATGATAGACTCTCGGTTCAAGATAAAAATAATTTAGAAAAGAACACCAAATAGTAGTAAAATAATATTACAATCGAACTACACGAAATAACATATATCAACAAAATAAAAAAAATAAAAAACTACAAGCATAGCACTACAGTAAAGGAAACAAAATGGAAGAAACTCTTTTAGCGCGTAAATTGTGCTCTACACGGATTAGAGAACTTTTCAATGTTATCTTTAGAAACTATTTGCTTTGATTAGGCAATTATCAGGGTTATCTTTAGTCAAAGTTTACAATTATGCTCCAACTACTTCCACCAAATTCTTATAATATCTGAGGAGCTGCTACCTAATTAATTTTTTTTTAATTCCTCTCGATTTAAAAATTATTTTTTTACCCTTCCATTTGATTGGAATGTTTTTGGATTCAATTGACTATCCAGTCCAATCAAGAAAATAATATCTAAAAATTACACAAATACACAA
>NC_061121.1:208831191-208860037 GCF_002878395.1 Capsicum annuum
AATAAAAATTGTAGAAACCGCAATCAATACGTGGCTGCCACATCATCAAGTTACTATTCACACATCAAATTTTGGCTTAAATTTCAGATTTTCTTAGTTTTTTTTTATTGTTCCGTATAATTGGCAAACTAGTACTCATCTACTAGATTGTTAGTTAGTCTTTGTGTTCATTCATTCGTGTTTAGTGTTTGTTATGTGCTTTTTTTTTTATCTTTTGTGAATTCGTTGTGTCTTGTTGGTTCAAATCCATAAATAATTTTTCTTTTGAGTCAACTCAAATGAAAATCTATTCTAGGTAAGAGTAGACTCGAACCTCAATCACTCGCAAAGTACAAGCAGACTTTCAACACTTGTGAAACCAAGTGTGAGGTAAAAATCGAGAGTGAGAGTGTGGTGAGGCATTTTTGAGCTAACAAGTTTGTTTGCTGTTTGTTGTTGTCCTTTACTTTAGGTACAATGGATATCAGTAATATCTATGCCATATTTTATCGCATCAATAATGATATTAAAGAAATGAAATGACACATGGAAAGGCTACGCTAATTATTACCTAAAGTTATCCCATAAAATCCAACTTACGTTGTCCAAACACCATGTGCCGAGAGCTTTTCAAAGGAAGAGGTGGGCTGCCCCGACCCACACCAAGGTAAAGAGGAGATTGAAATGTCTTTGGTACTTGATAGTAAACTTATAGAGAGTGAAGCCCTTGCTAGTTTCAAATCTGTCCGTAAGATAGATCATGCTCTCTTTAAGTTTAATATTTTTTTTGAAGATGATATAAGCACTCCTAATGAAGCTAGTGGTGAAAATGATGGTATATCTTGCCTTGAAGGCTATAGCCGATATGCTAACCCACTATAGTGTGACAACATTACTCCTAAAGATGGAAATCTCTTCTTGAAAGATGATAATACTCGTACGGGCAAGGAATGTGTAGTCTCGTAAATGAGTACTCTTGGTAGTACTATTGGTGTTCATGATGATCAATTTACTCTTAAATGTAGTTCATTACTTGGGAATGTGAATGAAGTGCTTAAAAATTCGTAAGTTAGTGATGGTGTCTATAGAATTGATCTTGATAATGCGCATGACTCTTTGAACATCTTGTGTGGTAAAAATATTGCTATTAGTTTTGTTTATAGTTATCATGTGTATGAAAATGTTTTTGTGTGTGAATGTGGGAGTGACATTCTAGGGGAAGGAAGGGCTAGCCTCGGCTTAGGCCCTTGGCTAATTCTTCCATTTGATCACGGTACCATCTTAGGGTGGGAAAGGATAACTCCCGGCCTATTTTTATTTTGTTTTGGTATTTATCCAAGCCACTTCCTTTGTCACATTTGTACTAATATTTTCATGTTTAATACAAAGGACCCGTGGATATACTTCAAATTTGTTCCCCCTCGGCATGGCATATTAACGTGTTTATTTTTGCTAACCCTAACCCTCATGTCATGAGGATGTGTGCTTATTTGTCTTCTCTTGATTTTGCAAGGTACGGATTCGAGGTTGAATCCTTTTCAAGAAGGGGACGATGATACAAGTACGATCGCGCAGATGGACTTATGAGGGCGTATGTTAGACCCGATACTTGGTGTGTGCAAATGAAGTGCAAAGGAGTGCCTAAATGGACACTAATACATAGCACTCCAAGGGTGCCTATTGAAGCATTTGACTAGTGGGTCATTTTGGACATTTCACACTTTATTTTGAAACCTACTATAAATAAAATAATGTAGGGTTTTAGTCATTAGTTTTTTTTTAATATTGAAGTTGTAACACTTGAAAATCTCTCTCTTATGAGAAAGGCTCACATGGCCAAAACTTGTAACTAGGGAAATCAACATTGAGTATACATTCACTCATGTTGGACTCAACCTTGGAAATGTTGGATGCTTAGGAGATCGAGGTCACTCTTGTGCCAACATAAGAGTTAGGTATTTGTTGTGTGTGATGTTAGAGGTTCAAGAGTGGAATAGGCTTTTGGGTTTTTAACATTATACCTTCAATTTGTCTAGCTATTTATCTTTTACCTTCTTGTAATCTTGTTTAGTGTTTGTGTTGTAATCTTGTGTTCTTGTTTTTATTATTAAATCCGAATCTTGTGTCTTTTTTTTCATCATCTTATTTTGTTAATATAGTTTGTTGTCCGTTGATTTGGTGTAATAAATACCTTGTTATCCTCTTGTTATGGTGTTCTTGGAAAATTGAGACTTGTCTCCAAAAGGGTTCACGGATTTCTTCTATTTTGTGGATTATTTTTGGACTGATTTTATGTTTCTGTTGTCATTCCCCTATCAAATAGGAAATTGGTAATGGGTGAATCATCAATAGAAATAGATGTAAATATCTAATTTAAATGACATACAAAGAAGAAGACGAGATGGAAAGAGCAATAGTAAACCATACCTACAATGTGAAAAAAGCAAAGGGATCAGAACATCCAGTTTAGTCGAGAAAAGATATTAATCGATTGAGATCCGAAAGGATCCTCATCTGAAAGAAGAAAGAAAAAAGGGCAAAAAGGAAAGAAAGAGAATTGAGAATAAAGAAGAAAGAGTGATAGATGAGTTGAGTTGAGTCTTAAGTCTTACTTCTGTTATGGCTGAACGAGAGAGTATTCTTCTAGATAAAGGTTTTAAATATTCTTTAATAACTTTTGACTTTTGAGGGGCATGAGGAGACAGTGACATTGACAAGACCAGATAAGACTACTCACTCAGGAGATTTTTGAGTTATCCAAGTAATATTTTTTACCGCCTTAGTATTTTAACTACTTTTATCTTGGACAGAAAATACCTAAATTGCTTTAAAAAAAAGGTCTTAAAACATCTAAGTGCAACAGATAACAATTTCTGTTTGAAAAATTCCAAAGCTCGGTCATCTATCGCAACAGATGCGTAATATGTTGCAACAGATGACTTAATCTGTTTGATTAAATCCATCAGAAAAGACATATGTTGCAACAGGTTGAACATTTTTTTTATGCAATTTCAATTGATTTCAAATGTTAGACTAATACCTTAAGGGGTCGTTTGGTAAAGTGTATTATAAAATATAATGCATGCATTAGTTAATGTGTATTGCTAGTACCTTGTTTCGTATGACTTTTTGCCTGTGTATAACTAATACAAGTATTAGTTATACATTCTATGTGTATTGAAGTGTGTATTAGTAATACATTCTATGTGTATTGAAGTGTGTATTAGTAATACACTCTATTTCTATGTATTAGTAATACAAAGACTTTAAACACATGCATTAACTTATTAAATGACCTTAATATCCCTAAATTTCCCTCTCAAAATATTTCACCATTCCTTTTCGCGCCATTTTAATTTGCACTAGTGAATCTTTTCAAAATATTTCTCAATGTTTTCCCACTATTTGAATTTAAAACAATTAATGGTTATTTAAATAACTATAACATATTTTTTCTTTGCTTCGAGAGTCTTTAAAAAGATTTTTTAAAAAAATTAAAACTATTTCTTAATTTTATGTCTTTTATTTTATTTTTGTTTCGACTATGTTAATCCATCAGTGTAACATTTTTGTGCAAAAACGAAGGTCTTGCAATTAATACTAAACCTCTATAATAGTTTAACAATATTATTATGTTTGAAATAACAAAAGAACTTTGTTGGAAAAAAGTGTACAAAATCAAAGAAGGATATTTCTGTAAACCAAAAATTCTTTTATAGAAATGTATTAATTATTATACATCAAACCAAACAATATATAAGAAATAATACATACATAACTAATACAAGTATTACTAATGCAAGAATTACTAATACACTATATTTTGCATTGTTCTTATACACTATACCAAACGACCCCTAATTTATTAGTTTAGGACCAGGGCTGAGTTCTCATATGATCAACTACAACTTTAATTGAGTTTTTTGACAATTGAATGATGAAACAGTATTGTGTTTCTCCCTACTAGAGTCGTCGATCGATCACTCTGAGCTGAACCAATTCTTACTACCTCAGATATTAGACCAATACTTTAACTGATTAATCTAGGACTAGGGGTGAGTTCTCATAAGGTCAACTGCAACTTCAATTGAGTTTTTTGGAAATTGAATGATAAGACGGTATTGCGTTCCTCCCAACCAGAGTCGTCGATCGATCACTTTGAGCTGAATCGATTCTTACTACCTCATATGTTAGACCAATACCTTAATTGATTAATCTAGGACTAGAGGTGATTTCTCATAGGGTCAACTACAACTTCAATTGAGTCTTTTGACAATTGAATGATGAGACGGTATTGCGTTTCTCTAGATAAGAGTTGTCAATCGGTCTCTCTGAGCTGAACTGATTCTTACTACCTCATATATTAGACCAATACCTTAATTTATTAATCTAGGACCAAGGGTGATTTCTCATCAGGTCAACTACAACTTCAATTGAGTCTTTTGGCAATTGAATTATGAGACGGTATTGCGTTCCTCTCGACCAGAGTCGTCGATCGATCACTCTAAACTGAATCGATTCTTACTACCTCATATATTAGACCAATAACTTAATTGATTAATCTAGGACCAGGGGTGAGTTCTCATAGGGTCAACTATAACTTCAATTGAGTCTTTTGGCAATTGAATGATGAGACAGTATTATGCTCCTCCCGACTAGAGTCATCGATTGATCACTCTGAGCTGAATCGATTCTTAATACCTCATATGTTATACCAATACCTTAATTGATTAATCTAGGACTAGGGGTGAGTTCTCATAGGGACAACTACAGCTTTGATTGAGTCTTTTGGCCATTGAATAATGAGACGGTATTGAATTTCTCCCGACCAGAGTCGTCAATCGATCACTCTAAGCTGAACTAATTCTTAGTACCTCATATGTTAGACCAATACCTTAATTGATTAATCTAGGACAAGGGGTGAGGTCTCATAGGGTCAACTACAACAGATGGCATCCCCTATTTGATAATTTACAATAGATGGGTAATCTGTCGCAAAAGATTACTTAATCTATTTGATAATTTACAACAGATGAGTATTTGATGCAACAGGTTGAAAATTTGTTTTTATACAATTTCAATTGAGTTTATATACCTAAATTGATTAATCTCGGACCAGGGGTGGGTGAGTTCATAGGGCCAACTACAACTTCAATTGAGTCTTTTGGCAATTGCATGATGAAAGGGTTAAAAATTATGCATATCTTTTATAATTTTAAAAAATAATTAAGATCAATTTGAACCAAATTAACATTTTCAAAAGTTGTCATTTTTTTCCAAAATCAAATCAACCCATACAAATCATCCATTTGCGAGAAAAATATTTTATCATTTTATATCTCGAGTTCTCGCTCTTTTCTCTTTCTCACTTAATTATACAGTACAGACAACAACTACAACTACTCAACAAATTGCTCTACCCTTCACAATAGATCAATTTTCTTCTCATTTTCGACCACATAGGTGTTATTTTTTACTTTATTCTTGTTTGTATCAGTCGTTTTCTCTGTCTTCGTAGGTAATAGAGTTTGAGAAGAGTTCTATATTTGTTATTTTTTTCTAAAAATAAGGGCTTTTAAGATAATGATGAAAAAGAAAACTTTTCGTTGTATTATATTCAAGAATGGATTTACAATTTTGAGTTTTGATGGTAAAATTGTAGGAAGAACTCGAGAAAATCCTAGTTTCTATTGCAGTGTTCTGTTGACTGTCGTGGTATTATTGAATGGTGTTTGTGGTGGTGGTGGTGGTGATGGTCGTCGTTGTTGTGGTGGCACAAGTGGTGGCTATTGGTGGCAGTGGTTGGTGATTTTTATGGTGGCATTGGTTGGTAGTGTTTGTGGTGGTTATCGGTATTCATGGTGTTGGTAGCATTGGTCGGTGGTGTTTGTGGTATTTGTGGTTGTTGGTGTGTCGTTACTGGTAGTGTTTGTAATGTATTTTTTAAAATTTATGCATACATCAATTGTAATGTAATTTTTGTTTTTCTGTTGTTTGTAGGTAAAAATGTCTCCCAAAAGTAAAGAAAGTGAAAGTGGATCAACATCAGACCACCCCAAAAAAAGGCTACAGTACAGAGGGATTCAAAGGAGCTTCCTGAACAATCTTAGTCATGGGAACAAAGTGAAGCTGAGGAGAGGTATGAAAACAATGTTGAGGGAGGTGGACTAGGGTCTGTAGATGGTGATGAAGAAAATGAAAGTGATAAAGAGGAAGAATTAGAGAGTGAGAAAGAGAAAGGGAAAGAGAATAATTATCAACATGATGATAATGGATCACCAATGGGGTGTGAATTAATATCGACATCCCAACACGATCCTGTTACAACTTTTAGTATTGACAAGTTTCCAGTTATGATGCCGATAAATGAAAAAAAAAAGTAGAAGAAGAAATAACTGGTGAAATTGTACTTAAATGTCAGATGGGGAGTAAATTTATTTATTTTAGGAAAATTATGAAGGACAAAAACATATACGGACTTTTTAAGAAGAGCTTCTTTGGACGCTTTCTTGAGCTGCTGAGGACGCCCCTGCCTGTTTCCTAATGAAAATGGTATATGGTCTTCTCAAGCGTAGTATCAAGTACGTGAAGGATTATAAAAATTCAGAGGAAGAGGGCAAAAAGATGGATGAAATCTGGAACAACTACTGTGGCATGCCGGTTTGTTTTGGCTTGCAAGAGTTTGCCATAGTGATGGGATTGAGATGCCATCGTCTAGAAGAACCACCTATCACCAAGGGAACACCCCGCAAAAGATCCAAGGCAAGAAAATGCATGAAAAAATAGATGGGTTGTTTGACATTGCTCGACGTGGCTACAAATCATTAGATTTATTGACAGATCTCATGGATAAAACCATACCAAAGCAGTATAGGGAGCAATTATGCTTAGTTTGGTTTGCCCATTTATTAAAATTGGTAAGAGACGCCAACAAGGTTATAGAATATGATTTGTTGGCGTGTACTGAGGATTTTGATAAATTAAACAATTATCCCTGGGGATATGACTGCTGCTACTTGACTATCCAATATTTACTAACAAAGCTATCCTCAAGGACGACCATATTATACAGCTTTCCTTGGACTTTCATGGTAAAATTAATCACTTTTTTAAACTCATTCATTAAATTATATTGAATATAGTTATTATGACTTTTTTTTGCTTGCTTTCTGTTTACATTTTTTAGGCTTGGCATTTGAAGCCATTACTCCCCTCCGAAAGCAGGTAATGGATTACAAGGAGGAGGTTTCTGATCCAAGGATGTTTAGGTGGTTGGCTGCAAAGAGCACCACCAAAATTAAGGAGGCTAATCTCTTTAACCCTCCGAATGATGCAATACATCTTCTTCAAGTAAAATAATTTTACTCAATGAAAGATATTAAACAAATGTTATATCTAGTGCAACAAATGTTATATCTGATGCACCAGATTGAACATCTGTTATGACAAATTACCCGCCATATGTCAATCGATGCAATAGATGGATAATCTATTGTGACAGACGGTTGATATCTTGCATCAGATTACCCATCTGTTGCTTTGGTTCTCTGAAATCGACTCCTAACAGATTAACCATCTACTGCAAATTATGTAACAGATGTGTAATCTGATGTAACATATATTAATAAACATAGATCATCTGTTGCATAATATGTAACCCAATAGATTACCTATCTTGTGCAACTGGTGCAACAGATAGGTAATCTTTTGCGACAGATGATTGATATTTTGCAACAGATTATCCATGTGTTGCTCTGGTTCTCTAAACCTGACTAAAATGTATTTTAACCATCTAACTACAAACTATGCAACAGATGGGTAATCTGATGCAATATATTGTTAATCTGTTGCAGAAGTTGACTGTTAAAATGTTAACTCAACTGTGAAAATTATTATGTTATATGATTTAAATGTATCTATATTTTATTTCTAGGTTATGCATCCATGGATTATGCCTACTGAGGAGGAGTCGTTGATGACTTTTTATATTACTCTAGGTCATGTTGATACTACAGTATACCCAACGGTGGAGTTAATAAGAAGGAATTGGTTGGAACAACAGCCATAAAAAGAGAAGTTAGGCAAGGTCAGCCTAATGTTGAGGCTTTTCATGACCAACCTACTAAGGCAGATCGGAGTGCTTCTTCTGGTGGAGTTGTTCGTGTTGGTGGCAAGTATGCTGATGCTAATACCACTCACGATGATGATCATTTTGATGCTCAAGAAAAAATAAATATGTTTAAAAACACCCTTTTTCACCCTTACATAGGTCCCTCTTACCCCTCTTCACTATCGTGTTCTCATTGCGAATGTGAAGAGTGCAAAGATAGCCAAGATAAACTCTTTTAAAAAATAGAGGCTATCTCTAAAGCTGTCGAGGAATTCAAATTCAAGAGGGGTGTTATACCATTCAAGAAGGTGAGGGAGAGATACACTCCTACAATGTTGGTTAGGAGGAAGGAAAGAACAATAACCGACGTACTCTCCTGTCGAAAATAAAAAATAATTTTAACTCCTCCCTCTCAAAAAGTTGTTGAAGTTCAGGGGCCATTCAAGAAAGTGGACATATACATGGAACTTGGCGCCAAAGAGAAGAGGGATCTGCGACAGGCCAAGAATGCCAAGCCACGCGCACCAGCTTACCCCAGTCCTCCCTTTTCCTCTCAAGACTTCCAGACTATGACGGATATGCGTATGTGGTAAAAGGATAAGGAAATTTTACTTTTCCTAACCTAGCCTTATAATCTAATATACCCCATGAAGAAGAAGCTACGCAACAGATGTGAAATCTGTTGCAGCAACTGAGTATTTTGGTGCAACTAGTAGTGGTTCTGTTGCAACTTACTATCCATCTGTTGCATAAGTTCTGTTGGATTATTGATTTAGAGAACCCTATGAAACATATGAACCATCTTTACAATTATTAATCTATTTAAAAATTATATTCTTATATCACAGCATGTTGACAAAATTCTCTGCCTTATGAGAAAAAGGCAATTAACGTACCCGGAAGCTTATGACGATGCCGATAGGATAATGGACCTTGACTTCTGAAAGAAGATATAGGATAAGTACGATCAACTCAATTCTGAATCGTATGGCGCGGGACTTGATTTCTTAGTTTCTACGTTGGACTTAAAGAAAGAAGAAATGATAAAACATATTAGAGGAGAGAGGCCAAATCCACATGGCAAGAGCTGGACCGAGGCAAAGAGGATTCTTCCAGTGAATAGAGTGAATGGCATACATTATTGGGTTGAGAACATACTACTCGGGGAGGAAAAGATCAAAGTTTATGACTGTAACGAACCTACCATTGACGATGTCGATCTTTTTCTCCTCGTGCAGCCACTGATGGAGTTATTGCCGATCTTGTTGAGGGAGAGTAAAATGATGAATCATTTGTTAAAGGAATTGTTGATGAAGAAATCATGGGATTTTAAAGGTCCAAACAAGGGCAGCACCACTACCACCACCATCAACTCCATCACCACTAAGACCATCAACAACAATAAGCCCACCCTCTAAAACTATTTTTTTTTTGTAATGGTTGTAGCTCCAAACAATTCCATTTTTATTTTGTTGATAACCTTAGGGTCCGATAAAGTTTGGACAGACCGTAAAGTAATAAAAAATGGCATCTTCAACTCTCGATTGGTCAGAACTAGTGACGGATGCACAATCTAACTTAAATCATTACATATATTAGAATGATGATTAGATCATTCAGAAAAATCATTAATTAAAATAAAAACTTAATTATAATTATACTTACTACATCCTTCGAAGGGTTGAAGAGATTAAGAAATTTTGCATTTTTATCAGTTTTGGCCGACAACCATCTCAAGATTTTTGGATAGGAAACTTCTTCCTGGTAGTTCACTTGTTATCTCAAATGAGGAATGGCTTCAAACGCCCAAGCCTATAAAATAACACCAATAAATCAAAACCATTATTGAGTAAAACTAATGAATGATAACATAATAAAAGAAGAAAATGAAACATTTACCATGAAAGCCCATGGAAAGCCATATAAGTTGACTGCCTTTGGCGCTAACAGAGTCAACAAATATTGGACAGTCATTTTGAAGCTTTGATAACTCCAAGGATAGTTGTTAAATGCCTCAAGATCCTTGGAGAGCATTATTAAACCAACACTTATATTGTTGTTAACGTCTCTCTCCCAAAGAATATTATGTACAAACCAAACCAAGCACAATGACTGCTTGTGCTTCTTTGAAAGTTCTTTACCTTTCAACACTTCTATTAAATTTTTATTTTTAAAGCTTGGACCAATAATGAACACCAGGTCATCATGATCAAACGACTTGCCTTTGCCTTTTTGGGGTGTGTGTGGTGCTTTTTTAGGGTTAGAATAGGTATAAATTAAGAAGGAGGTTAACATTTTAGTCCAGTAACTATGGCACACTCCTTCCAACCAAAACACACAGGTATGCCACAATAATTTATCCACACCTCATCCATCTTAACTTTGTTTTCATACATAAACCTACACTTGAGAAGTTCATATACCATTTTTATTTGGAAATGAGTATTTTTGTCCTTCGGCAAATTAAGATATTTCTCAAAGCATTTGTCCCTGAAATAAGCATCCAATTTTGTTCTTAAAGTATTTTTCTGAAGGCGTCAAAAAATTTCCTCATGACTGAATTAACCACAAAATCACCCTTTAAAACTGTGGCACCATCGCACTGCATTCTCACAGGATAACGATCAATGCTGCAAGTTTTAACCAACTCTTCGATGGAAGGGCTATTAGCATTTGGATCATCTCTTTTAAAATATTCCTCCTCCCCATGTTTATTATATTCTGCTCCTGATTGAGATAATACTTGTAAAGTAAGCTCATAGAGTGGTAGATGTAGCCTAGCTGCTTCACTTGCTCCTTTACTTGGACTTGATTTGGTTTCTATTCTTTTGGGTCCATATTATCTATAATTAACATGAACATAAAAAAGTATATTATAGTTGATTAATGCATTGTTAAAAAAGGATAACAGTAAATCTAACATGCAAAATAGTAAAATAATAGTTCCAACTGATCACTTATCTGTTGCACCAGGTAGTATATCTATTGCGGTATGTAACAAACCTGTTACAGTGGATAAGCCATCTGTTGCAACAATACAAAACTTATCACTCATCTTTTAAAACAGATGAATGGTCTATGCAACAGATCACACATTATTACAACATGAGTGATCTATTGGAATAGTTAAATAACCTGTTGTAACAATACAAAATATATCACTCATCTGTTGAGAAAAATAAATGGTCTATTCAGCAGATCACACATCTGTTGCAACATCATCTGTTGCAATATATGAGTGATATGTTAGAACAGTTAAATAACCTGTAGTAATGGCTGAGTAATATATTGCGACAATACAAAATATATCACTCATCTGTTGAGAAATATGAATGGTCTGTGTAATAAATCATATATTTGTTGCAACATATGAGTAATCTGTTGGAATAGTTAACTAACCTGCAGCAACAGCTAAGTTATCTGTTATGATAATACAAAATATATTAATTATCCATTGAGAAAGATGAATGGTCTGTGCAACAGGTCATATATCTATTGCAACACATGAGTGGTCTGTTGGGATAATTATCAACAATCAATATTATTTAGATTTCTCCTTACATTGGATTGTCTATCGTAGCAGATGAATAATCAGTTGGAAAAATCATGTCTTGGACATGTCCTGTTGGAAGAGTTGATAGGATTTTATCCAACAGGAGGTTCATCTATTGCATTAGATCATTAATCTGATGGTTCTTCCGTTGCATCAGATGGCTAATCAGTTGCATCAGGTTTTTTTCTTTGATGCTTAATCTATTGCAACATATGGTTAATTTATTGCATCAGATAGTTAAACTGTTGCATCATATGCTAAATCTATTGCATCAAAATTATTATATGATGGTTCCTCTAGTGCATCAGATGGTTGATCTATTGCATTATCTGACAAATCTATTGCATTAGATGGTTAATATGTTGCACCAGATGGATAATCTGTTGGATAAAATAAAAAATAGTAGCACGATTTTGTTCAACAAAAAAACAGCAATATCACCATTTTTACCAAGAACAAGAACAGAACAAATCAACCCAAATCGTTGTTTTGTTTTTATAAACACAAAAAACAAAAATCAAACTTAAAAAAAATGCAACAAACAATAAAAAATCATAGTTTACTTCGAAAAGAGAAGAGAAGAAATACCAAAAATTAGGGTTTTATTGAGACCGCATTTCAAATTAAAGCAATAAATATTGAAATTGTTAACCAATATTATAAGAGAAGTTGGCTCAAGTTCCTCGTTTTCTTCAAAACTAAAAAGGCCATAAACTTTTACCTGTGAAAGAAGAAAAGGAACGATGATGAATTCTAAGTTGTTATAGCCAGAGAGCAAGGCTGTCACATCGATTGAAGGTTGAAGTCAAAAAGGAACTCGAAGCACAAATATTTATCATCAGATGTTGAAGTCGCCGAGGATTGAAAGGAGAAATTTGAAGAATTTTTAGTTTGGAGAGAGTTGAGAGAAGTTATCGAGAGAGAGAGAGAGGAGAGAGACTGGTTGATTTGGATTGAAGAGGGGCGTGGGTTGGGCTTATTTGTATTTTTGAAAAGATTAGAAAGTTTTAAAAATATTAATCAAGCCCACAATTAACTTAATCAAGTTTTCTAATGATGTTTGACCCTTTAAGTCGGTCAATGTCACTAATCCTTCATTCAAAACTTAAAAGACACCTTTCCTTCAATTTTCTCAAAATTATATTAAATTTATATTTTTATCCCTAGTTATATAATAGTGGCTCTATATTTTAAATACATACTTATTTTTGCATTTGATAGTTATTGTCTTAGTGTTATTCTTTTTTTTATAAACTTATTGCCTTGTTAGGTTTTCCTCCATCAATATAAATTATAAACCTACATTGATTATCTTTTTTGAGAGATTGCTATCGATTGTTACTGTATTCAAGTTCGCTACTTAACTAAAAAGAAAACAATAATATTTTAGTAATAATGTATTTAAATTTATTTCTACTTGTACTTAGTGTAGACTTTTATACATGAAGGTAGGTTATATATATGAACATATAAAAATAAGAAGAAGAGGTGGAAAATAAAGGGAGTATTTTCTTATCATTAAGGACCAAAATCGAAAAACCAAAAATCGATTACAAGTATCCTATTGATTTGGTTATAGATTTAGCATGCTGACAAATCAAATATCGATAAACCTTATTGATAATACATAAAACCAAATCGAATCGATCGATGCACACCCATAAATCCAACAGATCAGCTAAGCCACCTACTTGGCAAGATAACTATATTCTTGGTTCCACAAAGCCCAATTCTTTTCAAACTTTCCTAGTTATTATACCTCATGTCTAATTAGATGTCCTACACTATCCAAGCCTTACCTCAATGTCTTATATAATCTTTCAGCAGCTCTCAAAGAACCTAATTATTATGCAATAGCTTTACAACATCCTGAATGGATTAAAGCTATAAATCAAGAACTTTAAGCTTTACAAAAATTAGACTTAAATTTTGGTTCCTCTACCTGCTGATAAGAGAGACATTGGGTGTAAATAAGATTTTAAAGTCAAGTATACTACTGAATGGAAGGTTGAGAGATATAAATCAAGGTTAGTGGCAAAGGGCTACACCCGACAAGAAGGGGTGATTTATCAGAAGATGTATACATGGTCCCACCTCCTGGTCTAATAAGAAAGAGGGAGTCTTCTCTTGTTTTCAAACCTCAAAAGTCCCTTTATGGCTAAAAAAAAAAGCCTCTAGGAAGCTGAATTTAAAATTTAGTGAGGTCTTTGTTTCTTCTGGGTTCACTCAAAACCACTATGATTATTCTCTCTTCATCAAGCATAATGGTGTTGATTTGGTTTTCATTTTAGTTTATATGGATAACTTTCTCATCACTAGTTCTTCTCCTGCTCTTGTTCAAGAGTCCAAAGCTATGTGTAATACCCCGCATGTTTCTAAGCTAGGAAAAGAATAAGTTTTCCTACGTATGAAACCTCCTATCCTGTGAGTTGCATTTTAGTTCATGACTTACAATGAATATCCTAGTGATAGGATAGCTTGCTATCTCTTAAGAATGCTTATATGAGTCGCTTAGAGTGATGCAAGCTAAGAGTTTTTGAATCCATCAAGTCTTAGTGTTTGATTTTGCAAGGGTCATCTTTGAACAAGAATAACATAATTTATATGTGATATTTTGTTATATTTAGATGCACCAAATTGTAAATAATCGAATTAGCTTTCCAATGATACCAATTTCATCAAAATCTAACACCCGAGCAAGGAGTTATGGCCTTTCAAAGTAGAATGCATCGCCTAACCAATTGCACATGGCCACTGGAAAGCATAGGTGATATCATATGCGGTGCCTATGTAAATATAGGTGATATCATATGCGGCGCCTATGTAAATATAGGCGATATAATATGCGGAACCTATGTTAATATAGGCAATATCATATGCGGCGCACATCTATGATTTCAGCCATGAAAACACTTAGTTTTTGAGTTATTTTGAGGGTAGTTAAGTCTTTTAACACTCCTTACATGTCCCTAAACTTAACCTCACGAAGTTTATATCGTCTAAACACATTAAAACCCTATTAACATCTCAAAGTTCATTATCCAAGAGCACCATAGGAGAAAAATAACTAGGGTTGCACAGTCAAGCTTGAAGATCAAATTTCAAGGAAATTCCTCCGTGAATCAGCAAGAACCTCCCTTCCAAGATATGTGTAGTGTTCATCCATGGATTACTTTTGTCCATGGAGTTCAAGACTTAATCTTTAAAAATACAAAAGCTTGGTTGGTTGTGGTGATATTATCATACCCAAGTTGATGCTTGTTTGTTTTGCTATATAATAGTATCGTGACTGTATATCTCATGAAAGTTATGTTGTTAGTTGAAAAACATGATCTTTATATGGATTGATAGAATGCAAGTATGAAATACACCTATGCCTTAAAGAATGCATGCAAGATGTTCGATAAAATGCCTAGTATGTTAGAACTTCATATTTACATGATTTCATGATATCTAAATAACAAGTTCATGTTAGCCATACACTCCAATATGAATTTCCATACAAATTATGTGTTGTTATTGTTGTGGTATAAAGCATGTATGATAATGGAGATATAAATTATATACACAAAATATATCCATGCTTTTGCTATCATGTTTGAAATGTTGAATAAATACATGAAGTATACTATCCCCTGCTTATGTTATTGTGAATTATGGACTCAAATCTTATGATCAAGTCATGCCATGTGTGTCAGTTTCCTCCTATCGAGTCCTGGGGGTATTAGTACCTGAAAACTATGGCTGTGTGCCTAAAGCCATGTCATGTTTCACGATATCCGAACTCAAGCTACAATTCCATAGACTTCAGTCAGTCATGTGACTCAGGAAAACCTCATGATCCCTGTCAGTTGTCAGATATCAGTAATATTCCACCAATCAACGAAATTCAGTAAGATTAAGTCATGTATAGTCAGTTATTCATATCCAGTCCCTCCAGATGGGGTAAAGGTTAGCACTGAGTGAACCTAAGGATGGGAACTCACCCTCCAGTTTAGGGTGTGATTCTTAGTAGTCATCCTTGTATTCTAGAACTACGTAGCCAGCGTAGGTTGAGATATCTTAACCTTTTAGATTAGGGTTGATGAGGTGGTTTAACCTGTCAGTTTAGGGTTTCCACCATTCTCAATTGAGTACCTTCCAGATAAGGGTCACTCAAAAGCTGTCCTTACCTATGGCACGGTATTGACACCCCTCAAGTTGGGGAAGATATTGGACCCTAGCTTAGCCATAACGGCATACATAGGATATGTCGGTTAAATACTACCTCCCACAGTTTCAGTATCAGTCTCAGTAAAAGAACTCAGGGTGTTTTTCATATTTCAGTATATACAGGACTGTCAGATACAGTCGCCCATATTATTAGCTTGCAGTATCAGTTATGACAATTATCAGTAAACAATGTATTAGCTTACAGGTTTAGCTATCACACATTCACGGTCCCAATTTCTATATATGTATGTTTGTACTCCCACGTTCATATTAGTCAGTAAGTATTGTTTATACATAAAACCCTTTATGTTCAGCCTACCTTCCTCGTATACTCAGTACTCCAGTTGTACTGACGCATTTGCACTATGGTGCTTTCTTTTCATATTACACCATAGGTTCCGAGACATGAAATCCAGCCCAGCAGTAGCAATAGCATTCCAGTCGCAGAGACACAGTGAGTCCTCATTGATTTGAGGATAATATGATTTGATACATTTATTTATTTCTTTAGTTCAGTATTACGGAGTTAGTTGGAAACATGTTCCTTCAACTCCTTATTCAGATAGTTTAGAGGCTTTCAAATTTATGTTCAGATTTACGTTCAGACATAGCTTTGAAATTGGGTTGTTTTGGGTATTTTCACCCATATGGATGTTATGATTTTCAGACATGGTTTTATTCAGTTTAACCTTATGGCCTTATAGTTTTACGTATTCCATATTATTATGTCATGATTTGCAGTATATAGGTACAAATATCAGTCATGGGTTAGCTTGTGGTCCCTCGGGGTCATAAGCACCGTGTAGCATTCTGGTTCAGCAAAATGGGGTGTTACAAACTTGGTATCAGAGCCTAAGGTTCAATAGAGTCCTAGGAAGTCTGAAAGCTGCATCTAGTAGAGTCTTGTACATGGGTGTGTTGCGCGCCACATTTATGTACAGGAGTCCATAAGATATTTTAGGAATAGTCCCCTTTCTTCGGTATTCATGTCATGCTAGTGAGCATAATCACAAGTTAAACTCTTAGTCTAATACGTTCTTCTCTTATTTTAGAATATGGCCCCAAAGAGAAGAAACCAGCCAGCTCCTCCGCCCGAAGATTCTTTGGGTGAACATGTTTCCCATGCGGAGTTTAGAGCCGTATTTACCACACTTTCTCAGTCTGTGGCTGCACAGAATGAATGTCCACCAATCATTTCGGCTAATCAAGTGGCCAATCCCATAGCAGCTAGGGTTTGGGATTTTACTCGGATGAACCGTCAATCTTTCCATGATTCCAAGTCTGATGAGGACCCTCAGGAGTTCATTGACCAAGTCCAGAAGGTCATTGATATCATGGGTGTTACTTCTATTGAGAGTGCTGAGTTAGCCACATATCAGTTGCAAGATGTGGCTCATGCTTGGTACAAATAGTGGAAGTCTGAGAGGGTAGAGGATGCAAGTCCTATTGAGTGGGAGGACTTTGTCACGGCTTTCTTAGACAGATTCTTTCCCCAAGAGCTGAGGGAAGCCAAAGTTCTTGGGTTCATCAACCTCAAACAAGAGAATATGACGGTTAGGGAGTATTCTCTCAGATTTACTCAGGTAGCCAGGTATTCTCCTCATGTGGTTGCAGACAATAGCGCTAAGATGAGCAAGTTCATGTCAAGAGTCAATGATAGCATGATAAATGAGTGTAGATTTGCTATGCTGATCAGTGATATGACCTTAGCCAGACTTATGACCCATGCCCAGCAAGTAGAAGAGCAGAAGGTTAAGACTAGGGAGAGACAGAACAAGAGAACAAGGTCAGGTAACTTCAACTTTGCTCACCCCAAGTCAGATGGAGGAAACCGTTCACAGTTTTGCTCCAAGTCAGCCATTCCATCCCCTTCCTCTACCAGCGCTTCAGTGCTGAAGTTCAGAGACAGCAACAAAGACAAAGTGCCAGGCTCTAAATCTTATGGCAGTGTTAGCAGTGCCTGAATGAATCCCCTTTGTCAAACTTGTGGTAAGAACCACAAGGGCATTTGCAGAGCCAATAGTGATGTCTGTTTTGGTTATAGCAAACCAGGCCACAGGATTAGGGAGTGTCTGCAGTCAAGTCTTCAGGGTCAACAAAATCACTTTGCAGCTCAGTCCGATCGCCCAAACCAGCAGGGTGCCATTTCTAGTGCTACCAGTGAGAAACGCCCAAACAGATTCTATGCTCTCCAGTCCCGGAAAGATCAGGAAAATTCTCTTGATATCGTTACTGGTACATTACAGATTTTCCATGTTCATGTTTATACTTTGCTAGACCCAAGTGCATCCTTGTCTTTTGTTACTCCATACATAGAAGGCGATTTTGGAATCAGTCCTAAAATTCTAGCAGAGCCCTTTTCAGTATCTACCCCAGTGGGTAAAACCATCATAGCCCGATGAGTATGCAGGAACTGCCCGGTTATGATATCTTAGAAATCCACGTGGCAGATTTAGTTGAGTTAGAGATGACTGATTTTGATATTATTCTCGGCATGGATTGACTTTATTCCTGCTATGCCACAGTCGACTGCAAAAATAGGATAGTTCAATTTTAGTTCCCGAATGAGCCCGTCCTAAAGTGGAAGGGTAGCATTTTAGTGTTCAGGGGTCAACTTATTTCCTACTCTCGGGCAAGGAAAATGATTTCTAAAGGGTGTGTGTATCATCTCATGCATGTTAAAAATTCCAGTTCTGAATCTCCCAGTCTCAAAACATTTCTAGTTGTTAATGAATACTCAAATATCTTTTCTAAAGAGCTTCCAGGAATTCCTCCCGAAAGGGAAATAGACTTTGGCATAGACCTTCTACAGGTTACTCAACCTATTTCTATTCTGCCATACAAAATGGCACCAGCAGAACTCAAGAAACTGAAAGATCTATTGAAGGATCTCTTAAATAAGGGATTCATCAGACCCAGCATTTCCCCATGGGGTGCGCCAGTATTATTTGTGCGTAAGAAAAATAGTTTTCTCAGGATGTGTATTGATTACCGTCAACTCAACAAGGTCACAGTCAAGAACAGATATCCTCTTCCCAGGATTGATGATCTATTCGACAAACTCAGGGTGCCAATTACTTCTCCAAGATAAACCTCAGATCAGGCTATCATCAGCTTAGAGTTAGAGAATATGACATTTTAAAGATAGCTTTTCGTACTCAATATGGTCACTTCAAATTTTTAGTCATATTATTTGGTCTTACCAATGCCCCTGCAGCTTTCATAGATTTGATGAACCGTGTGTTCAAGCAGTACTTGGACATGTTTGTCATAGTCTTTATAGATGATATTCTGGTCTATTCTCGCACAAAGCGTGATCATACAGACCACCTCAGGATTGTTCTTCAGACTTTTAGGGATCACCAGTTATTCGCTACGTTCAGCAAGTGCGAATTTTGGCTAAGATCAGTAGTATTTCTTGGCCATATTATTTTCGATGATGGAATTAGAGTAGATCCTCAGAAAACTGAGGCAGTAAAAAACTAGCCCAGACCCATATCTCTATCAGATATCAGGAGTTTCTTGGGTTTGGTTGGCTATTACAGATGGTTTGTCAAGGGATTTTCTTCTATTGCATCTCCCATGTCCAAATTGACTCAGAAGAAGATTAAGTTTCAGTGGTCAGATTCATACGAGAAAAGCTTTCAAGAGTTGAAGACTCGACTCACCTCAGCTCTAGTTCTAGCTCTTCCAGATGGTTCAGATGGTTTTGTATTCTATTTTGATACATCCAGAGTGGTTTTAGGTTGTGTCCTCATGCAGCATGGTAAGGTCATAGCCTACACCTCCAGATAGTTAAATCCACATGAGAAGAATTATCCTACTTATGATCTTGAGTTAGCAGTGGTAGTTTTTGCCTTAAAGATTTGGAGGCATGATCTCTATGGAGTTCATGTAGATGTCTTCACAGACCATAAAAGCCTCTAGTATGTCTTTTCCCAGAAAGATCTTAATCTTTGCCAAAGAAGGTGGTTAGAGATCTAGAAGGATTATGACATGAGTGTTCTTTATCATTTGGGCAAGGCCAATGTTGTGGCCGACGCTCTCAGTAGACCCTCCATGGGTAGTATTTCTGACGTTAAGGGTAGCAATAAAAAGATATCTCAGGAGACCCATCAGCTTGCCAGACTAGGAGTTCGCTTAGTCAATTCTTCAAAGGGTGGTGTATATGTTCACAATAGTTCAGAGTCATCTCTAGTTTTTGAGGTGAAAGAGAAGCAAGACAGGGATTCTAGCCTTGTCAAGTTCAAAGAGTCAGTTCAGAATTAGAAAGTCAAGGTTTTCTCCCAAGGGGCAGATAATGTTTTTTGTTTTCAGGGTCATCTATGTGTTCCAGGTATAGATGAATAGAGGCGGCGAATTCTTTCAAAAGTGCATGGTGCACGATACTCTATTCATCCAAGGGCCACTAAGATGTACCTCCACATGTGGGAGATCTATTGGTGGAGTGGGATAAAGAAAGATATTGCAGAGTTTGTGGCTAAGTGTTCTACATATTAGCAGGTTAAGATAGAGCATCAGAAACCTAGTGGTTCCATGCAAGAGTTCTCCATTCCTACTTGGAAGTAGGAAAAAGTGAACATGAACTTCGTGATGGGTTTTCCTAGAACTCGTCATTAGCATGATTCAGTCTGGGTCATTATAGATAGAATGACCAAGTTAGCTCATTTCCTTCTTGTTCGTACTTCTTATTCCGCCGATGATTATGCCAAACTCTATATCAAGGAGTTAGTCAGGTTATATGATATTCCACTATCTATCATCTCAGACAAAGATACCCAGTTTACCTCTCACTTTTGGAAAGCATTCCAAAAGGGTCTCGGTACCCAAGTCCATCTCAACACAGTGTTTTATCCTTAGACAGATGGTCAAGAAGAGAGAACCATTGAGACTCTTGAAGATATACTAAGGGCGTGTACAATTGACTTCAAGGGAAGTTGGGATAACCACTGGCCTTTGATTGAGTTTACATACAACAATAGAGATCATTATAGTATTCAGATGGCTCCATTAGAAGCTCTCTATGGTAGGAGATGTAGATCTCTGATTGTTTGGTTCAAAGTTAGTAAGGCCTCAGTCATAGGTCCTGACTTAGTATTCGACGCCTTAGAGAAAGTTCAGTTGATTAGAGAGAGACTCTGGGGCTGCTCAAAGCCGACAGAAGTCCTATGCAGATGTTCGTAGAAAGAATCTTGAGTTCGAGGTTAATGACTATATCTTAAGATCTCTCCCATAAAGGGAGTGAAGAGGTTCGACAAGAAAGAGAAACTCAGTCCCTGATATGTTGGTCCTTTCAGAATTCTCTGTCGCTTCGGCAAGGTAGCTTATGAGCTTGAGTTTCCTTCAGATCTAGCCTCAGTCCATCTAGTCTTCTATGTCTCTTTGCTCAAGAAGTGCATAGGTGACCCAGCAGTTGTCGTCCCTATTCAGAGCATCGATATTCAGAACAGCCTCTCTTATGAAGAGATTCCAGTCGAAATCTTAGATTACCAGACTCGTAGATTGAGGAACAAAGAAGTCCCTCTAGTCAAGGTTCTTTGGCGAAATCAGTCTCATGAGGGAGATACTTGGAAAGCAGAAGCAGATATGCATACCAAGTATCCTCACCTCTTCCCCGCCAATTCAGATCAAGCTCAAAGTAACAGTTCTCCTTAATATTATTCAGTTTCATGTTCATGATTCCAGTATAAACTTGGTACCTATTAACCGTTGCATACTCAGTCATGTATTCATGTATCAATTATCCATGCATCAGATATGCACGAGTTCAGTATGTTTAGCATGTCAGTCATGAGAGCAAGTTTCAGTTCTTCATGCTCAGTTTAGGTTATATTGTCTTGTATCCCCTCTCAGTAAATTCTCATTTGAGGACGAATGTTCCCAAGGGGGAGATATTGTAATACCCCGCATGTTTCTAAGCTAGGAAGTGAATAAGTTTTCCTACATATGAAACCTCCTATTGTGTGAGTAGCATTTTAGTGCATGACTTATAATGAATATCCTAGCAATAGGATAGCTTACGATGTCATAAGCATTCTCATATGTGTCGCTTAGACTGATGCAAGCTAAGATTTTTTAATCCATCAAGTCTTAGTGTTCGATTTTGCAAGGGTCATCTTTGAACAAGAATAACATGATAGATATGTGACATTTTGTCAGATTTAGACCCACCAAATTTTAGAGAATCGAATTATCTTTCCAACAATACCAATTTTATCAAAATCTGACACCCGAGCAAGGAGTTATGGCCTTTGAAAGTAGAATGTGTCGCCTAACCAATTGCACATGGCCACTGGAAAGCATAGGCGAAAAATATGCGGCACCTATGTAAATATAGGCGATATCATATGCGGCGCCTATGTAAATATAGGCGATATCATATACGGTGCCTATGTAAATATAGGCGATATCATATACGGCGCCTATGTAAATATAGGCGATATCATATGCGGCGCACATCTATGATTTCAGCAATGAAAACACTTAGTTTTTGAGTTATTTTGTGGGTAGTTAAGTCTTTAAACACTCCTTACACATCCCTAAACTTAACCTCACGAAATTTATAGCTTCTAAACACATTACAACCCTATTAACATCTTAAAGTTCATTATCCAAGAGCACTATAGGAGAAAAACAACTAGGGTTGCACAATCAAGATTGAAGATCAAATTTCAAGGAAATTCCTCCGTCAATCATCAAGAACCTCCCTTCCAAGGAAATTCTTCCGTCAATCATCAGTGTTATGGAGTTAGTTGGAGACATATTCCTTCAACTCTTTTTTCAGATAGTTTTGAGGCTTTTAGATTTACCTTCAGACTTAGCTTTCAGATTGAGTTGTTTTGGGTATTTTCACCCACATGGATGCTATGATTTTCATACATGGTTTTATTTAGTTGAACCTTATGGCCTTACAGTCTTACGTATTCTGCATTATTATGTCATGATTTGCTGTATACAGGTACAGATATCAGTCATGGGTTAGCTTGTGGTCCCTCAGGGTCATGAGCACCGTGTAGCATTCCGGTTCAGCAAAACGGGGCGTTACACTATGCCACAATATTATTTCAAGATCAAGGACCTATGGGAGATGAGATACTTTCTTGGTCTTAAAATATCCAGAAATAAGCATGGTATTTTGATTTACCATAAAAAGTTTGCTTCGGATATCATAGCTGATATGGGATTATCTGGTTCCAAACCATCTAGTACACAATCAGAAGTTCATCAGAGACTCACTAGTGTTGGTTTTGATCAAGGGTGCATTTCTAAGTCTACTAAAAATGAGATGTTATCTAATCCTAGAAGCTATTAGAAGTTGGTTGATAAGTTGTTATACTTAACCATGACCATGCCTGATATTAGTTTCATAGTTCAAAACTTGAGTCAAATTTATGTATAGTCCCAAGAATTCCCATATAGAAGCAACTTTAAGGGTATCCAGGTACTTGAAGAATGCACCATGATTGGGGATCTTATTATCTTCATAACCAGTGGCGGATCAAGGAATTTTCTTCGGAGGGTTAGAAAAATAAAAATACAAATGTGTGGAAAAACTAATAAAATACAATTCCAAGGGATATAAGTAACTAGCAGGGATCGAAGCTGTACATCCACAGGACATATATTTTTTAAAAAAGAACAGCCTGCGCAACTAGCAGGGATCGAACCCGCGCAATAGGTACTGGGCTATCTAAGTGTCTTATTTCAGGTGGTACAAAATTAATATATGTACATAAATACAGATTTTCTACCTTATATATATAACATAGTGTTTTGCCGAGGGGGTTCGGGTGAACCCCCTGACAACCATATAGATTTGCCCTGTTCATAACTATCTACACAAATGACTGACTATTGTAATGAGACTGGGATATTTGTCCCATGACTAAGATATCAAGTGAGTGGTTTAATTGTGCATTTAGGGGGCTTCTTTATCTTTTGTAAATCTAAGAAACAAATCACTACTTTTAAAAGTTCTGCAGAAGCAGAGTATAGGAGTATGGACAATGTCGTTGTAGAGATAGTGTGGTTGATTGGTTTGTTTCAAGAACTAGGGACAAAACTAAACTTATCAGTAAAGTTATTTAATGATAGTAAGGTTGCACTCTAAATAGAATCAAAAAACATATAGAAATTGATTGTCACTTTATAAGAGAAAAACTAGAATGAGGTTTGATACACATTGAACACATCTCAACAACTTTGCAATTAGCATACATTTTGACATAGAGCATTGGGAAGACATGATATGAGTTCTTATTAGACAATATAGGTATGTTCAATTTGTATTCATTGCCTAATTTGTATTCTTATTAGACAATATAGGTATGTTCAATTTGTATTCATGGTACAACTATCAATGAGCTGCACAGAGTTAGTTACAGTTAGAATGTGAAAGTTAGGCTAATTATTGAATTAGTTAGGCGATTAATACACTATATATATTAGCTTGTAAAGAGATTTTTCATTCATTCGATTCAATACAAGTTCATATATTTTGCACTTTTCTTCTTCTTCTTCTTTACTATTTGTAACGCCCCGAATATGGTACCCAGAATGCTACACGGTGCTCATAACCTCGAAGGTCCACAAACTAACCCATGACTGATATTTGTACCTAAACACTATATATATACTATATAAATATAGAAATAAAGGTTGTAAGGCCATAAGGTTCAAAACTATAATATAACTGATAAAACATAACATCTGGGGGGTATGAAATAACCAAAACAATCAGAATAAACCATCTAAACATACTGTATTCTGAAAAGTCTCTAACTGACTGAACTATCTGAATAAGGAGTTGATGGTAAATATCCCCAACTAACTCCAAGTAATAAATTAATTAATGAGATAATAAAGTAATGGTCATGTCCTCGAAGGATGAGGAATCACTTCTAACCCTGACTGCTGAGACTGGAATCCTACTGATGCTCTGGAGCTCGTGCTTCTGAACCTATAGTATAAAACACCATAGTGTAAATGCGTCAGTACGTTTGAATGTACTGGTATACATATGAGGTAGGCTGAATGCAAAAGGTTCACATGCATAAACTATACTAACTGACTGAATAACATGAACGTGAGAATACATACATAAATACATAATACTATAACTGAGTTCGTGATAGCATGATTATTGAGTCTGAGTACTTTGAACATAAGATACTGGTAATTGTATAACTAAAACAACTAATACTGAGAGACTGTATCTGACAGTCTAGTTTCTGATGGAACTAGCTGAGTTCCGTACTGTCCTGAGTTGACTGTATTTGACAGTCCTGAATACTGTAGAACTATCTGAGTTCTATTATTAAGACTGAATGACTGTATCTGATAGTCCTGGTTCTGTACTGAAATTGCGGGAAGTAGTTATCTAACCGACATGCCCCTAATACGCCATTATGGCTGAGTTGAGGTCCAATCTGTAACACCAATTGGAAGAGTGTCAGTACCACATCACTGGTAAGGACAATCTGTGAGTAACCCTCATATAACAGGTAACTCTAGTGAGAATGGTAGGAACCCTCATATAACAAGTTAAGCCACATTATCTTCCCTCATATAATAGGATATGATGTCTCAACCTACGCTGGCTACATAGTTCTGGAGTTCCCATCCTTGGGTTCACTCGGTGCTAATTCCTACTCCCATCTGAATAAACACTAAACATGGATTACTGAACTGAGCTGGACTAAATTAACTGAGTTTTGTTAACTGACAGAATATCATTGAGATCTGATAACTGACTGAGATTATTGAGATTTCCTGAGTCACATGACTTACTGAATTCTATGGATCATGGCTTGACTGAGGATATCGTGAAAACATGATACTGAATCTAGGCACATAGCTATATTTTTTGGGTACAAGTACCCCCAGGACTCGATGTGAAGAAATTGACAAAACATGACATTCATGAATACATGACCAACATCAATAATCCATAATTCATTGGTTAAGTCATTTCATCAAACATTTGACATGCTTAAACTTGTACTTGAATGGGGATTCCATATTATTATACTAGTATGGTATTTTCCCTCACATAGTCATTTAATCAAACACATGGGGAGCATAATTTGGTTATACAATCATCAACACATCTAATAATCATGGATACAACAATCAACTTGTAAATTGAAGGGGGTTTATCTTGGTTACTGTGCAAATCTTCATATACTAGGGTAAATCATAGGAATATGTAATTTAAAGCATGAATCCAAACCACAAAACATCATGAACATGCATTTCAATTCACTCTAAATCATGAACATTCATAAATACACAAATCTTGAATTTAAAAAGATACTCTTGAGCTTCATGGGTGAAAGGGACCCATGAATCAACACCTAACATACTTGGGTGGATGATTTCCTGAAGATTGATGGGGAAAAACTTGAATTCTTGACTTGGAATTAAACACCTAGGGTTTTCTTATTCTTGGGGATTGATCTTTGAGAGAAACCCTAATTTGATGTTATAGATAAATAATAAACCTATGATCCTTGGTCTGATATAATTAGGGGTTAAATCGGGTGTAAAAAGACCCAAATACCCTTTAAAAATGACTTAAAATTCGTTGAATGGGACCTATGATGGCTCGTACGATGGTCCATCACTGGCTCGACTATTCATCATTCTGGCCATCACACGTGGACCAGAATAGGGACGCACTGCCTTAGTAGCGACGGCCTGGCCGACGGTCTGTCGCAAGTTCGACGGTCCATCAACCTATCCGTCGAACCTTATCCAGAAGGTTGACTCACTTCATTGGATGCGATGGTCTAGGCAACGATCCATCGCTAGATTGATGGTTCGTCAACCTGACTGTCGCACCTGGGAGATTCTGATAGTTCTGAGTAAATCGTCTATAACATTTTACTCCAATACTGGATTTGGACGAAATTGGTATCGTTGGAAAGCTAATTTAATTTCCCACATGATAAAAAGTGAAAATATTAAAAATTCCACGTGTACAAAAATGGATTCATATTTCAAACTAATTTTCTAACATTTTTGGAACGATTTCAAGCTAGGTTGAAGTATGGGGTATTACACTATTCCATTGTTGTAACCTCAAGTAGGTACATCAATGATGAAAACTTAACAAGTAACAAAAAGACAATATTCAACTCTCAACATAAAATATAGTAAAAAGAAACACTCAATATATAGTGTATAAAATATATTCTAGAATATAAAGATGTGTAGCTATAGTGGGGTCTGGGGAGGTTAGAGTGTACGCAGACTATACCACTACCTCAGGTAAAGTAGAGAGGCTGTTTCCAATAAACCCCCAGCTTAGGACTGATAACAGTATACCAAATACAAAAGATAAGTTCATATAAACTAGTACGGTATGCAAAATAGCAACACAATAATACTACAGCCACAACACCACAACTCCAGACACAAAAGAACACTCCCCTACTATTATCGACACACTCCCACCCCCTAACCCTCTACCCTAATCTACATCCACCACACCTTTCTATCAAGGGTCATGTCCTCCGTAAGCTATAACTGTTCCATATCATGTCTAATCACCTCCCTCTAATAATTCTTTGGTCTACCTTTCCCCCACATAAAACCATCCATATCCAGTGTCTCACACCCTTGCGCTGGAGTATAAGATCTCCTCCTCATCACGTGCCCAAACCAACGTAACCTTACTTCTCATATCTTGTCCTCCACCGAGGCAACTCCCACCCTTTCCCAAATAATCTTATTCCTCACCCTATATTTCCTGGTATGTCCACACATCCATCGCAACATTTGCATCTCCGTCACCTTCAACTTTTGGGTGTGGGAGTTCTTAATTGGCCAACACTCTACTCCATACAACAAAGCCGGCTGGACTACCACTTTGTAACACTTTTTTTTAAGCTTCGGGAGCACCTTCTTATCAGATAGAACTCCCAAAAAGAGCCTTCATTTCAACCACCCTTCCCCAATACGATGCATGACATCCTTGTAAATCTCACCATTGCCCTGAATTATAGAACCAGATACTTGAGACTCTCCTTATTCTGAATAGCCTGAGGGTCCAACCTTACAACCACTCTAGCCTTCTGTGATGCATCACTTAACTTACACTCTAAGTACTCCGCCTTGGTTCTACTTAACCGAAATCCCTTAGACTCAAGCGTCTATCTCCAAATCTCCAACTTATCATTCACTCCACCCTGAGTCTCGTCAATCAGTACCATATCATCTGTAAATAATATACACTAAGTTACCTCCCCTTGAATATGTCACATCAAAATATCCATCACAAAGGAAAATAAAAATATGCTAAGAGTCGATCTCTGGTGCAACCCTATCAAAATTGAAAAGTGCTCTGAATTTACACCTACCGTTCTCACATGAGTGTTCGCACCATCATACATGTCTTGAATCGAACTAGTGTACGATGGCCACCCCTCTAGCCTCCAAGCACCTCCACAGAATCTCCCTAGGATCTCTGACATATGCCTTCTCAAGTCAATAAACACTATGTGCAATTCTTTCTTCCTCTTCCTAAACTGCTCCACTAATCTCCTCACAAGGTGAATGACCTCAGTGGATGAGCGGCCTGGCATGAAATCAAACTGATTCTCAAAGATCATCATGATTCTTCTCATCCTTAACTCTACCACCCTTTTTCCAAACCTTCATAGTGTGACTCAACAACTTAATACCTCTATAGTTATTGCAACTCTGGATGTCTCCCTTGTTCTTATTCACTGGAATCATCGTACTCCACCTCCACACTTCAGGCATCTTTGCCATCCTAAAAATACTGTTAAACAACCTTGTCAACCACTACAAACCTGCCCCACTAGTGCTCTTCCAAAAATCTACTGGAATCTTGTCTGGCCCCATCGCCCTACCCCGCCACATCCTACAAAAACTCTCTTAACCTCCTCGACTTTGATACACCTACAATAACCAAAATTGTGACACTCCTCATATTTCTCTAAGTCCCCCAACTCGAAACTGTTGCC
>NC_061121.1:208860137-208889076 GCF_002878395.1 Capsicum annuum
CCCCCCCCCCCCCCCCCCCCCCCCCCCCCCCGTCATTCAAAATATTATGAAAATAGGACTACCACCTCTCCCTAATGAGGGCATCCTCAACCAACACTGAACTATCCTCTCCTTTGATGCACTTCACTTGCTTAAGTTTATGAGCCCTCCACTCCCTGGACTTAGCAAGCCTATACAACTTCTTATCTCCGCCTTTCTCCTCTACAGCCACATACAAGCCCTCAAAAGCTGCAGTCTTAGTTGTTGTAACCGCTAACTTAGCCTATCTTCTAGCTACCTCATACTCCTCCTTATTCGTCTGTCTTTCCTGATCATCCTTACTCTCAACCAACTTAGAATAAGCCATCTTCTTAGACTTCACCTTTCTCTTAACCTCTTCGTTCTATCACCAGTCTCCTCGATGCTTTCCAGATCGACCTCTCGAGACACCTAACACCTCTCTAGTTGTCTTCCTAATACAACTGACGGTCGTTTCCCCCATACTATCTACACCCCCTCTACTCTCCCAAGCCCCACTACTCTTTAACTTGTCCTTCATTTTCAAGGCACTAGTTAAAGTCAAGCTACCCCACTTAATCCTAGATCGAGCCTCCACATTTCTCTTCTTTTTGCCCTTATTGATAATCAAGTCCATCACCAACAACCTAGTTGATTCGAAAGATTATACATCATAAAAAAATTGAGACAAATCAGAGTAGATTTTTTTATAAATTTAGAGTTGAGTGCATAAAATTACCTTCGAAGAAATGCATTCGACGTTGAGATAAATTCGCGATACGTACCAGTCTCCTCGATACGAAAGACGTAGCTTAAATCACCAAAACTTAGCAAAAATTGAGCAATAAATAATTATGAGATATAAAAAAGTGAACTTTTCAACCAAAAAAATAATAGAGAAAATCTTTGTCCGTAAAGAAATAAATTCATTTCAACATATTGAGACTAAAGCATATATCAATAAATTCAAACAAGATCAAGTATTCATTAATACATGAGTTCAAAAAAAAGAATATTATGGAACTCTTACTCATATATAGTTGGAATCTGAAGCTAAAATTATTGAAGCATGTATGAATAGATTGATAGTATATAGGTTAGTACATTATTGAGAGTAAAGAAATGGTTAGTACATTATTATTATACATTAATACAATTAATTATGAATTATAAAGGTTGGAGGTGGAAGAATACATGCATGCATATTAATATATCTAATAAAAAGATACTTATAATGGGAGGTGAAAAGTTGATGAAATTTTTCTCATTTAATATGTAATTCTTTAGTGTCATTTATATTTTTAAAAATAAGTTAAACATGAAATTAGGAGAAAAAGGCAAAAAAACTACAAAAAAGATAAAAACAATCTTTGAATGATGAGAGGTGCTACGTACTCTCATTCAATTTTACTATTATATATAAATTTAAGAAAAGACGTAAAACATACTCAAACTATATTGAAATTGCAGTTACATATCTTTTCTTTGCGTGAATCCAGTGACCCCTTAACAAGTTTTAACCAAAATAAATACCACATTAAAATTAGACTGTCAAAAACTGAAAATGTATTGTGCACATCCTACCATGTGTATATTTTTATTTACCAAAAAAATTCATTTTCATTTCAATTATTTTTCCTCATTACATTTCTTTTCATTTTTTGCATTTTCTATCACTTTTCCTTTAGTTCCCTCTTCACTATTGCCCTTTTCTTCTTTTTTTTAGAAACAAAGCATTGTACTCATTTTCAACAGGAAAATACGAGAGATTTGAGAGAGATTTACAAAGTATTTAAACAGAAGAAGTAGAATAAAATCTATCACTAACATATAAAGATGAAGTAAATGTGCTTTCACAAAAAATTCATTCTTGACAATCAAATGGGTATGAGTTCAATCCTATACAAGAGGTGGGATATCTCCAAAAATAAAGGGAAGTACATGTTGGGAAAGTAAAATTCAAATATGATAAGAAAATCAGGTTTTTCATTCTACGAGAAGGCTTGTCATGCCTGAAGGAGGTTGGAAGATGATCTCTGAGCTCCTCTTTTTTGATATCTGAATAGATGCCATGTTACGTCTAATATCTCATATAGTCACTCAATTAAGCTTTTCTATCAAAAAGTTTCTCAAATTTAGTTTTGATACAAGTTAAATAGTCGCTTAGCTTTTGATGACATCTTTGGAGGCCAACACCTAAAGGCTCAAGGCTTGGTTACCCCGAGAGCACAAGGATATGCAAGGAAGGCCCGTTTTATGCATTACTTAAAGCAATCCCGTGTGTGGTAGGTTGCTTGGATGCTTACATTGTTGTTAATCCGAGAACCACAAGTCTTGAAGTATAAACCATCCTCGATTTTGAGAGCATTGAAGAGATGCCATTCATTCAAGTCCAACACAAGTTGGTCTCCCCTTAATTAAGGGTATTTTGGACATTTCACATGGTGTATTTACACACCATGGCTGCCCCTCTCATTAACGGCAAAGTGGTCTTTTTGCCTTTTTTTGTAATATACTATAAGTAGGACTTTTTAGGTCTTCTCTCATTAGTTGTTTAATGATGAAAGTATGAGACATTAAAAATCCTCTCTCTTAAGATTATACCATCTTAGTGTAGTTTTTAGTTAGGGCTTGGATTAACCATTGTAGTTTAGGGCTTGGAAAAGCCAATATTATTTTTTGCTTGGAAACGGTGGATCTTGAGATGAGTTGATTCCCTTGGCGGTTACCGTAAGAACTTGGTGCTTGTTCACCTATTTTGCAGAGGTTTTAGAGTTTAATATACTCTTTATTTTCTACATTACGTGTTCTCCTTGTGTCAAGTTAACTATCTTCTTTATCTCTTTAAGTTTGTATTTGTTTCTTGTACCATTTGTGTTTTGTTGTCGCGGATGAATATGGGTTGTTATTATTTGTGTATGGACTGTTTTGTGCTTGTAAATACCGTTTAGTATCATTTGGTATTATAGAATGGCTTTATCTTGTTCCCACAAAATTGATCTTGGGCTCGTAAACTTAAAAATAAAAAAAAAGTGTTTGAAAACTGAAAAATCAAAAAGAGGCAAATCTGTCCATTTTTGTGTTCTTGGCTGAAATTGTGTTATTCTTGTTGTTTTTGTTTCTGCCTAGATTTGTGTCTAGATATAGGTGTATTTTGCTTGTCTTAGTTGTTTCTAAGTGTTAGTTTTTTCTTCACTAACACCCTTGAGTCTAGATCCAAGTTGAGCTTGAACATTGTTGTTGGTATTATTGTTACGGTTTCAAGAACTTGAACATTGTTGGTGTTATTGTGTGGACCGAAACTTGAAGGTGTGGTTTGAGTTCATGTTGTTGGTATTTTCTTGTGGTTTTTAAGCTTGAAAAAGGTGTTGTTGATTGTTAGAGGTTCAACGTGAGGCTAGGTTTTCAAACTTCTATTGAAAGTTCTTGTTATTCTAGACTATCTTCAAGTCTAGTTGCAAAAAGGCTCTTCAATAGTGTTGTTTGATCCAAAAGCCAAGTAGAAAGAAGTGAGGTCTTTGTTAGTCTTGCAAACAAATCCCAAAGACCTACCAAAAGGGAAGGGGGGATAAAAAGATCTACAAAAGACTTGGTACCAAAAGAGGGAAAGAACACTTTTCTAGGTGTCCATCCAAAAGAGGAAAAGGCCACCAACCCTTCAAAAAGATGTCTTTCTCAAAAGGTGTAAGACAAGTCAAACTTTTTTGAATGTGAAAAAAGGGCTCCAATCTTGATGTTTTTCTTCCCCAAGGCCGAAGTACACTTCTTCAAGAATTGAAAATTGAACCAAAAATTTAAAATGGAAAAAATAAGAACCTTTCGAACACCGCAACCAATCCTAGACCGCAACATCACCAATTTTCGTACAATACCAAAACTTAGGGATCAAAATCTTGGATTCTTAGTTTCTTTTTGTTGATTCTTAGTTTCATTTTTTTATTCTTATACTAATTAAAAACTAGTAAATACTTACTAAGTTGTAAATTAGTTTTTGAATATGTTTCTTTCGTGTCTTCATTATTTGTGTGTTTTTCTCGTTTGTAACTCGTAGTAACTTCTTTTTTTTCAAGTTGTTAAGTGAATTTTATTTTGTGTCTTGAGTCAATCAAAACAAGAATCCATTCTGGCCGTCAAGTAGGATTGACATCTTATTGACTGCCGGAGTATAAGCAACTTTTAATATTCGCCGCTCCAATTGTGAGAATCACAAAGGTGAGTGTATCAAGTGTTGGTAAGGAGTTTTTACTACTAATCTTGTTTGTTTTGTTTTATTTGTTGTTGTCTTTTTTTTTTGTTAGGTACCATGGCTGGCCATAATTTCAAGGCCACGTGTGATCGCATCAATTATGATCTTGAAGATATGCAACGGCACATTGAAATTATATGTCAATTGTTACCCAAACTCTTCCCTCAAAATCCAATTGTCCAAACAACTTCTGATGAAAGCTTTTCAAAGGAAGTTGCTGCCCAAGCTTGTGACAGGCTTTCACACTGAGGTAAAGACGAACATACTCATAAACGTAAAGGTAAAATAGCTAACTCTTACACTTTGGTGTATGTGAATAATGGTCATGTGGCTAAAAAGCCATTGAGTGTAAGTAATAGCCTATCTATATGTGAGTATATTAATTTTTTTCCACTTGTAGATGATGTACATGTTGTGTGAGTGGATACACTAGTTGATCCTATAGATGACCGAGTAGACTCTTCTTATGAGATTGACTTGTGTCCACCTAGTGTGGAAGCTATTGCATTGAATAAAAGTACATCGTCATGTGAAAATTGTATTGACCAACTTATTTGTGAAACTTGTCCACCACTTGATTATGTATGTGATGTGATTAATAGAACTCAAGTGAGTGAAATACTTGAAAATATTGGTCAACAAAATGGGAGTGAACCTTAGAGCCATTCTTGGGATAATCTTATATTTGAAACCTCTTTAAAACTTGATATTAATCTTTTAGAGAGTGAGGAATTTGCTAGTCCCAAATCTTCCCGTGAGATAAATCATGCTCGTTTTAGATATAATGTCTTGTTTAAAGATGATATACACACTCCTAAGGAACCTAGTAGAGAAAACGATGGTATAGATTGCCTTGAAGTCTATAGCCTATATGCTAATCCACTATGGTGTGACAACATTCCTCCTAAAGATGGAAATCTCTTTTTGAAAGATGAGAGTACTCTTAAGGGTAAGGAATGTGTAGTCTTTCTTAAAAACCCGAGGAAAAAGATGTCATTGACTCCTTGGGGTAATGTTTCTAAATTTGTATCCTTGCTTGACACACTTGTTCTTACATTGCATGAATACCAACTTGAAGATGCCAAGTTTCCTATTTGCTTGAAGGAAAGAATGTGTATGTGCTTTAATGCTTTATCTTCGCCCATGTATACCTTTACACTTGGTTCTTTCCTATACTACCTCTTTACCTATGATGACATCCATGCTAGTTTTCGGTTTGTATTATGTAGAGGTAGGAAACTTATTGGTTAGTCCACTTATTCTAATGACTATGCTATGTGTTTTTTGTGGACTTTAAAACCAATAGTGGCACCACATTTGATGAGGTCACTGGAAGGGGTAATGAAACAATTGTGTTTTATGGTCCCTAAGTTACGGGTAGTCTTACCTTTGGGACTTTGGGATACCACTGAGTCCTTTATAGTTTGTTTATCTCTTGATATTTGTCATAATCATGCCTTTTGTGATGTTTTTGCTAAGCTTTTCATGACTAACACAATGGATTCATGGTTATATTTCAAGTATGTTCCGCCTTGGCATGATGATGTTTATTATTGTGCTAACTCTAACCCTCATGCCATGAGGAAGTTGTTCTTGTTTTTCCTTTCTCTTATTTTACAAGGTATGGATTTGAGGTTGAATCCTTTTCGAGGAGGGGAGGATAATACAAGTCAAATGGCCTCCTTAGTTTCTGATGACATCTCTGGAGGCCAACACCTAAAGGCTCAAGACTTGGTCACCCCGAGAGCATAGAGATATGCAAGGAAGGCCCATTTTATGAATGACTTAAAAGCAATCCCGCCTGTGGAAGGTTGCTTGGATGCTTACATTGTTGTTAACCCGAGAACCATAAGCCTTGAAGTCTAAACCATCCTCAATTTTGAGAGCATTGAAGAGGCGCCATTCATTCAAGTCCAACACACCTTGGTTGCCCCTTCATTAAGGGTATTTTGGACATTGCACATGGTGTATTTACACACCATGGCCGCCCCTCCCATTATGGGCAAAGTGTTTTTTTTGTCTTTTTTTGTAATATACTATAAGTAGGACTTTTTAGGTCTTCTCTCATTAGTTGCTTGATGATGAAAATATGAGACATTGAAAATCCTCTCTTGAGAGTATACTACCTTAGTGTAGTTCTTAGTTAGGGCTTGGATTAGCCACTGTAATTTAGGACTTTGAAAAGCCAATATTGTTCTTTGCTTGAAAACAGTGGATCTTGAGGTGAGTTGATTCCCTTGGCGGTCACCGTAAGAACTTAGTTCTCGTTCACGTGTTTTTTAGAGGTTTTAGAGTTTAATATACTCTTTAGTTTCTACATTACGTGTTCTCCTTGTGTCAAGTTAACTATCTTCTTTATCACTTTAAGTTTGTGTTTGTTTCTTGTACCGTTTGTGTCTTGTTGTCGCGGGTGAATGTGGGTTGTTATTGTTTCTGTGTGGACTATTTTGTGCTTGTAGTATCAATTTTTAGCACAAAATCCACTTAAATATTGATGTTTTATTACAAAGTCACTCAACCAATTCAATTGATTTTTTATTAAAATATTTTTAGTAATACTACAAATATTATTATTGACTAAAAGAAACAACAACAGAACAAGCTAAAGAGCACCTCAACCATCTATACCTGTGTCAGAAAAGATAAGCAAAGGCCTAAAAGAACACTTGTTACATGTAAATCTTATGCATTAACTCACTATATCTAAGAAGTTTCTTATAAAAACACGATACAGTCAACCTATCTAACAACTCTTGTTTTATCTGAGTGATGACTTGTTAAGTATCCCACATCGAAAGAGGAAAGGGTCCTTGGTCTCCTTACATGACTTGGGCAATCCTCCCTTCTTGAGCTAGCTTTTGAGGTTGAGTTAGGCCTGAGACCATATAAAGAGACCAAGGACCCTTTAACCCATCGATGTGGGGAAACGGACCTTGGGACTAACTCCACCTCAAAAGCTAGCTCATGAGAAGGAGGATTGCCCAAGTCCAAGGGCGAACCCAAGATTCGAAGAACGAGGGTGCACCATTATCTTTACATAATCCTTGAGAATCTTTCAATGACAAATTAGGAATAGTGTTGTGACGGACTGACTGGTCAATAGAGGCTTAAGCAATGACGAAAATACAAATACGTAGGCTAAATATGTATTTTAGGATAATAAATAAACCTTTAACTCAAAAAAAGCAAATAAGTGTAGTAGCCTAATGGAAAAGGGAACCTTCAGTAAGCAAGAGGTCATAGGTTTGAATCCTTGTTGCCATTTTCGTTGCTAAAAATAATAAAACAAGAAATTTTCAAAGGTAAACGTGACCCTTGGAATCGAACCTGGGTCACTTTGTGGGAAAGTACAACTAGAACCAAGGCACCCAAAGTTCATTAGTGTTCAATAGGGTGCACTTATGGTTATATATACGTATCTTCAGGTATATACATGTGCATACGTATAACTTTTTCCGAACTTTATGGGTGCATGTGCACCTCCACCTCAACACGTAGGTCCGCCTCTGCCCAAGTCCATATAAGCAAACCACCAGTCCATTCCCCAACCAATGTGGGACTTTTATCCACTCTAACATGACCCTCTCGATATATACTCTTTGGCCTTTCATAATCTTTTAGTTGCAAGATCTTTGTGTGTGGTAGATCATTGCCCCTCATATAGCTACTACAACCTTCTTTTGGATACATTTTCAATATTTTCTCATGATGCTTTCACGTATTTGACTCACACTTCCACGCTGCAACCTAATTTCAAGCCAATTCATCAAAGTTTTCCTGACTGTTTTAAACCAACTACACAGTGTTGAGTAGGTTTCAGTACCTACGAGTCACACTAATAGCAAGTCAGATCATCCACCTGAATGTTGAGCTTAATTAGTCTTTTTGTATACGCAATATCTCTTTAGTTGTTACCCGTGCAATAAACCTATGCTTAGGTTTTGTTACTGTGTTCCATATCAAACCAGCAATATCCATTTTCCTCTAAGCCCCTATTGGAACCATGTAACTTCTTGTTATGGAATATCTCCCCAGCAGTGAGCTTATAATTCCCTTAAGTATTCTAAGCTATAATATCTCCCTTTAAGGAGTTCAACTTTTTTAGTACCAACTGTAGTCGTGATATTGCCTATGTTTCCAAATAGTTTGATCAGATTTTATATAAATACCATATACCCACTTCACCCATAAAGAGGTTTTGCCCACCACAGTCTGCTACAAAACTTACTAACAACAATTAAGTTTCAGATCTGCACCCCTTGATACTTAGACCCTCATTACATTTAGGAAAACAAATTGAATTCTGAACTATTAGATTGATCTTTCTCTCTCCTCAATACTCCCCATAAGAATTGTTTGTACATGTTATCCACCTCCTTCAACACATACTGAGGCAAAATAAACACTATAATCCAAAAATGATAGATAGATAATAAGACAGAATTAAGGATTTTCAGTCTTTCTACATAGGATAACCATTGGGCATAACCAGTTCTTGTCCTACTAGTGATCTTATCTATCAGAATAATACAATCAAGTTTGATCTTCTTAAGAGACAGTGGAAGGCCTAGATACCTAATTGAAAAAAAAACTCTGTGTGGAACAAGTTTTCTCCAAAATTGAAACTTTAACATTAGCCTCCATCCCAGCAATAAAACTACTAGATTTCTCCAAATTAACAACCAATCTTAATGTAGAGCTAAACTGAGTAAAAGTTTCAATTACTCTAGAGATAGATTTCAAATCCCCTTTATAGAATATCATGAAATTATCAGCAATGAGTAAATGAGTTAGTCTCAAAGCTTTACACACATGATGGAAGTTATAGTCAGATAGATCACTCATGCTTTTCAGAATTCTTGATAAATATTTCATAATCAGGACAATAAGTAAAGGAGAGATTGGATCTCCTTTCCCAAGTCTTATAAAAATTCAAAGAAAACAAAGAAATTGACGAAAAATAGTAGAAACAATATGGTTCAGTGGAACTTTTAGAGAGAGAAAGAAAAGAGAAGGGAGAGAACTTTTCATTATTTGGAAAAATGGAAAATGGATTGTCTTCCTAAAATATCTTGTCCCCAAGCTTTATATACAATACATGTGGGCCAAGTTATGATAATAAAGAACAAAGAAAAACTATCAGGCCTAGCCCCTTACATCAGTAATACAAGAATGTCCCAATGGTCCAAATCAATTAGTCTCCCCCCCCCCCCCCCAAGATGGGGGGGGACAACCCCCCAAAGTTCCAAAACAATTGTCTCCCCCCCCCCCCCCATAAATTGGGGGGAGACAACTCCCAACTTGAGCAAGTGAGAATGGTGTTGGACACCAGTCAAGCATTTTGTAAAAACATCAACAAGATGGGAAAAACAAGCGGTATATGAAAGAGATATCAAACCATCAGCTAACTTGGTACGCACAAAATGACAATCCAGCTCGATATGCTTGGTCCTCTCATGGAAAATAGAGTTCTTGGCAATATAAATAGCAGCCTGATTGTCACAAATCAAAGGGACAAGAGTTAGACCAGAAATACCAAAATCAGATAGAAGGCGAATGAGCCAAGTAATCTCTGCAACATCTTTACAGATGGCCCTGTACTCAGCCTCAATCGAAGAAAGAGAAACAATAGCCTGCTTCTTAGACTTCCAACCAATCAAACTATCACCCAAAAACACACAATAATCACTGACAGAGCATCGACTATAAGCACAAGGACCCCAATCACTATCACAATATACTATAGGGGAGAGATTAGAAGTTGAATATATGAAAATACCATAATCAGGAGTGCCCTTGAGATACCGAAGTAGATGCATGGCTTCAGACATATGAGAAATATAAGGATTTTGCATAAACTGGCTGAGATGCTGAATAACAAAAGAAATGTCAGGACGTGTGCGAGTGGGAAAGTTAAATTTCCCAATCAAATATCTATATTCCTCAGGATTGGGAAGAGAAACACCATCATTAGCCTACAATTTAGTGTTAAGCTCAAGAGGACAGACCACAGGAGAACAAACCATGTTGTTAGAAGAATCCAAGAGGTCATGAACAAATTTCTTTTGGTGAAGTAAAACACCCGAATCAGTGTACAACACCTCAATACCCAAAAAATAGTAGAGGGTTCCCAAATCTTTGATCCAAAAAAAAAGAGTGAAGAAAGGACTTGAGAGCAGCAATTTTCTTTAAATCATAACCAGTTAAGATAATGTCATCAACATAAACTACAATAATAACAAAGGAGTCACCAAAACCCTTGGTGAAAAAGAATAGTCATTAAGAGAATTTCTATACCCACGAGAATATAAAGCTTGGGACAGCTTGGCATACCACTGCCGAGAAGCCTGTCTCAAGCCATAAAGTGTCTTCTGTAACTTCCAAACCAGAGGACCAGTAGTAAAACCAGAATCAACAGATAAACTCGGAGGGAGCTTCATATAAACCTCATCATCAAGGTCCCTATAGAGGAATGCATTGTTAATATCTAACTGGAATAAGGGTTATTTCTGCTTTACAGCAATAGCCACTAGAGTCTTGATTGTGGACATTTTCACAACAGGGGAAAATGTCTCATGGAAATTAATACCCTCAACTTGGGTGTCAACCCGAACCACCAATCGAGCTTTACAACGCTTAACAAAACCATTAGCTTTGTACTTGATTTTGTATACCACCCACTTACAACCAATAGGTTTATTTTCCTAAGGTTGAGGAACAATAACCCAAGTACCAGTGACATTTAAAGCCTCAAATTCTAGTCTCATGGCATCCTGCCAAGCAGGAATAGCAGCAGCTTGGGAAAAGCTACGAGGTTCAACGTCAGCAGGTCTCACAAAAATAGAAATAGGGACAGTAGAGGAGCTAGAGGCCTGACCAAATGAGTATGTAAGGTAAGAAGGGAGAGAGTAATCTTGGAGGTATTTAGGGAGGGAGTAGGATCTGGTAGAATATCTCACAACAGGTAAGGAAGGAGTAGGAGTAGTAGTATGAACTGGAGTATAAAATATGAATGAAATAATGGGTGTTTTTAATTCAGGTGGGGGAACAATAGGAGAAGATGGAGGAAAAACATCATCAAAAGGAAAAGAAAAGATGGGAGAACTAGAAGTGGAAGGATGTGAGAAAACAGCAAAGAGGAAGATATGTTCATGGAAAATGGCAACTCTGAATACAAAACAGGATTTAGAGGCAGGGTTATACAATTTATAACTCTTTTTGCCAAAAGGATAACCTAAAAACACACAAGGGACAGCCCTAGGGGCAAACTTGTCCTTGTGTGGTGTGGTGATTGTAGAATTACAACAAATCAATTAGTGATCCTTCACTAAACATTAGACAACATAACCAACCCAAGTTACAGAATTCGAAAGATAAAAACTAGCAAATTATGTATATATTTTATTTTGAGAACATTGTACTACCTGATGTCCTCTATCTACAACTACACATAAAGTACGTAACTGTAAAGAACAAAAAAAAATTGAGATGCAACAAATCTACATTAAGACAATACAATATATACAAAAATTCAAAGAAGATCATAATTTAGATACAAACTAATACAAAATGTATGTTTAAGCTTAAAAACATGTATCTTAGAAGAAAAAACATGTATTTTTTATAATACGACTTTCAATAAAATTTAAACAACACTAGATAAGTGTCAAAGAATTAACAGTAACTCACAGATACAAGTTAACACAACATATATGTATCTATATAGTTATAAACTCGTATCTTTTATAATACGATTTTTCAATAAAATTTAAACAACACTAGATACATTTCAAAGCATTAACAGTAACTCACAGATACTAGTTAACACAACATGTATTTATGAACTTATAAACTTGTATTTTTTGTAATACGATTTTCAATAAAATTAAAACAACACTAGATACATATCAAAGCATTAACAGTAACTCACAGATACAAGTTAGCACAACATGTATCTATACTTATAAACTTGTATCACTTGTTATATTAATTGCAGTAACACTGTTATAGATATGAACTAGTAAAGATAAAAAGAAAAATTAGAGTCATTAACTAACAAAAACAGGAATATAAAACAAAAAACAATAGCAAAAAGAGAAATCAACATCGACAACAACATACCCAGTATTCTCGAATCTCTATTCATAATGTTAATTCAAAACAATATAGCTTAAACAAACGATAATCAGAGAAATTGCATAACAAAATAACTAAAAAAATCACTTTGTAAACCCACTCGCAAATTTTATTTTATTTTAAAGTAAAATAAGAATAGAAGAAATTGAAGGAAACTATTCAACAGAGACTACAGGATCTAAGTGTAATAAAACAAACACAACAAAATAAGAAGGGGACTATCCAACAGAAACTACAGGATCCAAGAAAAATACATATCATAGATCGCACAAACTTCAAGGCACTTGTATAAACCTGCAAAACAAGCAGGCTAAAATTAGGACAACAGAGAAGGGGGGAACTACATAAGAAGTTAAAAGAAAGGATAGCCACTAGCTTTCTGATCAGAACTTTCCTTCACTAGCTAGTAGAATTATGATTAAAATCTTGAATTCCCTTCCCTTGCAATGTATATCAGCACGATACAGAGTTAATAATCTCTTTTGATACGGCAAGCCAAGCCAGAGTATAGAGTTAATAAGGATAACGACACCAGCACCAACAGTTACGTCAGTGGTAGATTAGTTTGAAGAAATTGGAAGGGGAGAAATACAACAATAACAACAACATACCCAGTGTAATTCCAAAACTGAAAAAATCACTTTGTAAACCCAATCGCAAAATTTACAACAAAAAATCCGATAAACAATTTCGTTTTTTCAAAATTATTTTTTTGAAAAAAAAAAGTAAAATAAGAATAGAAGAAATTGAAGTTGATTTTAGGAAGGAAATTCACCTTAATTCAAAGGTTTGAATTAGAGAGAGAAATTAAATAGAAACTGCTGCTTGAATTAACGCTTATAAAGAGGAGAAAATGGGTAAATTTTTGCTAAAGTAACAGCTAAAGAAAGAGAGGTTTCAACTTGTATCTCAACTTTACCAAAAAAATTGTAAATGTTGAGATTTAAGTAATATTTAAGAATTGGAGTGATTTTTAGTAATTTAGAAACATAAGTGGTTTATTTAAGTAATTTTTCCTAAAATTTTCTCCCCAGCCCAACAAAACCAACCGACCCGGCCCAAGTTCCCTTTCCCCTTATATCCCCTCAGCCGACAAAAACCAACAAATAACAGCTAACAATTTCAACGGACAAAACCCGACCCGTCCAACACCAGTTTCAGCAAACCATTAGCGCAAAACAATACCAACATCAACAACAGTCAGCAATCCAGAACAACAATTTCAACACAAATGACAGAAACAACTTTCAACGACAACAACTGCGATAACAGAAATAATTTCAACGCAACAACAGTACAACAATGGCAGAAGCAGCTCAGCAACATCATCTCAATTTTCAAAATTCAAATGTCAATTCGTTTTTCCTTCTTTACCCCTCCGTTTTCCCCCAAAACAACCACAAATTCCTCTATAAATACCTACATGTGTAGAGAAATAGGGAGGAGGATATTGGGGAAAAAAATTGAGGATTCGGGAGGCTCATGCTTCTAATCCTACGTAACCCAAAAGATTCTCGAAGAAACATACTCAAAAACTCAATTCCGATAAATTCGAATTGAAATTTCGGTGGTGGAAGTCCGTCGTCAACTCGTTGTTCCGATTCGCTGCCCGGAAAAAGGTAAACATATCTCCTCTTCGTTATTTTTCTTCGTACTAGCAGTGATGTTGGGATTATGTGTTGTAGAAGGCTTTTCGAAAGCCATAGATTTTGTGTTTAATTTGTTGGGTTGATATTTTTGTTTTCAATTTCGCGACCCTTTGTTTCGTCTTTATGATATTTCCGTCATGTGTCGAAAGTCGGGGCATTAAGGATGCCTTAAACAAACTCTTTGAATTAGTCCTTCGGAAGAATAAAGTTTGAAGTTTGGGATTTTTCGTAAGTTTTTAGTTCATGAAGTTCCTCCTGAAGATTTTTGAGAAATTAAAAGGTATGATTGGGTTTAGTTTTCTATAAGTCTTGGCCTAAGTTACTTACGAGTTTATTGTGTTTTAAAACTAAGTCTTTTGTTTTCACTATTTGGTTTCTATTAGCTGTTGAGATAAAGCCGTTAGTTTGGGAGAGTCATGAGGGATTCGCCTCTTCAAACATTTTGGCCTGTTTTGCGATTAATAAGTTTCTTGGCTTGCCTCTGTCCTGTATGAACCCTCTTGCTATGTGTTGCGTAATTTCTCAAGTAAAGCTAACGAATTTTGTCCATATGGTACGAATAAGGTCGTTGGGATTAAAGGTTCATTGCTATGTTTTAAAAGTCATTCAGGTTCATGCAAGTTCAAGATATTGATTTTATCCTTTCGTTATGAAATTTGAAATTGATTGTTAACATTCGCTTAAATTGCTTAAATGTGTTTGTCGATCCGAATATATCTTTGGAACTATTTAAATTGTGAGTTGGACCATATCTTCTTGTCATTAAATAAAATATGTGATATGTCCACTTGTCTTTATTTCTAAAAATGGGTCTGTTGCTTACTTCTTTGCTAAATAAAATAGTTTTGTCATTAAATGATGTATTTTTGCCTAAATAGTTAGTTGTAGAAAGTACGATAAACTTTGAGATGCAACTTTATCTTTGAAACAGTTATCACTTTGAATAATGAGGATTTGGATAAAGGAATTTGGCTACTGCCTAGTTTGAAGAATTTCATTGGAAAACTGTACAAGTATTTGAAGTAACTAGCCATTCTGGATCTCCTTTCAGGATTATTTTGACTAGAATTAATAAATCTGTTAGTTTCGTTTTGACAAAATAATCTCTTTTTATTTTGCTACTTCATCGAATCTCTTTTTGGGCAACTGATTGTAATTATTTCGATAAAGTTTGGCCAAGGATAAAATTGTTGAAGTGTTGAATTTATGTCTGATTAGCAACAATCTTGGCATGTTGCTAACTTTCTTTTTCTTCTTTTTATGCATGGACCCATCTTGAACAAGTCCAATGGGACTCCCCATATCGTTGCATTCACCCACATTATCTCGAGTCAGGCCTTAAAGTCCAAAGCTGGACTGATATCCATGGGATATACACTTAGATACAGTTGCTGTACACTGTAAAGCAGCTGATAATGGCTTATATTAAAAGTGGAAGCGAGCACGCAAGGTTTATACAAAGATATACAGTGCGTATACAAAAACGCAGCAGCAATAGGGCTAATATACAGTCAGTAGACAACTGATATACATTTCAGAAAAATGGACTGAAGTCCATAATTCAAGCCCAAAACTGTGCAGAGATTAATGGGCCAATTGAAGGCCCAACTTTAATTCTTGCATCTTGTATTGTTTATTGGTGCTAACTAACATTTAAGTTAATTAATCTAGATAAATTTCCTAAGGTGTTGTCATTTTATTTTGTCTTAGTTTTCTTTTATTTAATTCATGACCTTTTCACATAATTTATATCGTTTAGAGACGGATTAAATTGTTTTCTTCGATTTTCTCTGTAATAAGTCTTTTAAAAGTGAGTAGTTTATTTTAATATGATGTTTATTTTGTTCATATGACTAAATAGTCTATTTGGATTAAATTAATTCTCTTCAAACTTAATAAATTAAATTTTTTTATAAATTTTAACTTTTCATGATTAATAAGATATCCTTAATTTAATACTCTCTTAATATTTTTTCAAAGGTATTATCTATGACATAATTGACTTTTTCTGTAATAATTAATAATAAGCAAATAATTTTCTTCTTTTACGAAATTAAAATCCATTTCCCCTTTTAAATTTGAAAAACTACAACTTAGTTTAATTCAATTAGAATTTTTCTCTTTTGAATAAATAAATGTCATTTTTTTAAATGAATGTTTTTAATATATATTTTTATATATATATAAAATCAAGTTTTTGCAAAATTAGCCACTTTATTTAGTCAAGTTAGTTCTTTTTGATACATCGTTTTAAACGGACGTTCCCAAATGCCTTAAAAACCTTCTAAGAACGTTAATTGAACTCTTACCCAGAATCTCTAGTTTTAAAGGTTTATTTCTATTTTTGAACCTTTGAAAGTCTTTCAAGTTTTTTTCTTGTTTTTTTTCTCTAAAAAATCAAGTGGCAACTCTGAAAATTTTCTTAAAATTATTTCGAAATTTTCTCAACTTTTTTTGAAATAGTTTTAAAATCAACCATTTTCTCACCAAAAAGAAACCCGAAAATGGATAAAACATCATGGACTTGGTAAACTTAAAATTAGGAGGGAACCATGTAATTTATAACACTTATCAATGCTATGACTTGGTTTCTTACAATACTTGCAAACAAGGTTGACTCTAGAGGGGTTAAAGTCAAAATTAACCCTTGATGGGCGAGGGGAATTGTTCTCAACAACCCCAACATTGAAAGAAGAAAACCCGGAAGGGAAAGGTTAAGGGGAACCAATAGAGATCTGTCTTTGCCTCTCATCATTCAACAGTAAGCCATAAGCAGTATCAACAGAGGGTAGAGGCTTCATGAGGAGAATGTCATGAGGAGAATGTGACTTTTAACCTGGGCATACATTTTATTCAACCCCAACAAAAATTGATATATTTTTTGTTCATCCTCATCTTCTTGATTCAAAGTTTTGGCACCACAAGTGCAAGACCTAGCTCGCTTAGTGGAAATAGATGAAATTTCATCCCAAACCTGTTTGATTCGATTGAAATAGAAGGGAATATCCATAAAACCCTGAGAAATATGCGCAAGCTCTTTTCTCAATTCAAAAACAGTCTAGTACCATCTACTTTGCCGTTTCTATCCTCAAGTTCACTCCATACCTCACTAGCAAGCTTAGAGTACTCGACACTTCTACTAATATCATTACTCAGGGAGTTAAGGAGCCACGACAATACTAAATTATTGTATCTCTGCCATTGTCTAGCTAAAAGGGAATCAGAGGAAGGATGCAGGGAGCTACTGTCAATGAAATCCAGCTTATTACGAACGGAAAGAGTTACCAGAATGGTACGACGCCAACTAGCGTACCCAGTTCCATCAAATGGAACCGCTACAAGGGATCCCCCAAAATGTCAGAGGGATGGACATAAAGAGGGTGACAAGGATGAATGAAATCATTCTTGTGAAAATGAGTTCTAGGCAGGGCGGTAGCAGTACTAGTAGTTGGAGGTCCATCCATTGTAAAACTAACTACGTAACAGAAGCAGCAACAAAAAGGTAGAATAGCAAATTTTCAGCACAAAAAAACAATATCGAGGTTTAGGAGAAACTTGTCCACATATAAATTAGCTAGGAGAAACTTGTCCACATATAAACCAACAATAGTGAAGGAAAATACCAGACGTTTTCACAAATTGGAAAATGAAAAGGTCTTCGAAAAAAAATTCCAAAGACGAAACAATCTACAGCCCCAAAAAGAATGATCAATCACCAAAATAGCCTCAAAATCGTACTGCTCAACCGAAGACGATGATGTGCAGAAGATTCCAAACTATAGGAAATACCAAATCTATTGATGTCTAGTCTTTGATACCATGTAAACATTCAAAGAAGATGAAGAAATTGACGAAAAATAGTAGAAATAATACTGTTCAGTGGAACCTTCTAGAGAGAGAAAGAAAAGAGAGAACTTTTCATTATTTGAAAAAATGAAAAATGAATTGTCTTCCTAAAATATCTTGTGCCCAAGCTTTATATACAATATATGTGGGCCGGGTTATAATAATAAAGAACAAAGAAAAATTATCGGGCCTAGCCCATTACATCAGTAATACAAGAATGGCCTAATGGTCCAAATCAATTAGTCTCCAACAAGTCCTTTCTTTACTGGAAAATATCCATGTCCCTCCCTATTAAATTTAATATTAAAGTGAGGTAGGAATATGTATCGGTTTGTTGTTCCTTTTTGTGTATTATTAATTGAATTTATCGATTTTTGATTTATAAAAATGCTAAACTGATAATTAATAGGGTGTTTGGATAAGCTTATTTTTTGGTCAAAATGGCTTTTCATTCATTTTTTGCCTTTGAAAGTGTTTGGTGATTTTTTAAAATGCTTAAAAAAAAATTAATTTTGACTTTTTAAAAGCCAAAAATCACACGTTACCATTTCCATGCTTTTTTAGAGGGCTTATAAGCCATTATAGTTGATGTAGACACCTAATTTTGTCCCTCCCCGATATCGTTTTTACCTATTGTTTACCTTATCCTACCGTGTACCCTCACCCGTGTGATAATCCCTCCACAAAATGACAAAAATAATAACCCCCTAACTAATTTTGTTTTATCCTAATATTCTAACAACCCACCCAATTAAAAAACAACACCTACCTACCCTATCCTAACAAACTCTACCCCACCTCACCACTACCCCCTACCCCACGTGACCCCACCTACCTCACCACTACCCCACCCTCACCTCATATATACACACAATCTATCCTTGTTATTTTTTGATCAATACACACATCACAGTACACAATACATTCACTACTTTACTAATAATTCACACCCAGCGTAATTCGCACAAACCCGCCGGAAAAACTCATCCTCACCGGTGGGAAATACAAGCATAATACATACACTGGAATGGGAGCAAAAATATTGAAATAAAGAGAAAATTGAGTGGGAGAGATCGAGACGAGAGTGAAAAACAAGAGAGATAGTGAGATCAAGAGAGGTCGCAGTTAAGGGAGCTCGAATTTTCCGGTGAAATCTCGCCGGAAAAAGCCATCTCTACCGGCGAGTTAACTCCGAAAAGCCACCAGCTCTTCCACCTCTCCAAAATCCAATTAAACCCACACTATATCAACTCAAAGGCTCGACCCGCCCTTCTCCTCCCCCATCACTGTCGAGAGTTTGCCTGTGAAGCTCACTGGAGCTCCGGCAGATAGCGAAACCCGTTGTCAAACAGTCCACAAATTCTGGTTGAATCGTCGGTGTTTTGGTTGTTTTGTTTGGAATTGCTGAGTTGGCGGGTTTGTGTTGAGATCCTGGATCGAGTTGTGGATTTGGTTTCGGTCCGTTGGTAGCATCAACAATTTGGAGTCTAAATGAATTTGAGCCGTCGAACAATTTGCGGATTGAAATAAAATTGAGGTTCTGCTCGGGATGTTCGGACGCGGTCTTCATTTTTTTTTTACTCGATTAATATTGGAATTTGAAAGCTACGAATCGAGGTCCAATTCTATTCCCCTCTTTTATTTCATGTTTATTATATTTGATGTGTTAGAGTGAATATTGTGTTAGGTTGATGATTGTGAGGTGGTGATATGTTTCGATATTGTGTTTGAGAAATCGCGATTACTGTGGTTGATATTGATTGATTGATTTACGTGAATGAAGGAATTGAAAGAGTTGAATTCATGTGGGAATAAGTGGACGAGAATTGAAAACTTGATATAATTAGTAAACTTTGATTAGTTTGATTCATTAGTTGTTTGACTTGAAATAAACGTTAATTGAATTTGGTAGTATCAAGATACGCTGATTGGAATAGGCAAGACGTAGGTCGGGTAGGCAAATCTTGAGATTGTGGGTTGATTGAGTGTTTGAAATTTGATTGAATGGTTTGATTTTAGCACTTTTGAATCAATTGTATAATTTGGCTGGGGAATGCCCCGAAGTATCTATATATATTTATTCACCGGGGAATGCCCCGAGGTATCATGTACCCGGAGGACGTTCGTGGTGAAGGCCCGAGGTGTCGGGTAGAGCATTAGTTCAGGATTAACGTAGTTTTACTTTCAGTCCCTTTTTATTTCAGGTTATAATAATTGGACTGGACTTTACATTTCGGGGTGTTTTGTTTTGTTTTGATTATTTTGCGTGCTTCTTGTGTGGTTCATACATCTCTTAGTGTCAAATAGTCGATACACTCTACCAAGCGACCGTGGTTGAACCACGGGATCAAGAGGTGCCTAATACCTTCCCCTCGGTCAACAAAATTCCTTAGCCGGAATCTCTGTTCGCAAACCAATTCAAAGAGTCAAACGGTTTTGAAAAGGATTTTCTAATGGTGACTTGGTACGCCAGATTATGCCAAGTGGCGACTATGAGTAAAAAATGTAAATAATCCTTTTCCGAAACAAACTTTCATCTCTTGTCACTTAAATAATAAAACTCTTTCGAACTTAAAATATGAATCTTTTGGAGTACATAAAAAGGGGGTGTGACAGCTCTGGCGACTCTGCTAGGGAACTAGTGAGAATTCAAGCTTTTTTTTGAGTCGTATCGGCTTTGTTTGGCATTACAAGTGTATAAGCATTGTTTGTGATTATTGTTGATGTTATTTTCACTTTTGTGCGTTTTCGTGCTCTTTGTTTATAGTATTTATCCTATGTGTTACCGCTTTATATCTGTAATCATGAGTCCACACCCCGACCTTCTTTCTGCAACAAGTCCGTAGTACACGTGTTGTACACAACCTCTAGTTGAGTCATCCTTATTTTAGGGGGGGAGCCGTCGGTGTTATGGAGTAGGTGAAAAGCAAAGCAGCCACTATCGACCATACGCTCCCCCGAACAGCCTTGTTAGTAAACCACAACGTAGGTCAGCCTTTAGTTCATGCTTATGTGCATCATACGGAGACCTAGCGGGACCCACATGGCCCTTTGTAGGAGACTCCCCTCTAAAGCATCCCTACGTGCTAACTGTTGCATTTTTAAGGGTAACGTGGTCATTTGATGGACTGATTTTTGAAAAAAGAAAAAAATAAAAAATAAAAAAATAAAAAATAAAAAAATAAAAAAATAAAAAAAAATTTAAAAAAAAAATTGTTAGGAGTAAGGTGCGTAGGCAAAAACAAAAAAGAAAAAAATAGAAAAAGTGAGTCAAAAGAATGAAAAAAAGAAAAGAAAGAGGAATGTCGTAGTTTATTTTAGAATTCTTTATGGCTTTTGTTCTTCACGATCCAAAAACTCAAAAAGATTTTTTTTACGTTTTACATTTGTCTTCTCAAAGTACCGTAAATTCAAAAAAAAAAAAAATTATTTGCCTTTTCTACTTATTTGTCAAAAACAAAAATACCAAAAAGATTTTTTTTTCTTCATAATTGGTGGTGTCAGTCTTAGTTAAAGTGTCTAGCGAAAAATCCAAAAGTTTTTTTTTGTTTGTTTTGGGTTGTGTCTTTAAGTTAGGGTCAATTTATTAGTTAATCGTTAATTGTCCAATCTGGACGAACTACGCACCCCTGATTCTCCTCTTTCGGGAGTGAGATACGTAGGCAGCCTATTGTTGGTTCGGGGATCTTATTTAAAAAATTCAAAAAGATAAAATAAAATTTCTTCACTTTTCATCTAGAGTAGGTGTTTCATACATGTCTTGAAAATAAAAATACAAAAAAATTCCTTAATAGTCGTAGATTTTATTTTTGGTTGATCTTATTCCAAAAAATTCAATAAAAGATTTTCTTCACTCTTTATTTAGAGTAGGTGTTTCATATACATCTTCAAGAGAAAACTACAAAAAGATTTTCCTTTAATAGTTTCAAGTTTTATTTTCATATGAAATTCAAAATTGAAAATCCCAAAAGATTTTTCTTTGGTAATCATAGGTTTCGTTTTGTATAGGTATTTTAAAAGTAAAAAATGCAAAAGATGTTCGTTAATTCTTTTGACAAATTGTTATTTTTCTTTTCTTCTTAAAGTTCCAAGAAAAAAGAGTTTAATTGGCCATTTTGACAAGGCCCGAACTACGCAAGATCTGATTCATGTACAACATGATACGTAGGCAACCTACTTTTGGGTTCGATCTAATCATTTTGGTTTCGTTGTTTTTCCTTATTTTTCCTCTTCTAAAGAAAAACAAAAGCCATAAAGAATGATAAAATAAAGGTAGATAACGAGAGAAAAAAAAGAGCAAAGATGGATACGAAAAAAAAATGTAATAATATAATAATAATAATAGGTGTAGATAAAAATAAGTGTAGATAAAAATCGGGATGATGTTAAAATGACCTCGCTACCCTCAAAAGCTGGTAGAAATGAACATGAATTTAGGACAATTTTACCAATGTGATTCCCATGCTTGTTGTGTGCCCTAATCCTAACGGATGTCGTCTTTGATGAGCATGTTCTTTCAGATAACAGTGGTAGGTTTGCAACACTCTGGCTAGTCACCCATACTTCACTAGATCCAAAGCAAACCTCGTCATGGCTAGCAGGGAGATTGAAAATTCGATCATTGACCCGGATCAGGATCACAGGGAAGAAAGTTCAGAACACAATGATGAGATAGTAAGGCTCAGGCAACAACTGATAGATTTGCACCGGGCATGGGCCAGCGGAATGCCTCCTCCTCCGCTCCCTGAAGGTCTTGGGAATATCTCTAACTACCCACCGCTCTCTCAGGCGTAATTCTCTTCTCCTGCTGAGTCACCTGAGCATGAGCCAGGATTCACTCCGCGATTTTATTATCCTGGCAGTTCTGGTGTGCCCTTAGCAGCTCCCCAATCAAGACCCGCTGCTCAGCCAGCGCCACCGATCACACCGGTATTCGTGGCTCCGCCACTACATGAAACTCCCATATATGTTGTGCGTCCTACAATGAGGCTTCCTAGGTCTGCCAGTGAGCCAGTACTGAAGGTTCCAGATAGTCAGTATTATGTCCCCGAGCCTACTTTGCAAATGAATGAACCGTATGGGTACACTCAGCCGCCTGGATTTCCATTTGATACGGAGAAACCTGTCGCAGCAGAGGAACTGGATATCATAGCCCAGAAATTGAAAAGTTTAGAACAAGCTATGAGGAATTTGCAAGGAATCGGAGATTATAGGAGTGTTTCCTATAAAGATCTTTGCATGTTCCCAGACATCAACCTTCCCCCCGGTTTTAAGATGCCTAAGTTCGAGAAGTATGCAGGACACGGTGATCCCGTGGCACACTTAAGACGTTATTGCAACCAGTTGAGGGCTGCAAGAGGAAAGGAAGAACTGCTCATGGCCTTCTTTGGCGAGAGTCTTTCAGATCTGGCCTCAGAATGGTTTATTGATCGAGACATCGATAAATAAAACAGATGGGATGATTTGGCTTCTGAATTTGTTCAACATTTTCAGTACAACATCGACCTGATTCTAAACGAAAAATCCTTGGTCAACATGAAGAAAAAGAGCACTGAAGGTTTTAAGGAATACGCGATAAGGTGGCGTGAACAGGCCGCCAGGGTAAAGCCTTCAATGAAAGAAAGTAAGTTGGTAGAAGTTTTCATTCAGGCGCAGGATGAGACCTATTTTCAACATTTACTTCTGGCAATGGGAAAGTCTTTTATGGAAGTCCTCAAAATGGGGGAGATGATAGAGGACGGAATTAAGACTAGCCGAATAGTGAGTTTTGCGGCCTTAAAAGCCACCACACAAGCGATTCAAGGTGGATCTGGCGCATTTGGAGGTAAAAAGAAGAAAGAGGACGTGGCGAATGTCGTAGCTGGAACCCATTCCTATCCCAAAAGACCACCTCGCCCATATCCCCAATCCCAAGCCCAAGTCTACGCTCAAGCTCCATATATTCCTCCCCACCATTACTACCCTCCACAAAACCCTTTATATTCCATTCCACCACCCCCGTACCCAGTATATAGCACGCAACCATATGCCCAAACCCCTTCTTACCCGCAGTGGCGCGCTCAAGCTCCACAAAATCGCCCATTCGCTCCAACAAATTACCAAAACCGCTCCAGACCCACCTTTCAGCCTAGGCTTGAGTATAAGAAGGAGAAGATGGTCAAAAATCAATTCACACCTCTTGGGGAGTCGTATGCTAGCTTGTTTGACAAGTTGAGAAAGTTGAAGGTTTTAAGCCCAATTCAAGGAAGGCTTTCAATCCACCACCGAGGAATCTCTATTATTCTTTAAGGTGTGCATACTGTTTTGATATGCCAGGCCATGATATCGAGAAATGCTGGCATTTAAAGAGAGCTGTCCAAGATTTAATTGACACAAATCAGATGCTGGTACAGGCCCTGGAGGGTCCAAACATTAACCAGAATCCGCTGCCAACCCATGCTGAAGCCAATATGTTAGAATTAATATATGATGGGAAAGAGTCTTCAAGGGGTTATAAGCCTATTGTCAAGATACAGACCATTGAGGAGAAATCAGTGAATGTAGCAGAGTCTTTGAAAGCAATGTCATTGAATCGGGAAGGAATGAGAGAAGATAAAGCCCAAGAAAGCATAAAGAAACCCCTGATCATAGTACAGGGCGCCAGAAGGTATGTTGATTTAAGTCAGGATAAGCCTAAGTTGACAGTGGTGGAAGCTCTGAGTCAGCCCATCTTGACAGTGAAAGGAGCACTGGCAGCGCCTATTGTCCTCAAACCGGTGACCCAACCTCCAATATTTGATACGAAAAGGGTTCCCTGAAATTATGGGCGGACTGTGATGACCTATCACGGGAAAGAAGTAGTGGAAGATGTAGATGAGGTAGGGGTTTTACTAGGTCAGGAAGATGCTTCATGCCTGAAAGCTTAAGAAAGTCCAAGCCAACGACGAGTGGACCGTCATCTATCAAAAGGCCTATCATCGAAGAAGAAGCCGAAGAATTTTTGAAAAAGATGAAATTGCCAGAGTATTCCATATTAGACCAGTTGAAGAAAACCCCTGCTCAAATTTCTCTTTTATCTTTATTGTTGCACTCCAAGGAGCATCGTGATATTTTACTGAAGGTATTAAATGAAGCATATGTTCCAAGGGAGGTTACAATCAACCAAATTGAGAAAATGGTTGGAAAAATCTTTGAGGTCAATCGGATCAGCTTTTCTGACGATGAATTGCCTATTGAAGGTACAGGGCATAACCGGGGCCTTTACATTACAATGAAGTGTGAAGATTTCTACGTCACTCATGTTATGATTGATGGAGGTTTAGGTGCAAATATTTGTCCTATTTCTACTTTGCAAAAGTTGAATATTGGTGCTGACAGGATCAAGCCCAACAATGTATGTGTTAGGGCTTTCGATGGTGCAAAATCAAATTCCATTGGCGAAGCAGAACTAATGTTGACCATAGGGCCTGTTGAGTTCGCCATAGAGTTTCAAGTATTGAATGTAGACTCCTCTTACAATCTGTTGTTGGGAAGGCCGTGGATTCACAAGGCCAAGGCGGTTGCATCTATACTGCACCAAATGATTAAGTTTGAGCATGACAGGCAAGAAGTGGTTATTCACGGTGAAGGAGATTTGCCCGCCTGCGAAGATTCTCCCTTGTCTCTTATTGAAGCAAATAACGTAGAGAAGATATTCGTATATCAAATTTTTGATACAGTGTCGGTGAATCGTATCCTTGAATGGCAGGCTATACCGGGACCGCAATTGTCTTCTACTTCTATCATGATGGTGAGTGAACTTTGGAAATACGGATTTGAGCCAGGAAAGTGTTTGGGAGCATCTCTGCATGGCATAGTTCATCCCATATGTCCGAGTGAGAACATGGGCACATTTGGTCTGGGATTTGAGCCTACAGCTGAAGATCTTAAGAAAGCCAAGGGAAGGAAAAAGGAAACATGGCCACTCCCTCGCCCAATGACACTACTCAGTGAATCATTTGTTAAGAGCGGTGTCGCGAAGCATGTGGAATTTAAAGTCGAATTGGTTGATGACTTCCTGAACCTCTTTATTAAAGTTTATGTGGTCGAAGCAGGAGAAGGTACCAGTATGGCAGACGTGCAATTCATAGGTCCAGCTGTTCGGCTCAATAATTGGGAAGTCACTCCTCTCCCCGTCAGGAGGGAGTTTTGGTAGTTTATTTTGTTTTTCTTTCTATTTATTCGAGTTATTTTAGGATTGTAATTCGAATTTTAGTTTGTTTATGTTATGTTGGCATCTATCTTTAAACCCTTCTATCTTTTTATTTAATGAAATGCGATGTCCCTTTTGTTTTGTGTCTAATATATTTTGTTTTTCTTTTCTTACACAGTTCTCTTTATGATGGTTCTAATGACATGACATGCATGCGGAATTTTCAGCCTGACCTTAAAATCCAAACTAATCAAGATGTAATAAAGCAGGATGGGGAATGGATGTGATTGGACCCATTGAGCCGAAGGCATCAAATGGGCATAGATTCATTTTGGTAGCAATTGACTACTTCACAAAGTAGGTAGAGGCAGTAACTTTCAAGTCAGTGACAAAGAAGGCGGTGGTAGACTTTGTTCATGCCAATATCATTTGTAGATTTGGAATTCCTAAGATGATCATTACAAACAATGCTGTCAATCTCAATAGTCATTTGATGCAAGAAGTATGCCAACAGTTTAAGATCGCACATCAAAATTCTACTCCATATCGCCCAAAGGCCAATGGTGCTGTAGAAATCGCTAATAAGAATATAAAAAAGATACTGCGAAAAATGGTACAAGGGTCTAGACAGTGGCATGAAAAGTTGCCGTTTGCATTGCTAGGTTATCGCACCACTATTCGCACTTTAATAGGGGCAACTCCATATTTATTAGTGGATGGGACAGAAGCAGTCATCCTTTCAGAAGTTGAAATTCCCTCTCTTCAAGTCATTGTAGAAGCAGAGATTGATGATGACGAATGGGTAAAAACCCGACTGGAACATTTGAGTTTGATTGAGAAAAAAAGGCTAACGTCTGTGTGTCATGGCCAGTTGCATCAGAGGAGGATGGCTCGAGCGTATAACAAAAAGGTCCGTCCCAGGAATTTTGAAGTTGGTCAGTTGGTATTGAGACGTATCCTTCCTCACCAGGTTGAGGCGAAAGGCAAGTTCTCCCCTAACTGGCAAGGTACCTTTGTTGTGAAGAAAGTGTTGCCCAATGGAGCCTTATATTTGATAAATATTGAAGGTAAAATGACAGAAATGACTATCAATGCTGATGCGGTCAAAAGATACTATATATGATATTTGATCCTTTGTTTGAGTTTATTGCATGTTTAGTACATGCATTTTTTAAGATTGATATGATGAAGGCATTTTATTCTTCTATCTAAACATGGTTTCATCCTTTGTTTACCCGTTTGAACTTTATTTTATTTTTCTTTCATATCTCTCTTTTGGAATCAAAATAGAGTCAAAGATAAATGTCAAGAAAATAAGAATAAAAGAAAGAGTTTGAAAAAAAAATCAAAATCAAATCAAAACAAAGAACAAGCTGATGGAACTAAGTGCGACCTGATTCTCCTCTCTCGGGAGTGAGATACGTAGGCTGCCCTATTTTGGGCTCGGTCCAACCAAATAAAGATTTAAGATTCACCCAATCAACAAAAACTGGAGCATGAGTTAATGTCTTGTTTGAGTCAATTCCAAAAGTTGTAAGTCCCACCCCCACTTCAATGTATCGTTTGAACCCCTTACCATCCTTTTTCTAACCTTAACCAAAAGCCAAGTTACAACCAAAGAAAGTCCTTCAAATCAATTTTTGATAATGTTAAGGCTAAGCATGCAATGGATATGATGATACATTGTGAGGTACCACTTGTCTCACTCAGCATAAAAAATCAGGAAAGAAATACAAAAATGAGAGAGTCTTATTGGTGAAAACCCCCGTGGGCATCATCAGGCGATGGTGAGTTGAGAGAAATAAAAATGAGAGAGTCTTATTAGTGAAAACCTTTGCAGGAACCATAAGGCGACGGTGAGTGAAGAGAACTAAAAAATGAGAGAGTCTTATTGGTGAAAACCCTCACGGGCACCGTAAGGAGATGGAGAGTTCAAGAGAAAAGCGAAAAGTGAAAAAAAAAAAAAGAGATTTGTTAACGAAAGTCTTTTAAGATAACATCAATCGAATGTGATGTATGAGTCCAATGGATTTGAAGAAGCGGCTCAGCGCCAAAAGGCACGAAATCAACAACAAATGGGGAGTTTGGATAAAAAGATCAGGCAGCTCAATCCAAAATGCATGTCATACTCATTGGAGTTGGTTGTCGTATTCAGATAAGTTTTCTTTTTGAATATGGGGCATTGCGCTTTTCTTTCATTTACATATTCATGTTTTTTGTCTTTTTTTGTCATTTATCAAAATAAAAGTCACCATCATTTTTTTACATTTTAAGTCAAGTCTGTGTCAAAACAAGCGAGAAAGATTTCAAAATTTACTACCAGTCTTTCCAATTATATGAGGAAAAGCCAAGGAATAGCATAAGAAAGAAATATGATCATAATTCAACACGAAACAAAGAAAGTCTATCAACCGACAGGCTGTTGGATTCGTGGAAACATTCAGATTTGGGAAAAGGGTGCACCTCAGAGGCATGGTAAAATGAAAGCCTATTGTTCGAGTTGGAACTCACCTCCCTCAATATGGATCCGGGTCGATGATGCGGCAAGACAGGGCAAGTGTTAGCGATTTGGAACAAAGAGGAAAGGAACGAGTGCTGGGGCAGATATTTGAGAAGCCAAGAGTTGCAAGCCACCACTAAGTTTTTAACTGACTAATTTTGTTTGTTGAAATAGGAGCAAATTCGCTTCACTTAATTCAGCTACTATTGGAAATGCACATCCGTGGGATTTTACCTTATGTTCAGGACCCTCCTGAAAAATGGGATTTTACTTTCTGTTCAGGACCCTCCAGAAAAATAGGATTTTACCTTATGTTCAGGACCCTCCTGAAAAATGGGATTTTACTTTCTGTTCAGGACCCTCCTGAAAAATGGGATTTTACCTTATGTTCAGGA
>NC_061121.1:208889176-209013507 GCF_002878395.1 Capsicum annuum
GGATTTTACTTTCTGTTTAGGACCCTCCTGAAAAATGGGATTTTACTTTCTGTTCAGGAGCCTCTTGAAAAATGGGATTTTCACTTTCTGTTCAGGACCCTCCTTAAAAAATGGGATTTTACTTTATGTTCAGGACCCTCCTGAAAAATGGGATTTTACTTTCTGTTCAGGACCCTCCTGAAAAATGAGAATTTACTTTCTGTTCAGGACCGTCCTGAAAAATGGGATTTTACTTTTGTTCAGGACCCTGCTGAAAAATGGAATTTTACTTTATGTTCAAGACCCTCCTGAAAAACAAAAATTTACTTTCTGTTCAGGACCCTTCTGAAAAATGGGATTTTACTTTTCTGTTCAGGACCCGCCTGAAAAATGGGATTTTACTTTATGTTCAAGACCCTCCTGAAAAATGGGACGTTACTTTCTGTTCAGGACCCTCCTGGAAAATGGGACAACGCTTTCAAAAATGAAATACTACTTTACTATAATTTTTGTTTGGGATAATTTTTGTTCTAGTTTTAATTTTGGGTTTCAGGAGCCCGCCTGAAGAACAGGGTGATGAAATAGCAAGTCAGGAGTCCGCTTGGAGTATAGGGTGAAGAAACGAAAAGTCAAGCAACAAAGCGAAGCAATTGAAAGCCAAACAACAAGTTGGAAGAAATTGCAAGTCAGGAGCCCGCCTGAAGAATAGGGTGATAAAAGTCGAGTCCAGAGCCAACAGAAGCCTTATAGATAGGATTTTGTAATTTCATTTATGTTTTAACTTGTAATTTTCATTTTTTCTTATGTAATGACAGAGCCGCAGACCGGAACCTCGATGAAACCTCACTCGACTCTCCAACTCGGTATAGTCCATTTCTCTTCCAATCCTTTGAAATACACGTGACTTGATTCTCTCATAACTTGGGTAGGAAGGATGTCTTAAGTCAAGACCCGGTTGTCCTTCTTCCTTCTATTTCTTTCTTTGAATAATGGTCGGGTCAAAATTTGGTCTCGCTGTCTACTTCTTTGTCTGAAAACACTTCATGTTTACATTCAAAAGCAGCATGATGTAGACACCTAATTTCGTCCCTCCCCGATATCATTTTTACCTATTGTTTACTTTATCCTACCGTGTACCCTCACTCGTGTAATAATCCCTCCACAAAATGACAAAAATAACAACCCCCTAACTAATTTTGTTTTATCCTAATATTCTAACAACCCACCCAATTAAAAAACAATACCTACCTACCCTATCCTAACAAACTCTACCCCACCTCACCACTACCCCCTACCCCATGTGACCCCACCTACCTCACCACTACCCCACCCTCACCTCATATATACACACAATCTATCCTTGTTTTTTGGATCAATACACACATCACAGTACACAATACACTCACTACTTTACTAATAATTCACACCCAGCGGAATTCGCATAGACCCGCCGGAAAAACTCATCCTCACCGGTGGGAAATACACGCACAATACACACACTGGAATGGGAGCAAAAACAGTGAAAGAAAGAGGAAATTGAGTGAGAGAGATCGAGACGAGAGTGAAAAACAAGAGAGATAGTGAGATCAAGAGAGGTCGCAGTTAAGGGAGCTCGGATTTTCTGATGAAATCTCACCGGAAAAAGCCATCTCTACCGGCGAGTTAACTCCGAAAAGCCACCAGCTTTTCCACCTCTCCAAATTCTAATTAAACCCACACTAACTTCAAAGGAATTATTGCTTAAGTCTTTAAAAGAAGCAAGCAATTCATTCTCATAATTATCAATCAAAGGTGGAATGTCGTACAAAGGATAACAACCACAAGCATTTCATTGGAACAATCATTAATTGAGTTTCTTAAATATTTAAGAAAATTAAAGTTATCATGACCCAATTAATTATTCCTTTCTAAAACTTCACATTCTTTTCCCTTAAAAGTATTTTCATCTTCCAAGAAGAGATTTCCATTTTTAAGAGAAACATTGGCACACCATAGTGGGTTGTTATATAAGATATAGCCCTCAAGATGAGTTATACCATCAATGCTATCCACACCACTAGGCAATTCATTAGGAGTGATTTCATCATCTTCAAACAAGATATTGTTCTTAAAGAGAGAAGGGTTTATCCATGAAGAGGATGTTGAACATGCAAGTTCACTCTCCAAATGACAATTATAAAAAATCAAAGATGTTGCAAACACCTGATTATCCCCATGAGCCAAACTAACATTAATATCTTCACTAGAGGACATGCTAAAAGGGTCACTCTTATTCACTTGATCAAAATTTTCAACATTATCACTCACTTGAGGTTCATTAATCACATCACACACATCCTCAAGTGGTGTAAAAGTTTTGCACACAAGTTGATCAACATTATTTTCACAAGATGATGTACTATCACTCAACACAATGACTTCTACACTAGGTGGACACAAATTGATCTTACAAGAAGAGTCAATTCGGTTATCAATAGGATCACCTAGTGTATCCACATTAACAACATATACATCATCATCAAGAAGTAAAAAAAATCATTAAACTCACATATAGGTAAGCTACTACTCACACTCAATGGGTTATTAGCCACACAATCATCATTCTCATGCATAAAAGTGTAATAGTTTGCTATTTTACCTTGAAGTTCTTGAGCATATTCTTCTTTACCTTGGTGTTAAGATCCTCCACAACCTTTAAAAGCATCTAAGATTACCCTCGTCAAATCTTCAAAGGGAATATTTTCTTTTGACACATTTCTCCTCCGTTTTCCATGTTGATACCTACACAAATGTCCTTATTAAAAGAAGGACAAATAATGTTAGCTCCGATTGGTGAAAATCCCCTCACTTCACTCCTCACTTCCTATCTTAGGTTTCCACCTTGCACCCCCTTACTCCTCTTAATCTTTTGTCTCTCAATTTCTTTAGGCTTGGAGAAAGTTGTCTACTCCCTACTGGGTTGTTGTTGATGTTGTTGTTGGAGAAAGTTGTCACATCTCTTTGAGATTTGGGAAGAATGGATGGAAAGAGATGATTTTTCCATTGGTCTCTTACAATCTTAGGCCAATTTTTACATTTGAAACTCTATATTATGTAAACCAATCAACACCCAAGCATAAATGACCTTGTTCCAAGGGGAAGATGTCACAACACACCTTCTCATAGTACCCACATCGGGTGAAGAAAACCTTTACCCTCTAAGAAAGCTTATACTCATCCAAGAAGTATGGAACAAGTAGAGGTTCTCGAGGTATCCTTAGATTGGTCAATCATGGGTGGAATGATGTAGTTCCTATAGCACCAATCATCTAGCACAAGGATGCATCCCGGAACCCCACAAATGCTTACCTTTCCAAAGTAAACATTTCTTCTTGGATCAATATTGTAAAAAATTTTATACCCCGATGGTACATGGGCACTCCTAATGAGTTCCCTCAAGGCACTCCATGTTTGGTAGGACTTTCTTTTGATATCCCACCAAATCAATGTCAGACCTCGAAATGTTTAGTAGCACGTAGTTTTTTTGAATTCATTCATATCATAATCCATGAAGGTCCTTTCACACTCCCATTCCCAATCAAGATATTCTTTAGGATCCGTCTCTCTCATAAAGATTAGGAGAGTAGAAAGATCTTGACTCCTACTATACCCTACATATCCACCTTGGTTCCCGTTTCTATACGTTTGAGCACTAGGCTAAGAAGAGTAAGATGTAGTACACCAAGGCTTTAGAGTATACGCTCTTTCATTCCCATGGAGCAACCTTTACTAAAGTTAGCATAACCATTCACATCAATTCGACCTTGATAAGAAGTACTACAAGACGAGGAATATGAAACTTTATAAACCTCGCATACATTCTCACCATGATCATCATAAGATTTGTAAATGAACAAGTAATACCTTATATCACCTGTAGGCTCGGAGTGGAAAGTGTAATACTCCTCACATGTCCCATCTTCCTCATAAGAACCATCAAAAGGCTCTTCATCATCTCCATACTCACTATAAGAACTAGGATCATCATTCATCTCACATTTTCCTTCGGAATAGTAGCCCTCATTTTCATCCATCTCTTAATCATGGCTACTTTCATAACCCCCATAATATCCATCTTCTTTATAGCCATAACTATCTTCACCACAATCATAGTCTCCTATGTCGTAGTCACAATTGTTCGAGGCTATCAAAGACATATTTCCTTATATCACTTTGTACCTACAAAATGAACAAACAAGATTAGTAGTGTCACACCCCCTTTTTAACCAAAAAGATTGTTTTAAGTTTGAAAAGATTTTTATTATTAAGTGACAAAAGATAAAAATTTATTTCAAAAAGAATTGTTTATGAACAAAACTCAAAGTCGCCACTTGGAAAAAATCGGTGTGTCAATTCACCTTTGAAAATCCTTTTTCAAAATGATTTTGACTCTTTTAAACTGGTTTGCAAACAAAGATTCCGATTAAGGAGTTCTGTTGATCGAGGGAAAGGTGTTAGACACCTCCTGTGGTTCGACCACGGTCGCTTCATGGAGTATATTAGCTAATTTAACACTATAAAGTGAATAAACCATAACACACATAACACCAACAAACCGAAGAAACAAAAATCCAAAAAATTTAATGTCCAGTCCAATTATTACAAATTGAAATAAATAAAAAGGCGAAAATGTAAACCTACTCTATTCTAGGCTAATCCTAAACTATGCTCCATTGCTTACCTGATGCCTCGGGCCTTGATCACGATCCTCCTTTGCGTACATGATACTTCGGGGCATTCCCCGATGAATAAGTACAATGTGATCTCGGGGCATTCCCCGACGAATGATATATTTGATAAAATGTAATAAAAGTGGAGAAATCATTCAACAGAGACATTCACACTTTTAATGATATAGAATCCTACGAGTTGCCTACCTCGAAATCTAAAATTTGCCTATCAATTTCTGCCTAAAACATGATACTATCGGGTTCACCAACATAATCAGTGTTCATTTTGAATTAGATAACCATCAATGAATCAAACTAATCAATATTCACCTTTGTTAATTTTCAATTCCCACCCCTCTTTTATTCTCAAATTACCAATTTCAAATCTCAAACGAGATACCATTTCATCAAACCATACATAATCAACAGAACCAACAATGAATCACCACCCATCAATTATCCAGCAACAAAGATCAAACAACACACAAACGTTCAATCCATAACGCCAAATATCATAAATAAGGAAATAAAAAGATTAAAGATTAGAAATTAACCTCAATTTGGAGCTTTCAAAGAGTGTTGCTTGATAAAATAAAGAATCCGTTTTCGATAACCTCAACTACGAACTCCAATGCAAAACCAAAGTATAGACCAAAAAAAATCTTCGAGGAATAATGAATACCCAAAACCACCAGAAAACTAGAAGAAACCAATGAGGCCGGAGCTCCGGCAAGCTCAGACGGCGGCAAAACGATGGAAAAAGATCGAACTCCGACAACCTTAGTATTTTCCGATGAGATTTCTCCTAAAATCGAGAAAAATGAGGATATTTTCAGAATTTTGGGACTGGGTGAATTAATTCGAGGAGTTTAGATTGATTCCGGTGAAGATTTCACGAGAAAAACTCGAAAAATAACTAGATCTCTTGCCGGTTTCACTGTTTCGATCGACCCTTTTATTTTTTTAGTTCATTTTTAATCTTTTTTTTTGTTTTGGTCTTCTCGGTCTCTCTCTAATTTCTATGTGCGTGTGCATGTAACTCTGGTAAGTGCGTGTATATGTTTTTTCCAATGAGTATCGATGGGATTTTGTGCGTATGATAGTGTGTGTGCGCGCGCCTTGTGAAAAAGAAGAGAAAAATGGAGTCCCCTCCCTATATTCTATGTGCCTATCGATATGTAATAGTGTGTGTATGTATATTGATGGGAATTGTGAGTTTCCAAATTTTATATGAGGTGTAGTGTATATAGTGTATTGTTGCCCAAGGGGAAAGAAACATGATGAAAGGGGTATGTGAGGTAGGGGTGAGGTCGGGTAGGGGTGCAGTGATGATGTGTTGTCAAAATTTTATTGAGAGGAGTAGTTAATTTTGTTACCAAAAGAATATTGAGGTTTGGTTTTGTTGAGGGTTTGTTATTTTGTCTTTTAGTGGAGAAATTATCACATGATTGAGGGTACACGATAGGATAGAATAAATAGGTAAAAATACACTCTCAAAAGGGACAAATTACGTATCTACATCATATCCCTCTTTGAATGTAAACACAAAGGGTTTGCAGATAAAAAAAGTAGAGAACGAGATCGAATTTTAACCCGATCATTATTCAAAGGGAGGAAACAAAAGGAAGGAATGCGATCGATTCTTGATTTTGGACATCCTACTTACACAGATTATGAAGAAATCGAGTCACAAGTATCTCAAAGGGTTGGAAAGAAAGACTATAACGAGTTGGAGAGTCAAGTGAGGCCCTGTCGAGGTTCCGATCCGCGGCTCTATTATACATAAAAAATGAAAATTACAAGTTAAAAGATAACAGAAATTACAAAAGTGCTATATATGCAGCTTCTCTGGACTTTTGACATGAGTTTCTGATGCTTTTAAAAGTGAAAAAAAAAAAAGACTTGATCTTCTTTGAGGTTGAACCTGAGAATAGATTCTTTCCCCATACAAAATTTGATGTTGGAGATGAACTCACAAATTGACCATGTTCTGTCAGTGGTACTTCTTAACCTTAATCCTGAATTTGAAAATCGTCACCCTATTCTTCAAACGGGATCCTGACTTACAATTTCTTCACCTTGTTGCTTGACTTTTAATTTCATCATCTTGTTCTCCAAGCAGGCTCCTGACTTGCTATTTTTGATCTTTTGATTTTCAATTTCACCGCCCTGTTCTTTGGGCGGGCTCCCGACTTATAATTTTCTCACTTTATTGCCTTTCAATTACTTCACCTTGTTGCTTGATTTTCAATCTCTTAACCTAGTTACTTGACTTTCAATTTCTTCAACTTGTTACCTGACTTTCAATTTCTCCACCCTGTTCTTCAGGCGGGCTCCTGGCTTGCTATTTTCATCACCCTGTTCTTCAGGCGGGCTTCTGACTTGCAATTTCATCACCCAGTTTTTTAGACGGGCACCCGACTTGCCATTTCAGTACCTTGTTCTTTAGACGGGCTCCTAACTTGCTATTTCATCACACTGTTCTTTCGGCGGGCTCCTGACTTACAATTTCATGACCCAGTTCTTCAGGTGGGCTCCTGACTTACCATTTCATCACCCTTTCTTTAGGCAGGCTCCTAACTTGCAATTTCATCACCCTGTTCTTCAGGCGGGCTCCTGACTTGTCATTTCATCACCCTGTTCTTCAGGCGGGCTCCTGACTTGTAATTTCATCACCCTGTTTTTCAGGCGGGCTCCTGACTTGCCATTTCATCACCCTATTCTTCAGTCGGGGTCCTAACTTGCAATTTCCTCACACTGTTCTCTGGTGAGCTCTCGACTTTCAATTTTATCACCCTGTTCTTCAGACGGGCTCTTGACTTGCAATTTCCTTACTTTGTTCTCCGGTTGAGCTCCCGACTTTCAATTTCATCACCCTATTCTTCAGGCGGGTTCCTTACTTGTAATTTCCTCACCCTGTTCTCCAGGCGAGCTCTTGAAATCAAAATAAAAAATAGAACAAAAATTACCCCAAACAAAGATTATGATAAAGAAAGATTCCATATTTCAGAAAAATAAAGTCTCACTTTCTAGGAAGGTCCTAAAGTGAAGTTCCATATAACATGAATTACTTTTAATTTTTCTTGCCCCAATTTTCATCAAAAGCTTTTGCAGGTGTCAATCTCAATCACAACTACTTGCAACTATGCATAATGCAAAGATGAATCAAGATCCTGATCAACAAATGCCCCTTTTGAGTGTAAAATTGAATGATTGAGACCAAAAGTCCCTCTCTTAAGAATGAAAGTGAAAGCTAAAAGTGCATCTTTTAGAATTTTCAATTCAAATTAGAAAGTGCACCTCCTAGCCGTGAGACATGAAAGATCAAAATTAGAGAATGTGTCTCTTAGAGGTGCAAGATGATGAGTTTTACCATAATTGCGATTATCAAACCTGTACAGTAACACTGCTTTTGCATTTGCAGAAATGAGGAATTGTACCTCTGGACATCTGCGCTTTGAAGACTTTGATTTGAAGGTAGCAACTATTCTTGTTTCATACAAAGAAAACTTGTGAACTTAAAATAGGGTGGTTGGCTTACGACTTTGGATTTTGAGGCGATTTCTCTTGCACTCGTCACATTTAAATCTTGCTTCCAATCATTAGCATTTGGCATTGCCTTATTGCATTATTGATCCAAAATCAGAATATTAAGAGTGACTCTGAGACAAACACAATATCTCTGCTTTGCTATGTTAATCAGATATTTCTTTTTAAACCTTGGTATTTTCACGAATCCCCAAATCTGTCTGTTGACAACAACCTTCTGCATGCCTTGTTTTGACTTGCAATCTCGTTTCTTTCAAATGTCGACCTTTTGTCCTGCTTTGTACAATTGAAGAAGTTGGTAGCCAATTTTGAAATTTTTTCACTTGTTTTGACATAGACTTGACTCAAAGACATGAGAAAAATAATTTTTGTTCGGATGACAAACTCAAAAAGACAAAAATAGTAATAAAGAGAAGAAAGAAAAGACATTGTTTGTCTCCTTTTGAAAATAAAGGAAAGAAAAATTTATGTCATGCATTTTGGATTAAGCTGCCTGATCTTTTCGTCTAAACTTTCTACCAATCGTTCTTGAGTTAATGGCGCTAAAACTAAGTTCCTTGGGCTAATTGCATGCGGAGACTTCATTCGGCTAGTGGCACCTTGAAGGGTTTTCGCCAATGAGCCTCTCTCTTTTTCTTTTTCCCAGCTCACTATTGACTTATGGTGCCCGTGAGGGTTTTTCACCAATGAGACTCTTATTTTTATTACTCTCAACTCAGAATCACCTTACCGTGCGCATGAGAGTTTCCACCGATAAGACTCTCTCAACTTACCATCGCCTTATAGTGCCCGTGAGGATTTTCACCTATAAGACTCTCTCATTTTTATTCTCTGAATTTACCATCGCCTTACGGTGTCCATGAGAGTTTTCACCAATAAGACTCTCATTTTATTTCTCTCCTGATTCCTTATGCTGAGGAAGACAAGTAGTACCCAAATGCATCATCACATCCATGTATGCTTAGCCTTAATATTCTCAAAGATTGATCTGAAGGTTTTTCTTTGGTTGTAGCTTGGCTTTTGGATATGCTTAGAAAGAAAGGGTGACATGAAACCCAAATGACACTTGAAATGGGGCGGGACTTACAACATTTTAGAATCGACTCAAACAACAAAGATTAACTCATGCCCCAGTTTTCTTTGATTAGGCAATTCTAAATTGTTTATTTGATTAGACCGAGCCTAGAGTAAGGTAGCCTACGTATATCACCCCTGAGAGAGGAGAATCAGGTCACACGTAGTTCCGACAACTTGTTCTGTTGCTTGATTTTGATTTCTTTTCTCTTTTTTTCTTTTATTGAATCCTTCCTCTTTGGTTTTTTTTCTGACTCTATTTTTCTTGACACTTCTTTTTTTATCTTTTGACACATTTTTTTTCTTTTTTTTATTCTATTCTTTAATCAACGTCTTTCTTTTGAACTTTGCTGACTCTATTTTGATTCCAAAAGAAGGGTATGAAAGAAAATAAAACTAAAGCTCAAACGGGGTTCACAAAGGATGACATAATGTTCGGATAGCAAAATGAAATGCCTCAGTCTTATCAATCATTGAAAATGTAAGTACAAATCATGCAATGTGAAAGTGAAAGATGGAGATCATTCGTGACATTTTTACAACACTAACTTTAACTGAATTTGTGCATCACTACTCTTGCACTTCGTTCAACATACAACTCCACTTTTATTGTACATTTCTCATGTTGAATGACTCATGATTTCGTGGAGCTGATTTTCTTCCTGATTCTTTTGACACAGGATCGCACATTCACTATTTTATCTAATTGAGATATGTCTTTCAATTGATGACCAAGTTATTTTTGTGATTCTCAAAATAATTGCATTGATTTTTAAAGAAGGCTTCAACTTGATCACGAAATACCTCAACACTATCTATTTTCTCAGATGCTCGTTTTTCTAACTTTAACCCTCTAACTCAATGTTTCATGATTAAACTGGATTTTAAGATCTGACTGAAAATTCCGCTAGCATGTCATATCATTGAATCAACATAAAATGTACTATGTAAAGAAAACAAACAAACAACACATATTTAAAACACAAAGGGAAAGAGACACTTCATTTAGTTGAACTAAAAGATAGAAGGGTTTAAACATGAACGACAAAGAAACAAAACAAGATAGATTTCAAACTACAACCCTGAGATAATTCAGAAAACAAAACAAACTACCAACAATCCTTCCTGGTGAGGAGAGGAGTGACTTCCCAATTACTAAGCTTGACATCTTAGCCATGAATTGCATATCATCATGACTAGAGCTTTCACCACTATCAATATTCTGCACCATAATCAATTTATCTTGAATCATCTTTTGTATTTCTCTTTTCAAAGCACGACAATCTTCAATACTGTGACCCTGAACATCAGAATGGTATGCACATCGTACATGAGGATCAAAATTTCTTAAATGCGGGTCAAGAGTATACCCAAGGAGAGGAGTGATCATGTCCCATTGTAGTAATCTCCGGAACAGACTAGCATATGATTCTCCAATGGCGTGAAACTATCCTTAGGCTTCTGCCTCTTCTCATTGTTTGACTTAGATCGAACATCGGGCCTAGAAGGGCTTTGATATGTTTGTAGAGTTTTGAGGGTGACTCTGAAGCGTTGGTGCGTGCTATGGTGAGTAAGAAGGGAGTTGAACATATGGTTGTGCGCAGTATACTAGATATTGAGGTGGGGAGGGGTATGATGGATTTTAGGAGTGATTATATGGAGCTTGGAAATGAACTTAGGCTTGAGACTGAGGATAACAACGACGTGGTCTTCTTGAACGTACCTGTTTTCCAACTAGAATAGCAGCTGCATCTTCCTCATTCTTCTTCCGTTCAGTTTTCTTTAATTGATTGCAATATTGTCCCAAATGTTTCACAGATTCCTCATGTCCATCTCGCTCCTCAAATTTTGATATCTCGAGGCTTGGAGGAAGGTTAACACTTAAAGACATGCCTCAATTTTTATATGATCTTCTTTACTCGCCAATCCTAGGAAACTTTTCATAACATTTTCTGCACTCTTCATTTTTCCAACCATTTTCTCTGGCTCTTCAGGCATACTAGGCTTCTTGTTAAGAAATTTTGGTGGTCTAATTAACTTAAAAATAGGCTCAGGAGTATAGCAATGATCAACAAGAGTATTGAACATGGGTCCACTAGCAACATGGGGAAACATAACCGTTGGGCGACTAGCCAATGCGGATGTCTCAGCAGAAGATTGAACAACAAAATCACAGACGACATGTGGTGTTGTGAATGTAGTATGCTTATGCTGAGGAGCTAGAGAAAGAGTGGCGGAAGTATTAGGATGCTTTTGTCTTGAAATAAATTCTGAGTCATGTTGCAATGCATCAACAACAGTAGGAAACTGACTTTACGATATTGGTAAAAAATTCGAGGTATTTGTAGGATCAATAGCGATAAATGGAGGAGGGGGCAACCCACTGGCCCAAGGTCGGTACATTTCCATCATTTATTGCCTTAGTCTCTTAATCTCTTGCTTTAAACTCTCATTTTCCTAACTCTTTGTTTGATCTATGATGTCACTCTCTATATTCTTGTTGAACACAACTAACCCTTCCTTGAATTTGGTGTGACGTCGAGGAACAGCCAGAATACCACAAACCAACCACCTTAAACTAACTGAATAAGAAATAACAAACGTGTTAGAGTTCAACACTTTCTCAAAACCATTTTTTTAAAGATCACCGAACCCAAGAAGGACGCCTACATATCTCGCTCTCTCTCGAGAGGGAAATCATGTATGCGTAGTTCGAAAAGTTTGGCTACAAAACGACCGATCAACTACCTTTCTTTTTCTTTTTTCTTGAAACTTTAAGAAGAAAAGAAAATAAGAAATTATCAAAAGAATTGACCAAAATCTTTTTGAATTTTTTAGATTCCTATACAAAATAAAACCTATGATTACCAAAAAAAAAATCTTTTTGGATTTTCAATTTTGAATTTCATACGAAAATGAAACTTGAAACTACTAAAGAAAAAAACTTTTTGTGATTTTCTTTTAAAGATATATATGACACCTACTCTAATAAAGAGTAAAGAAAATCTTTTTGAATTTTTCTAAATAAGATTTCTGAACTCACAATAGGCTGCCTACGTATCTCACTCCAGAGATAGGAGAATCAGGGGTGCATAGTTCGTCCAGATTGGACAATTAAAGATTAAACAACTGGCGAGACCTTGACATGAGAGACACGACCACAAATAAGAGATGAAAAACATAAAAAACTCTTTTTAAGTTTTCGATTTGACACTTCACATAAAACTGACACCAACAACTATGAAAAAAAATCTTTTTAATTTTTTTCGTCATATGAAATGTACAAAACTTCTACCATCTTTTTGATTTTTTTTAAATAAAAAAGCTCTATTAAAAAAAATCTTTTTAAATTTTTTGAATTATGAATGTTTGCTAAAGGACAAAAGGAAATATTTTGAGATTTTTGTTTTATTTTTTAGAAAATAAGTGCAAAAGATAAAATGTTTTTGAATCTTTTGTGGATTGTGAAGAACAAAAGTCATAAAAACTCTAAAAATAATGAAACTCTTTTTTGACTCACTCTCTTTTCTCTTCTTCTTTTTTTTTTTTCAAATTTTCCTTGCATACACACTTTCCTCTTTCCTTTAATTCTAGCACATGCTTTTTCCCAAATCAGTCCGCCAAATGATTTTGTTATCCTCAAAGATGCTACAATTAGCACGTAGGAATGCTTTTAAGGTGAGTCTGTTTTATTCCTTTTCGTATTTCATTTGAAAGAAAATGGTTTTGACCTTAAAAAAAATATTTCAAAATTCAAGAAGTTTTCAAAATAATTTTGAGAAATTTAAAGAGTCGCCACTTGGTTTTTATAGAAAAATATCAAGAAAACTTAAAGAAATTTCAAAGACTTAAAAACATAAATAAATCTTTGCAATAAGAGAAACTAAGTAAGAATTCAATTAACGCCCTAAGAAAGTTTTTAAGGCACTTAGGAGTGTCCGTTTAATAACGGTTCACCAAAAGATCATTTTTTTGGACTAACTAAAATAAGGGTGACTAACTTTACGAACAAGTTGATTTTTTAAAATATTAAAATTATTTATTTACATGTTTAAAATTGACAGTTGTTTATTCAAACAAGAAATAGTCTACTTGAATTAGAAAAGTTACAACATGTTCTAATTAACGATATTAATTTTGAGAAAAGTATTTACTTAATTCATAATTAATCACAAAAAATTAGAATTTTGAGAAAAAGATCAAGGGGTATTTTAATTGAGAAACTATTCTACTAAATTCATTATTATTTCTATAGAAAATAATATTTTGCTGGAATTAAAAAGAAATCACGTAAACTAAGTTGCGGATTTTAATTTAAAGAGGAAATGAGTTGATTTTTATGGAAAATGGTAATTATACAATTACTTATTATTATTTATTGACAGAGAAATGGTCATTTCGTTGTAAATAACATTTTTGAAAGATGTTAAGAGAACATCATGTTAAAAGTATTTTTATCAATTATGAAAAGTTAGAATTTACGAGAAAAAATAGTTTTCTCGATTTGAAAGAAGTTATTTTAATCCAGATACGCTACTAGTCATATGGACAAAACAAATGCCATTTAAAATAGAATATTTAACAATTTCTTTTAGACTTAGTTTAAGGAGGAAAATCGAAAGTAACCACTTTAATTCATTTAGCCGAGATACATTAAGTGAGAAAATCACGAATCAACTAAAATACATGATAAAATAAAATGGTAACGACTTAAAAATTTTATCTAAATTAATTAGTTAGGGTGTTCAAGTAAATACAAATAAATAAGAATAAGAAATAAAGGAAGAGTTAGAATTGGGCCTTTTTGGGCCCATTTATGAGCTGCCCATATTTTGGGCCTAAATACCATGAATTTCAGTCCATTATTTCAGTGTATATCAGGGAAAGGAGACTGGTGGAACAGTACAGGAAAAGGAAGGAGGACCTACACATGGTGTTTATCGACTCGGAGAAAGCATACGACAAAATCCCTAGGGAAGTCCTTTGGAGGTTAGTGGGGTCCGGTGACGTATATCAGAGCAATCAAGGACATGTATGATAGAGCTAAGACCCAGGTGAGGACGGCCGAAGGCGATTCAGAACATTTCTCTGTCTTGACAGGGTTGCATCAGGGAACTACTCTTAGCCCGTTTTTGTTTGCTTTGGTGATGGAGGTGTTGACGCGGCGTATCTAAGGAGAGGTGTCCTGGTGTATGCTTTTTGCAGATGATGTGATTTTGATTGATGAGACTCGGGAAGCGTGAATGATAAATTCGAGGTGTGGAGACAGATCCTTGAGTCTAAAGAGTTCAAGTTGAGTAGGAACAAGATCGAATATTTGGAATGTAAGTTTAATGGCTCGAGGGAAGAAGACGAGGCGATAGTAACGTTGTATACTGCAGATATCCCCTCCCCCCCCCCCCCCCCCCCCGCGTTTTTGTAGATCTGATGTATATTAGACACATATGCATATATTTTGGTCTTCCACCTGTACACCAACTTCAACTCCCGCTTTTCACTGTATATCCACCGTATATTACTGTATATCGGCGTATACATCTTTGTATCTCGTCTTTCAGTCCATTTTTTGGAAACTTTGGCGAGAGTTTTGACTCGATAAACGGAGGGATTGCCGAGGAGGAGAGTCCGTTCAGACTCATTAAAGAGTGCATGTTAAAGAAAAAAAGAAGAAGATTAAAATCCGTTTCAAAGGCAAATCAATAAAGGAAAACAAAGCAACATAGTACATTTTTCTTTCCTAAGATCATACTAGCCCTTTTTTTTTTACTAACCCAACCACTGGAACAACTTGAGAGATTGGCATTTTATATACAGAATCATGCATACAGAAAAGGACGCATGGGAACAAATATAGCAAGTTTTATTTATTTTATTTGCAAATTGCCGCCTACAATTCTTTTATTTTCATCTTGTTTTTCTTTTAACTTTTTTTTTTCTTGCTATGTTTAACGGTCTCACAGATGAACAACACAACATTGAAACAGTCACAGTGAGTGATTTGAGATAAGTATGGGCAAGACAATTTGTTTTATAGTATTTTTTTTTTTTTGAAATAGTAATCCTAATATGATGTGAACAAAAACCAATTCATTCTTGAGCTATCAACATTGTTCGAAACTGCTGACTATGTATAATTTCCACCCAAGTGGTGGGTCAGTTAGTTCAAGGTCCTCACTGCATTTGAGAAATCTTCCATATCTAGTTTTGAGAGAAAAAGAAAACATCGACGGGTTGATAATGGTCATGTACATAAGAGTCATTCCCTAAAATTGCATTGGCTTTAAAGACACACATCAACACATGACGAAATTAAGCGACAACACCAATCAATTGCGGAAAGAAATGTTATGGCTGAAAACTTTTAAAGTAATTCAACAGAATCAACCGAAATAGACATCAAGCAAACTTAAGCTCATCGCGCTGTTAAAATAATTTCATCCCTTCTTCGGTCGAATCAAAGAATAATCCTTAACACAAAGAATCTAATCACTATCCAATCTTCATCATTTCCAAACAAACGTGCAAGAATAGAAAGCCGATAACAACTCGATGTTCATCTTTGAACACTTTTATACTCCAAAGCATACAAAGGAAAAGAGAATTCTTTTTTTGAAATTTAAGCTTCAAATCCAGATATCAAACACATATTTGTGCGTAGGTTCATGCAAGACCATTTTTATTATTTCTTCTCATATGCGGCCCCAAACAGAGCTACCCCAATTCAATGCGAAGGGAAAAATAGACTAGCTCAAAGCAGCTGTATCGCTTCCTATTTTAAACCTCCAACCTCTATATAAATTATACTAGGAAAATTGATCCATCCAAATTTCAACTTCAACAAATCTAGCAACAAACAATGTTCTCAACAGAGGAATTTCACAGTCAGTAGCAAATTTTCATAACTAGCAAGAAAATTTCACATTGCAACGTCCGAACACAGAAAAAAGGTGCAAAAGGGTGAGGCGTTCACCTGTTTCCGGGCAGGAACTGGGGCGACGAGCCTTGACGACGGACGACGGACTTCCAACGCAAATTTTTGATTCTTCGGAATCCATTTTTTCGTCGGGATCGACGTTTGAATACGCTCCTCCCGAATCCCCATTTTTTGCCCAAAGAATCCCCCTTTGCCTTCTTCCCCTCAATCCCTATTTATAGGGGAAGGTAATACTTTGAATTTCAAAAATAACCGTTTGAGCGGGGTATGAGAGATTGATTGAGCAAGTTGAAGGAAAATACCAGTGGGAGGAAGACATACCCCCAAATTCCGAATTCGAATTTATGACCTGATTTAGATTAGAGTTTTGGCAAGAAATAGAGAATTCCTCTAAGTCAAAGTCAGCAATCGAGGCTCGAGGTCTGTGAGATTTCAGAGATAAGAAAGAGAGAGAGGTGAGGGTGATAGGGGCGACAATTGACAGGGATTTGCTTGTAGTTGAAGATGATAGGTAATCAGGTAAAAGGGAATGAATTAAAAGGGTCTTTGGGCCGGCTTGCTCTATTGGGTAAAAATAGGGTTGGGCTGATATGCTGGAGTAGGTATTCGGGGTACTTTTGTGACCCAATTTTAAAATGGGGAAAGGGTAGAAATTAGGGATTGGGCCTAGGATTTATTACTTAGCCAAATTTATTTAAGTTTTAACCATATGGGATATCAATTGGCCAATTGAATTACAATTATGACCAATATCAAATACAAACCATAATTCGAAATGAATTAATAACCAATTCAATCCCTAACTTCTTGATTTAATAAAATCAAACATAAATTCATTCAAATAAATTATTTTTGAGAATAAAAAATATTTAAATCAAGACTTTATTCGTTTGAATTAATTTTCAAGCTTATCTTAGTAAAAATTCAATTTTGATAAAAAAATATTTATTTAAGTAACAAAATTTATACAATCTCGTATATATAAATACGAAAACATATAATCATTATTTAAATGACAAAACTAACCCAAAAAATATTTTAGAGCGCATTTATCCGGATGAAATAAATATTTTAATTTTATTAAAAATTGAAGAAATCCAGGATTAAAATTCGTCGTGGAGGAAAAAAATTAGGTGTCAACAGAGTCTCCTATAAAGGACCAAGTGGGTTCCACTAGATCTCAGTATGATGCAGATAAGCATGACCTAAAGGCTGACCTACACTGGACTCCACTAATAAGGCTGTATGGGGAAGCATATGGTCGATAGTGGTTGCGATAGCTTTCCACCCACTCCATACGTCCGACGGCTCCCCCTCCTAAAATAAGGATGACTCAACTAGAGTTCGTGTACACAATGTGTACTTCGGGACTTGTTGCAAAAAAAATTGACTCGGGTTATACAAATTATGCTAGATATAAAGCGGTAACACATAAGAGAAAACTGTAAACACATAGCACATACGCTTTTAACAATGATAAAATAATAACACAAATAATAATACAAACAAAATATTTATAAACCTATAGTGTCAAACTAAGCCAATACAACTCCAAAAACAAGCTTAAATTCTGAAAAATCTCCAGCAAAGTCGCTAGAACTGTCACACCCCTTTTTTAAACAAAAAATATTGTTTTAAGTTTGAAAGGATTTTTATTATTAAGTGATAAAAAATGAAAATTTATTTCAAAAAGGATTGTTTATATTCCCTGTCGAATGAATACATTTGATGAAATGGAATAAAAATGGTGAAATCATTTAACACAGACATTCACACATTCGGTGATGTAGAATCCTACGAGTTGGCTACCTCGAAACCTAAAATTTGCCTATCAATTTCTGCCTAAAACATGACACTATCGGGTTCAACAACATAATTAGTGTTCATTTCGAATCAGATAACCATCAATGAATTAAACTAATCAATATTCACCTTTGTTAATTTTCAATTCCCACCCCTCTTTTATTCTCAAATTATCAATTTCAAATCTCAAACAAGATACCATTTCATCAAACCATACATAATCAATGGAAACAATAATGAATCGTCACCCATAAATTATTCACCAACAAAGATCAAACGATACACAGACGTTCAATCTATAACGTTAAATATCATAAACAAGAAAATAAAAAGAGTAACGATTAGATATAGACCTCAATTTGGAGTTTTCGAAGAATATTGCTTGATAAAATAAACAATATGCTTCCGATAACCTCAACTCCAACCTCAACCACGAACTCCAACACAAAACTCAAAGTATAGCCCTAACAAAAAATCTGTGAGGAAAAATGAATACCCAAAACCAGAATTTCCAGAAAGCCAGCAGAAACCAATGAGGTCGAAGCTCCGGCAAGCTTAAACGGTGGCAAAACAATAGAAAAGGATCGGATTTCGGCAACCTTAGCATTTTCTAGCGAGATTTCTCCTAAAATCGAGGAAAACGAGAAAAATTGGGGAATTTTGGGACTGGGTAAATTAATTCAACGATTTTAGATTGATTCTGGCGAAGATTTCGCCTGAAAACTCGAAAAATAACTAGATCTCTCATTGGTTTCACTATTTTGATGACCCTTTTGGTTTTTCAGTCCATTTTGAATCTTGTTTTTTGTTTTGGTCTTCTCTCTCTCTAATTTATGTGCACGTACGTATGTGTAACTCTGGTGAGTGCATGTATGTGCTTTTTTTGATGAGTGTCGATGACATTTTATGCGTATGACAGTGTGTGTGTGTGCTTTGTAAAAAAAAAGAGAAAATTAGAGCCCCATCCCTATATTCTGTGTGCCTATCGATATGTAATGGTGTGTGTATGTATGTTGATGGGAATTGTGAGTTCCCAAATTTTGTGTGAGGTGTAGTGTGTATATAGTATATTGTTGCCCAAGGGGAAAGAAACATAAGGAAAAGGGTATGTGGGGTAGGGGTGAGGTGGGGTGGTGATATGTTGTCAAAACTTTAGTTGAGAGGATGATTAATTTTGTAACCAAAAGAATATTGAGATTGGGCTTGTTAAGGGTTTGTTATTTTGTCTTTTAGTAGGAAAATTATCACATAATTGAGGGTACATGATATGATAGGGCAAATAGATAAAAATACACTCTCGGAAGGGACAAAATTACGTGTCTACAAGTAGTAAAGCTCCTCACCAACACTCGTAATAATCTCACTTTGTGATCCTAACAATTGGAGCGGCGAATATTGAAAGTTGCTTATACTGTGGTGGACAATAAGGTGTCAATCTCTACTTTGTGGCCGGAGTGGATTCTTGTTTGAATGACTCAAAGAAAAAAAATGTACGGACTTGAGTCAAGAAGCTACGATAAATTAAAAACTAGAAAATTTGGAAAGAAAAGGAAAGTTAAAAGAAATAGGAATCAAGAACTCATCATCCAACTTAGTAGGTGAATTACTAGTTATTGATAGTTTTAAGAATCAAGAGTTGAATTTAGGAATCAAAGAATGAATCTATGTAATCAAACCTGAGAAAATTGGAGTTTAGAAGTGTTAGAATGCATTTGGAACTTGAATTGGATGTTGGGAAGGCGTAAGATGTGTTGGAGATGTGTTACACACCTTGAGCGCACCTCAAAGGCATGTCCAGCACATGAGAGAGTTGTCTTGACATGCTGGAGCACCTTGGGCGTAGGTCTAGCACATGTTAGGCACAGGTTAGTAGCTTAGATACTGCATTGAGATGCTGTAACATCTCAGGCGCAGCTGCAAAGCACCCCAAGCGCAGATGGGGCACAAACTGGTCGACCTCACTTGTTAAATGGGCGATTTCGCCCTCCTAGTGGTCCCTTGTGCTCTCTCTTCTTGGAATATCCTTCGGATACTTTTAGATGCTCAAATACAAACATCTTTTAACTCTTTACCTTCCTATTTTTGGATCAAACAACCAATTTTGGATGAACTTTCAAGATGAAGATAACAATCTCACCAAAAACACCAAGAATGCCACTTTTTCAGCTTTTTCTCCTTAGCTCGGAATGAGTTGAAATTTTAAATGTAGGCACTTCTTAGCCTTCTAAACTCATTCCAATCATAAATTTGAACAAATTATTTACTAAAATCTTCAGATTTTCAGTTCACTTCAAACTTCTTCGATCCAAGCTTCCAACGATAGTAGAAGGCTCAATTTCACTCTGATTTAGCTCAAATTTGATTTATAGACTCGTATAGTGTTACAGAAAACAAATAAAACACTAAAAACACAAGAAAAAAAACAAAATTTGACCTAAGAACAAAAGCATGAATAGTGACTTTTTTTGAATTTTTAATTTTTGACACCACTTTTTTTTGTTGATTTTCAAGATAAAAACCCAAGATTGACTTGGTAGGAACGAAATCAAACTCGACTATTATACCAAATGATATTATAGAATCTATGATGATGATAATAAACATAAAGGTTGTATCAAACCCAAATACCTCTCTTATTGATTACCTACGAGCACCTAGCTCTTACGTTGATCGAAAGGGGGTATCAGATCTTCCTTACAACCACCATTTATAAACAAGGTTCAATGATGGCTTTTCTAAGAACTCAACACTCCTAATGGATTTTTCATGAATTCATCATCTTCATTAAACAAAAACTAACTAATGAAATATATAAGATACTTATTTATAGTAGTTGTCTTTGCACAATCAGCCTATTACAAAAATATCCCAAAAATGGCTATTTCGAATATAACCCACAATTGATCTCTTTATTCCTTGCGCCATGGCTTTCCTCAGCTTCAAGTTATATTTCAAACACGACATTGCTTGATTAGGAGCTCAAAGAAGGGCCTCGAAGCACATATTTGGATCCTTAGGGCGACCAAAGCTTAGACCTCTTTATGTTGGCCTTAAGTTATGTGATCAAAAGCGTTGACGCTCATTTGAATTGTATTAGAAGGGGAGATTGATGAACCAACACTTGACTTAGTAGATGAAAGGGATGTGGTGGAAGTAAGATCTGGACCTATCATCGAGTTGAAAATACTTGAGGAAAATATAGGCCTGGTCCATCGAAGTAATAAAGGAAAATAATCAATACTAGTTGGAGCCCAGGAAGAAAGAAGCTCAAGAAAATATCTGAGTCCCAGAGTTGTAATCTGTAACACCCTGAAAATGGGTCTCGAGATGTCACACAGTGCTTAGGACCACAAATGGTTCCAAGCAAACCCATGAGCTAGCATACTGATAAGAAACTGATTAAACATGTATAAAATGATAGAGTTTACTGTACGGAAACATAACCATGATGAAATCTGAGAAAAATACAATACTGGTACACTTGTACATTCTGATAAAATCTGAAAAGAGGGACTAAATTACATAACTGACTCTAACTAACATCTGTGAAGCATCTAATAGACTGACTATAGATAGCTGGGACATGACCGCTAACTATTCCAAATCAATACGACTAAATAAATAAAATAAAATACTATTTGAACTATATGACTGACTCGAGCCCTTGAATCAAGAGGACTTATCACCTGTTGACTGGAAGCTACAATCTATCTGAATATGGTATGCGTGCTACAACTGAACTGATACCTATATTATGAGATGATGTCGCATATAGACGTATATGTGGATCAGTACTTTGAGGATGTACTGACTATATAGGGGTGAATGTATACGTAAAAATAATATCAATCATCATAATTTGTAAGACAATGCATACTAAATGTAAATGATTACATAAGATGGAATATCTAAAATACTGAAGATCATGAATAACAAATCATACTTTATAAATCTAGTGAGTCATAACATTTAGTTCTAAAAATTGTACGTGCATTCTATCTTTAAATCATACTATCAAAGACTCACTCTTTAAATCTGAAATCTAAAATTAATATCTTTCTATAAAGCATAATCTGAGTAAGATTTGTGAGCCTTTACACTTAGTTTTATAAAAGCTTTCTGTTATTCTTTTCTAAGGAACTATTTTGAAAATCTTTACCATTAAGCTGAAAGGAAAAACACTTATCTTAAGGCTTTAAACCAATAGACTGTTTTAAGAGTAAGAGACATCTTTTGGGTGGTCTTCTAACCGACATACACTATGTGAGCATCCATGGAGTCGTACAACTGGCCCCCGTTAGGTAGGGCTGTTCTACCCTTTCCATCAGAATAGAACTTCTATCTAATGTGATCATAATTTGAGTCATCCACGTAGAAGTGGGAATAAATCTGAATTCTACGATGGCATGTAGTTCTGGGGTATGAAACCTTAGAATCATATCCAACTCGGTGCTAAATACTACTCCCATTCTTATGCTCAAAATCTAAAGAAATCCATTTCAAAACTAGCACAAGGGTTTACAAGAAAACCAATTATGCTTTTCTTTCTTTAAATCTCAAGTTATCTGAACAAAGTGGATTCTTTATCTTAGCTTAGGACCAAAAGGTCACATTTTTGTCAAAATTTGAGAATAATCTTATTTGGGGGTGCTCATAGCACAAATAATCTCAAAATAGAAATCCTAATTAGGACATAATGACCCACGCAACAATCTCATGTTAAAACATCTAAAAATTCATGCTTGATGCTATAAACACTTATATCATAAAATCTGAAAATTTCAACAATATGCATGGAAATATAAATATAATCATGTAATTCAACTTCTAAATCATGAAAAATCTCATAATCTTGCAAATAATGATAATGGATATAAACCCTAACTTGAATTTCATGGAAAATCATATAAATTACAGTAAATTTGTAATTAAAATAAATTTTTGGGTACAAGGATGAAAGAATTATTTTTGTTCAAACCCCACATACCTCAATTGATGATCTTAGATGCTAAAACTTGAATCTTAGATCTCTATTGATGCTTTGAAGACGAATTCTTAGAGTTCTTGTATTAGAAATCCTTAATCTTAAGTTTTCTTAGAGAATTAATGGAGGAATTTGGATTTCTTAGAGAGAAAGTTTGAGCTTTAGGGTTTTATTTTAAGAGTGAATAGATAGAAAGTGAATATGATGAGCTTTGAATGGGTTAAATTCTCTGTTATTCACGACCTGGGGCTTAGAAAAGACCAAAGAGACCTTTTAAACTTTAAATCAGAACTGAAAAATACAATATTTTTCCCGATTTGGTTGGTCACTGCGATGCGCAACAATCGAGGTGGCTCACTGGAAAAGGACGAACGGTAACTAGGCGCTCACCGCGACGCGCCACAATCGCGGTGCCCCTTGGATTGGATTGCCATTTTGGCCCTTGGCGCGACACGTCAAAATTCTTGGAGTCTCACTGGAATGGGACAATTGGGAAAATGGGCCTCTCCGCGATGCGGGGCTATCACGGAGGGCCACTGAAATTTGACAATTGTGAATTTTTTCTTCTCCGTGATGCGCTGAGAGTCCAGGTGGTATACTGTTTTACTAAAAATGCTCTAACTTCTTCACCGAGTGTGAGAATTGGGCGAATTTGGTATCGATGGAAAGCTTATTCAATTTTCCACACAATAAAAGGTCAAAATCTTGAAAATACCACATGAAATAAATGATATTTATCTTTAAAACAAATTCTTGACATTCTAGGGATGAATTTAAGCTAGAAAAAGTACGGTGTATTACATAAGCTCTAAAGTAAGGGATCTACCAGAGACGGACACAACGGTAGATAAGAATTAAGAGGGACTATTTGGGCACAATCATAATGCTACACATGGTATACCCCTTACTTTTATCGCTCGACAGGTTGTTGAGGGAAAGATGATAGTCACACTAGAGCAAGAGGACGTTGAGGATTACACGAAGGAATGGAATAATGCCTTAATCCTCTATATTATAGGGGAAGCCCCAAGCTATGCATACTTGAAAGCGTATAGTGGCATAACTTGGAACACTGTTACCTTTCCAGAGGTGTTCTATCAAGAGAAAGGTTTTTACATAGTTAAATTTAAATCTGTCAATGATATGGATGGCATCTTGGCCATAGGACCATACATTATGAATGGAATGCCGTTTCTATTAAAAAAATCGACCTCAGACTTTGATTTCTGGACTGAGTTTCCTAGCATAATTCCTCTTTGGGTTAGATTCTACAACCTTCCACTTAACTGCTGGGGGTCGAAAATACTAAGTGAAATTGCCAGTAGTTTAGGGGAGCCATTATTTGTTGATGAATGTACTAAGAATCAAATCAGGGTATCTTATGTACGTGTATTGCTGGATATGAACATCACCAGGAGCTATCGAAAGAAATCAAAATAATTGAACCCATTGGGAGAACATTTACATAGAAGATACACTATGACTAGAAGCCACTAATGTTCCTTAAATGCTCAAAGATAGGACATATCTACCCTGAGAGAATATAGATACCCATAGAGAAAGGGGAAAATGCAAAACCTTAACAACAAAGAAAGAGGGATGAGAACCAGGGAGAGAAAAAGATGGTTCAGAAGTGGGTAGTGAAAAGAATTATCATAGATGACAAGCCACATGAATCAACAATTACCTATAATTAATGCACACAAAGTAAAAAACTCCTAGACACAGAGTACTCCAAGGATAGATAAAGGTGTTAAAAGAACCATGGCCCCTACCAGTGGGATGTGAAGCATGTCATTTGCAGAATTAATTATGCATGGATCGACAAAGGGGCTAAGTGTACCTGTTCTGAGAATCCTTAACATTTTTACCATTTGAAAATGGCGAACATAAAAGGAAAAGCCATTGACCAACCCCCTAAAAGGGGAAAATTCAACTTATCTAATTAAATGACCCATATGGAATGTGAGAGATTCGAATAAACTTCTTAAACAAAGAGAGATGGGGGAATACCTTAGGAGAAACCATATATGTATGGACGGATAGTAGAAACTAAAGTTAAACAACATAAATATCAAGAAAGTTTTACTAGATGTGCAAAGGGATGGGCAAGCATAAACAACTATAGTTTCAATGTCACTACAGATTATGGCTACTATGGAAGGAGTCCGAAGTGTGTGTTACACAGAAGGTCATATATGCACAGTTTATTCATAGTATGATACATGATAAGAGGTCAGATTTCAAGTGTGCTCTGACAGTTGTATATGGCAGCAATATCATGGAGAAAAAGAAAAAATTATGGGCAGGGATGACTCTAATAGGAGCAATAAATTTCATGCCCTGGTGCATCTGTGGGGACTTTAATACTGTCCTTATAAGCGAGGATAGGATGAGGGGCAACCTGTACATGCAAATGAAATCAAAGATCTATAGGGGGTTATGGATAATCTAAACGTGATAGAAATAAAGGCAATTGGAAGACATTTTACACGTACTAATAAGCACGTTTGAAGTAAAATTGATAGGGCTTTATGCAATGATGTTTGGATGATGAACTATGGAGGAATAACAACTCAGTTTGGAGATAATTACTTCTCAGATCATTCTCCTATTCAGATAGAGATAGCAGCAGGGGGGGCTTATAATAGAAAACTATTTTATTTTATTAATATTCTTGTTGATGATGACATATTTATCTCAATTGTGTCACAGGTATGGAGCACCTCAGTTGAAGGAACAAATATGTATAGATTATGGAAAAAACTGCACCTATGTAAGGAACCTCTCAAGAACCTAAAATTAATTCTATGGGAAGTCTAGAGAGGAACACTAAACATGCTAACGAGAAATTACTTGTTGTGCAGGACTTGCTCACACACAATATATGTCCTGACCTATTGGAGTAAAAAACTACAGCTAATCAGGAACTTAATAAGTGGTTGGGACTACAAAAGAAAGTGTTCAAGAAGAAAGTTAAAGCTCATTGGATTGAGGCAGGTGATGGTAATAATAACTACTTTTTCAAGTGTCTGAAAGCAAGAGCCAATGCAAATGCTATCTCTGCATTGAAAGATAACAGTGGCAGGGTATTACACAAGGCTCAAGAGATTGAGAATGGAGTGCTATGGTTTTATTCGAATTTACTGGGCTCTTCTTCCTTTAACATGTCTGCTATTGATATTCCAAATATGAGGCTAGGCCAATCTTAACCCACAACAAACACAGGATGTGTGTAGGAAAGTTACTATGAGAGAAGTTCAGGAGGCGATATTTAGTATTGATAGTAATAAAACACCTGGTATTGATAGGTATTCAACCTACTTTTTAAAAAAAGTCTGGAGATCATTCAAGCTAATATTTATTCTGTTGTTTAGGAGTTTTTTGGTAAGAACAAAATGCTTAAAGCTGTAAACAATACTGTTATTACTCTGATCCCAAAAAAGTATAAGCCTGAAACTATAAAGGACTATCGACCTATAGCCTGTTGTATGATCATATACAAGATAATCTCTAAAGTGATTATAGGAATAATGAAAGATGTACTAAATAGTCTTGTGGGAATGCCAGTTAACATTTATTCCAGGTCGTATCATCTTAGACAATATTTTAATAAGTCATGAGCTTATCAAAGGTTACACGAAAAAAAATTTTTGCCTAGTATGATCAAGGTTCACTTGTAGAAAACATATGATAGTGTGAAATGGGTGTGTTTGGAGCAAATACTAAAGCAGATGGGCTTTTCAAGTAGAATGATCCAATGGATTATGATATGCATTAACATAGTGAGATATAACTTCCTTGTGAATGGAAACTTGACAGATACTTTTCCTGCTAGGAGAGGGCTAAGGCAGGGGGAATTTATGTCCCCATGCCTCTTTGTCATTATTATGGAGTACCTTAATAGATGTATGACTGGATTATAACAGATGCAAGGCTTTAATTATCACCCCAGATGCAAGAGATTGAATAGGACCCATTTGTGCTTCGCTGATGATCTACTTATATTTGCTAGAGGAGATTTAGCCTCTGTTTAGCTACTGAAGAGTCAATTTGATATATTCACTATAGCTACAGGATTGAAGGCAAATATATCCAAAAGTTAAATTTATTTTAGGGGTGTGAAACAACATGTGCAACAAGATATTCTAGAGGCTCTAGGATACGAAAAAGGTAATCTCCCTTTAAGTACATTGGAAAAAATCTAACTATTCTGCAGTGCCAACCATTGGTAGAAAAGATTACTGCTCGAATAACTAACTGGATGGCTAAGAGTCTCACTTATGTACGTAGACTGTAGTTAGTAAGATCTGTTCTCTTTGGAGTTCAAGCATACTGGTTACAATTGTTTCTGATGACAAAAAAGTGATAAAAATTGATTGAAGCTACTTGCAGAAGCTACCCGTGGTCTAGGGAGGATATGATCACAAAGAGAGCTTTAGTGGCCTGGGAGAAGATATGTTTTTTAAAGGCTACATGAGGACTTAATATCATAAACATAAGGATCTGGAACACTGTTGCTCTCTCTGTAAGCTACTCTGGGATCTAAGCCAGCATAAAGAGAAGTTGTGGGTTCACCACTATTATATAAAAGGATAGAATATTCATAATATGTAAATACCATGTCAAGCTTCTTCGATGGTAATAATGATCTTGAAAATGAGGAGATGCTGGCACACTCTGAACAAGCGCAATTACATTATCACACAAGGCAAATTTCAAATTTCAAAGGCTTACAAGCTGACCAGGGAGAGGTAGAAAATATTGCCTGGAGGGCAGTGTATTATCACAATTTAATTGAACCTTAACATGTGTTTATTTTATGGTTGAGCATGCAGAAAAGACCCAGAACAAAAGATTTTCTTGTTAAATGGGGAATGAACATAGAAGAGGATTGTATGTTCTGTCAAGTGCATAAGGAAACCAGAGACCACCTCTTTTTTGGATGTGATAGCACAAATGATCTATGAGAAGCAATCTTAAAGTGGCAGAAGATACAGAGATGTCCAAGGAGCTAGAATGATATGTGGTCAAGGGTGAATCAGATGACAAGAAGAAAGCACCTGCGAGGAAAGATCTTAAAGGCTAGCCTAGTTGCAATAGTGTATACCATTTGGATTGAGATAAACAATAGGATCTTTCAGAAGAAAACCACACCAACAACAACACTGCCGCATCATATTAAGACTGACCTTTGTATAAGAGTCAGAAATAAGGCTAGTTTGTTTAACTATGTTAGGTCGTTGGATTAGAATTAGAGGAGATGAGGAACTAATAGGAATGTAGGAATAACCATAGAAGTAGAAGCAAGGACTGTCTCCACTTGGGTTTGTAATTTGTCACTTGGTAATTAAGAAAACCTGTTTAATTGCCCAAAAGAATGTATAATTGTGAAATAGAATATGTATCAATATAAGATATGTGTATGAAACTGTACAAAAATGTGTATAGAAATTGTACACTTGTTGTATGAAATACGTATTCGTATTCGTATAGGATTTATATATATATATATATATAAACTTATAATTATTGTATAGAACATGTATCTAAATAAATATTGCAGCTAAAGGTCATATAAATATGTGTAGAACTGCATAATTGTTGTATAGTATATATATTTTTGTATATGATATGTATAGAAATTGTATCATTATAGTATAAATTATGTATGTGTATGATATGTGTATAGAAATTATACCTTTGATGTATAAAATATGTAAATTTATCATTGTTGTATAAAATATGTTGTGTTTTCATAACAAACAAAAATATACCGAATTTGTATTTTAATCGACAACAAAAAAAGTAGATGTGAAGAATTACAATTTATTGACGCTTTTCTTTTCTAACAATGAAGAATTGACAGAAAAATAAGAAATGTTGTAAAATTGTAATTGATTGTAAAAAAAAATAGAAGAACATTTTTTTTTTTTATATAAGAAAGAAACCAGTGGAAAAACAAAAACAGGTAGGCGGGAAAACAAAAAGAAAATAGAAAACAAGGACCAGCTAATCAACAATGGCTAATGTATGAAAATAAAATTTCTTAGGCCATTCGATGAAATTTGTTTATGCCGAAAGGCCATTCCTGTCTTTTTCCGTTTTCAAAATGCAATAGGGCTGTTAAGATTGTTTGAAAATGTTTGGACCTTAATTTTCACAAGTTTTTTTTTAATGAAAATACCAATTGTGGAGCTGAAGCCCATTTTGAATTATTCAGAAACTGTTCTTTTTGAATTTTGAGTTTCTGTGTGGATCCATAGCTTCACTAATCATTTGGTAAAGACTTATGAGATGAGCCTTCTGGTATACTTTCAGAAATACACGACAAATTTTCTACTAGTATGGAGAAATTGCATAATAAAATTAGAGGTGAAATCATAGCGAATTTTATAATGTATGAAGGACTAATTATTTTTGTCGTTAATTTTTTCATAAATAATGATTCAATTTATGAAATAATTTTTGTACTTATTTTTGTTTGATATTTTAAAGTGATTTTTAAATTATTTTAGTAATATATCATTATTAATATTTTAATGTATTTATATATATAAATATTGATTGAAAATTTTAGATTACAAGCTTTTTAATTAAATAAAAATAAAATTTTATTTTAAAAAATTATAATAGATATTTAAATTAAATTTTCTCTATAAATTGATTTTAGTAGTAAAAACCTATTGATATATGTCTTTTTGGTCATTTGTCTTAAAAAAGCACTTCTTGAAAAAGATTATCCAAACACAATTTATTTATCAAAAGTACTTTTTAAATGAATACCAAACATAAATTTCTTTTTTCAAAAGCACTTTTTTTGAAAAACAATTTTATAAAAGTGCTTCTTAAATAAGCAGTTTTGTAACAGCAATCCCAAATGCGCTCTAAGAGTGACATTTTTTTTTTTTAAAAATTATGAGTCGGTGACTCAAGTGTTAATTATTAAGTGTGGGTGACAATTATTGAATGATGGATTAATAAAATTTGACCCATGCATGAGAATTGCACTCAAATTTTTCATTTTACACTTTGGCCCAATATAAAACCCTAATAACTAAAAATGAAAAAAAATGTGGCTACTGCTCTTGTTTTCTGTCTCTTCGCTTGGATTGTTATTGTTCATTATTGTTGATTTTTTTCTCTTCTTCATTATCATCATCTTCTTCTTCATTATCATTTCTTTTTATTCATCATTATCATCTTCTTCTTCATTTGTCGTACCATTGTTGTTGTTGCCGCTATGCTACTACTGGACCAAATTTTTAGGTTAAATTTTATTCGTATATCATTTGACATTACTTCATATGTGATTTCGATAAGTAAAATTATGATTTTTGGTTCAATTTCTCATCTGGATATATCTGCTACTATTATTTTTTCAACAAATACTGCTTATCCAATAGTTGTTGTATTCATTTACAACAACTATTGGATAGTTTTACATATTACTATTTAATTAGTTCCAACAGATAAGTCATATGTTTCAACAGACGGCCTACCTATTGGACTAAGCTACTGGTTATTTAACATGAATCCAACAAATGAGTCATCTGTTGCAACGGGTGACTTATCTACTGGATTCAACACAGAATAGAACCTGAAGCCGCATCTAATAGATGAGTCATCTATTGCAACAGATCTGTCATCTGTTGCTACATATCTGTAATACCCCACATTTTTGGGCTAGTCTTTGAACCGTCATTCTTACGTGTATAAGTTACAATCCGAGTGATTCTCATGTGAATATAAGTTTCATGATCCTTATACTAGTGTGTGAAATGCTTATGAGGTTAAAAATATTCATAGAAATCATTTAGAGTCAAGTTGAGCTAAGATCCTTTGATTCGTCCAAAGTATGATATTTGATTCTGCAAGGGTCAACTTTAAACGTGTATAAATTTTTATATACATAAAATTTTTCATCTCAAGACCTACCAAATTGTAGACAAGTGAATTATCTTTCCAACGATATCAATTTCGCCAAAATTCGATACTCGAGCGAAAAGTTATGCAGTTTTTCATGTGAGGCAGTAAGGGGTCGTGATAGCCTCGCGATGCGAGGGCTACTTGACCCAAATAGGGGTTGCGTCACGAGGGCTACTTGACCCAACTAGGGTCGCGACGCGGGGGCTATTCCCCCCACAATTTTAGCTTCTTAAGGGTCAAGGGAAACTTTGGTCCTTTCTCCTCGACCCCAAACGTCCAATGGATGATTTATAATTCATCATCAAAACTCACGTAATCCCTCCCATTTTTTCACCATGAACAAAGTTCAACTTTTCTCTCAATAACTCAAGGATTTAAGTTTTGAATTCAATATTTCTTCAAGAATCCAAGGGTTAAAAGTTTCCTAGTTCAATAAACCTTCAAGAAAAAAAATCAAGAATGAAGTTTCTTTCACAAGTTCATCATTCAAGATTCTAAGATTCAAGTTTTCTTCACAATTCAAGAAAAATTGAGGTATTTGGGAGTTCATCCATGAGTCCTCTTTCACCCATGGAGCCCAAAACCCAAATTTTAAGTTTAAAGTCATAATCTTTACATGTTCCCATGAATTTTTGCTTATAAATTTTCATGAATCTCAAGCTTATATCATGTTTCCATGAAATTGTTGGTGATGTTGAACCTTACATGTTTGATGGTATTATTTGCTAAATTTAAACCCTAATTGATGATTTTAGAGGTGAAATAATTCTATTACTACTATTTTAACTATTCCCATGCTTAGGCTAAACCATGAATTACAAGTGTTTGATGAAATGCCTACAAGAATGATTTTGAACAAAGGCTTACATATCACGTCCTTAGAGTTTTGGTTTGATTCCATGGTGGATCCTATATTCAAGATAATTAGAAATATTTCTATGTTTTAAGTTCATGTTTTCCACGTGTTTGATCCTTACATGTTGTGACAAAATGTCCATGCCTTATTTCAAGTGAATTTCATGTAAATTCCCCAATTCATGATTTTCGCTATGTAACCATGCTATGCTCCCATGTTTTAAGATATTCTCATGTCCAAGTATTAATCTCCATGTGAATTGAATAGAGTAATCAAGACATGTTACAATGTCTTCTTATTTATGTACAAGTCCATAACCTCTAAGTGTTTGATAACAAGTCTCAGTAAATGAATTGTGAATAATTGACGATTGTTATGCTATTATGATCATACGGTGCTTTACTTTTATGCTATCGAGTCTTGGGGATATTTAATACCTGACAATTTAGCTGTTTACCTAGACCCAGTGTCACTTACAGAACAATATCAGTTATGTCACGATCAGTAGTACTCTCAGTCAATTACAAAACTCGGTAGAACTCAGTCAGTTAACAGAACTCAGTGTACTCAGTCAGTTCCAGACCTCAGTAGTTTTAGTATTTAGTTCATACCTCAGTAGTATTTAGTATGCAGTTTAGATCTCAGTAGCATTCAGTATTCAGTTCAGACCTCAGTAGTATTCAGTATTCAGTAGTATTTCCATCAACCCACAAAACTTAGTGAACACAGTTTAGTTCAGTTAAATAGTACAAACAGTAACAGTTCATTCAGTTAACACAATCAGTAACGGTTCAGTCAAACCCAATACAGTCTAACAATCAGTTCAGTGTCTATTCAGTTGGGAGTAGGATTCAACATCGAGTGAACCCAAAGATGAGGGATCACCTACTAGTAGAGGGTCTGATCCTTAGAAGCAATCCTTGTGTTCCAGAACTATGTAGTCAGTATAGGTGTAATACCCCATACTTTTCCTAGCTTGAAAAGTTTCACAAGAATGTTAGAATCTTTCTTTGAAAGATGAATCCACTTTTGTAAATATGGTATTTTTAAGATTTTTAATTTTTATCATGTGGATAATTGAATAAGCTTTTCATCGTTACCAAATTCTCCCAAATACGATACCCGGGTGAAGAGTTAGAGCCATTTTACTGAGACAGTGTATCACCTGAGCCTTCAGCATGTCGCGGAGAAAGATCAAATGGCAATTGTCAATTTACAGTGTTGCTCCACAATAGTGGTGCATCGCTCCAAATTTTCAGGCCACAGACAAGGTGGAAATGCGATAGCTCCGCATCACGCCACCATGCAATTTCCCATTTGTCACTTTTCAGTGACTTGGCACAATAGTGGCGCATCGCACCAAAGAAGAAAGTCGGGAAATTTTCTCAAAAATTAAAGATGCATCCAGGGTTAAAAGGGTCAATTTTCCACCCCTATATATACCCAATAACACGTGATTTAGTCATTCTTGACCCAAAATATAGTAGTTTCTCTCAAGTTTCTCTCAAGAAAATACTAGGGTTTCTATTGGGGATTCAAATTCAAGAAGGTTTCACTGTCAATCCTCAAGAAATCACATCCTAGGTATCCATAGTATTTATTCATGGACTCCTTTCGTCCATAAAGTTCAAAAATGTCTTTTCAAATTTAAGTGTATGGATTTTTGTATGAATTCCATGTTGGGTTTGTGTTGCTCATGTTGATAATGACCAATTGAGTTTTAATCAATGTTTGGTGATAAATTTCATGTGGAATTGACTAGTAAAGATGTAGATTCATGTAAACCTAGGATTAAAACCCTTGGATGATGAAATTAGATATGAATCATGATGTTTGATTGTTGGATAATGTTGTCTACATATATTATGCCTACCATGTGTTTGATTAAGTACCTATATGAAGGAAAAGTGCCCAATTAGCATAATGTTATGAAATCTCTATGTTTGAACAAGTTTATGCATGTCACATATTTGATGAAGTGCTTTAATATATGGATTATGAATTATGTTGTTGGTCATGTGTTCACGTAAGTCATTCTAGGTCAGTTTCTTTCCACTGAGTCCTGGGGGTACTTGTACCCGACAATTTAGCTATGTGCCTAGAGCCATGTCATGTTTTCAAGATACTCTTAGTCAAGCTATAATCCATAGAACTCAGTCAGTCATGTGACTCAGAAAAACCCAGAAATCTCAGAAATCTCAGTAATCTCAGTAGTTCAGTAATCTCAGTGATCTCAGTACTTACTAATCTCAGCAACCTCAGTATTCCCAATCAATCTTAATAACTTCAGTACTCCTAGTCAGTCCTTAAAACTCAGTACATTTCGTCAGTCAGTAGATCTCAGTAAATTCAGTTTAGCTCCACTAAACAATACCATTAGAATCATCTTAGTTTAGTTAATCAGCTCAGTTCAATTAGTCAGCTCAATTCAGCTAATTAGTTCAGTGTGTTGCAGATGGGAGTAGGATTCAGCACCAAGAGAGCCTAGGGATGGGGACTCACCCGTTAGATAGGATTGAGATCTCTAGAAGTAATATCTAAATTCTAGAACTACATAGCCAGCGTAGGAATGAGATGTCACCCGTTATATAGGACTGATATATTCAGGGATCACCTATTAGTGCATTTAAATGTATAGGACTGATCCCAGGGGTCACCCGTTAGATTAGGACTGACTCCATAATAGTTGTCTTTACCAGTGGCACGGTACTGACACCCTTCCAACTGGGGTTACAGGTTGGACCCCAGTTAGCTTAGTATGGGGCATTTCAGTTAGATGAATACGTCCCACAGTTTCAGTTATAGAATTAGGACTGTCAGATACAGTCAATTCAGCTCAGTAGTATAGATTTAGGAATGTCAGATACAATCAATCCTTATCATTATAAATAGACCCCGGGATCACCCACCAGATAGGACTGATCTCAACTATGGTTAATCAATATCAGTATCATCAGATATAGAAATCACCCACTAGATAGGATTGATCTCAAATTCAGTTACTTAGATACAGTATGAAACCCAACTAGTTCCATCAGGTTCAGAATTGTCAGATACAGTCACTCATGTTATCAGTTATATCAGTTATCAAAACTTATGTTATTAGCATTCAGCTATAGGACTATCAGATACAGTCAACCAGACCAGTTCTTCATAATAAGAACTGTCAGACACAGTTATCCATGTATCAGTAACATAGTATCAATCCCTTAGTATTCAGTAATATAGTATCAGTTTCTCACTCATCAGTGACTCAGATGTCAGTGTTAGTAGACTCAATAGTAAGAACTCAGTATTCAGTCCTATCATGATCTCAGTTATAGTTACGTATGCATGCATGTATGCTCACGTTTATGTTAGTCATTCAGTTAGTATTGTTCATGCATATGAACCTATTGCATTTAGCCTACCTCACTTGCATACCAGTACATTTAAAGTACTGACGTATTTGCGCTATGGTGTCTTATACCATAGGTTTAGAAGCATGAGCTCCATAGAACTAGTAGCATCCCAGTTCAGTGATCAGAGTTAGCAGTGAGTCCTCATCCTTCGAGGATATGATAATCACATTACTATTTTAGTTTTCAGTTTATTTCAGTAGTTGGAGTTAGTTGGGGACATATCCCATCAACTTTTTTTTCAGACAGTTTAGAGGCTTTCAGACTGCAGTACGTTTAGACAATTATCTTAGTTGTTTTGGTATTGATATACCATATTTTTCAGTTATGTACTAGTATTGAACCTTATGGCCTTTTAGTTCATGTTTTTGCATTTACGATATTATTACTATTATTTAGTGCTCAGAGTACAAATATCAGTCATGGGTTAGCTTGTGGTCCTTCGGGGTCATGGCCACCGTGTAGCATTTCGGGTATCAAATTCGAGGCGTTACTAACTTGGTATCAGAGCCTAAGGTTCAATCGTGTCCTAGGAAGTCTAAAAAGCCACATCTAGTAGAGTCTTGTACATGCGTATGTTGTGTAGCACACTTATGTGCAAGAGGCTATGAGATGTTTTAGAAATAGTTTCCCTTCTTTCAGTATTCATGTCATGCCAGTGAGCATAGGATCAAAGTTAAACTCTCAGTCATGAATCGGTCGGTTGATGCCCTATGCATCGCCCCAGTATCTCAGTAAGGTGAGCGTTCTTAGAGGGACGTAGTATCCCAAGGGGGAGATACCCCATTATTCCCCAACATTCTAATGCCTTAAATAAAGTTTCTCTTAGCATAAAAAATCTAGTTTAAAGTAGAGGGTATTAAGAAGTTGACCCTCAAAGTCCCAACCTCAACTTTGGGCCAAGTATTCAGAGGCTCCATTTTGTTCATGATGTTCAGTTCGTATGTCGCGTATCAGACCAGACTCAGTAAGGTTCTCGTATTTTCGCTCATGCATATTTAGTAAGACGATCTAGGATTCATTAGCATTTTCGATTAAGATAACAGTTCTCCTTAGTCTTACTCAGTTTCATGTTCTATGTTTATCATAAATTTGGTACTAAGTACCCTTGCTTATTCAACCATGCATTCATATATCAGTTCAGGCATGTAATTATGGATTAGACATGTATTTTCACTGTGAGAAATTTAGTTCATCAGAATATTTAGTCATGTACTCATAAGTCAATTATCAGTCATGCATCAGATATGCATGAATTCAGCTTACAAGTCATGCATCAGATATGCATGTTCAGTATGTTATATTCAGCCATCAGTCATGTTAGTCATGAAATCATGTTCCAGCCAGTCATGTTCAGTGTGTATGTCATTTTTTATTTTTTTACTTCTCACTCAGTCTCATTCGAGGAAGAATGTTCTCAAGGGGGAGATATTGTAATACCCCGTACTTTTCCTAGCTTAAAAATTTTTCCAAGAATGTTTGAAACTTTCTTTGAAAGATGAATCCACTTTTTTACATGTGTTATTTTTAAAATTTTCACTTTTTATCATGTAGGGAGTCAAATAAGATTTCTATCGATACCAAATTTGCTCAAATCCGGCTCCCTGGTGAAGAGTTAGAGCCTTTTTAGTGAGACATTGTATCATCTGAGCCTTCAACGCATTGTAAAGATAGGTCAAATGGCAATTGTCAATTTCCAGTGTTGATCTGCGATAGTGGCGTGTCATGCCAAACTTCCAGGTCGTAGACAAGGTGGCAACACGATAGCTCCGCATCGCATCACCGTGCAATTTCCCATTTGTCACTTTCTCATGACTTGGCGCGATAGTGGCGCATCGCGCCAAAGATAAAAATTAGGAAACTTTTTCAGAAATTAAAGATGCATCCAGGGTTAAAAGGGTCAATTTTCCACCCCTATATATACCCAATAACATGTGATTTAATCATTTTTCACCCAAAATATACTAGTTTCTCTCAAGTTTCTCTCAAGAACAAGTTACAGTTTCTATTGGGGATTCAAATTCAAGAAGGATTCATCGTCAACCCTCAAGAAATCATCTCCTAGGTATGCATAGTGTTCATTCATGGACTCCTTTTGTCCATGAAGTCCAAGAATCTCTTTTCAAATTCAAGTGTATGGATTTTTGTATGAATTCCATGTTGGGTTTGTGTTGCTCATGTTGATAATGACCAATTGAGTTTTCATCCATGTTTGGTGATAAATTTTATGTGGAATTGACTAGTAAAGATGTAGATTCATGTAAACCTAAGATTAAAACCCTTGGATGATGAAATTAGATATGAATCATGATGTTTGATTGTTGTATATTGTTGTCTACATATATTATGCCTGCCATGTGTTTGATTAAGTGCCTATATAAAGGAAAAGTGCCCAACTAGAATGATATTATGAAATCCCCATGTTTGTACAAGTTTATGCATATCACATGTTTGATGAAGTGCTTCAATATATGGATTATGAATTGTTTTGTTGGTCATGTGTTCACATAAGTCATGCTATGTCAGTTTCTTTCCATCGAATCCTGAGGGTACTAGTACCCGACTATTTAGCTGTGTGCCTAGAGCCATGTCATGTTTTCAAGATACTCCCAGTCAAGCTATGATCCATAGAACTCAGTCAGTCATGTGACTCAGGAAAACCTATAAATCTTAGAAATCTCAGTAATCTCAGTAGTTCAGTAATCTCAGTGATCTCAGTACTTAGTAATCTCAGCAACCTCAGTATTCCTAATTAATCTCAGTAACCCTAGTACTCTCAGTCAGTCCTCAGAACTCAGTATATTTTGTCAGTCAACAGATCTTAGTAAATTCAGTTTAGCTCCGCCAAACAATACCATTAGAATCAGCTCAGTTCAGTTAATCAACTCAGTTTAGTTAATCACCTTAGTTCAGTTAATCAGTTCAGTGTCTTTCAGATGGGAGTAGGATTCAGTACAGAGCGAGCCTAGGGATAAGGACTCACCCGCTAAATAGGACTGAGATCTCAAGAAGCAATCCCTAAGTTCCAAAACTATGTAGCCAGTGTAGGAATGAGATATCACCTATTAGATAGGACTGACATACTCAAGGATCACTCGTTGGTTCATTTAAATGTATAGGGCTAATCCCAGGGGTCACCCGCTAGATTAGGACTTACTCCACATCAGTTGTCTTTACCAGTGGTGCGGTACTGACAGCCTTCCAACTGGGATTATAGGTTGGACCCCAAGTAGCTTAGTATGGGGCATGTCGGTTAGATGAATACATCCCACAGTTTCAGTTACAGAATTAGGACTGTCAGATACAATTAATTCAGCTCAGTAGTATAGATTTTGGACTGTCAGATACAGTCAATCCTTATCATTATAAATAGACCCCGGGATCACCTACCAAATAAAACTGATCTCAACTATGGTCAATCAGTATTAGTATCATCAGATGTAGAGATCACCCACTAGATAGGACTGATCTCAGATTCAGTTACTCAGATATAGTACGAAACTCAACTAGTTCTATCAGGTTCAGGACTGTCAGATACAATCACTTATGTTATTAGTTATATTATTTAGCAAAACTTATGTTATTAGCATTCTGCTTCAGGACTGTCAGATACAGTCAACCAGACTAGTTATTCATAATCAAAACTGTCAGACACAGTTATCCATGTATCAGTAACACAGTATCAGTCCCTCAGTATTCAGTAATACAGTATTAGTTTCTTACTCATCAGTGACTTAGATGTCAATGTCAGTAGAATCAGTAGTCAGAACTCAGTATTCAGTAATACGTATGCATGCATGTATTCTCACGTTCATGTTAGTCAGTCAGTTAGTATTATTTATGCATATGAACCTATTGTATTCAGCCTACCTCACTTGCATACTAGTACATTCAAAGTACTGACATATTTGCGCTATGGCGTCTTATACTATAGGTTTAGAAGCACGAGCTCTAGAGTACCAGTTGTTTCCCAGTGCAGCGATCAGAGTTAGCAGTGAGTCCTCATCCTTCGAGGACATGATAATCATATTACTATTTTAGTTTTTAGTTTATTTTAGTAGTTGGAGTTAGTTGGGGACATGTCCCATCAAATCCTTATTCAGAGAGTTTAGAGGCTTTCAGACTACAGTATGTTCAGATAATTATCTCAGTTATTTTGGTATTGTTTACCATATTTTTCAGTTATGTACTAGTATTGAACCTTCTGGCCTTTCAGTTCATATTTCCATATTTATGGTATTATTAGTATTATTCAGTGCTCATTTTACAGATATCAGTCATGGGTTAGCTTATGGTCCTTCGGGGTCATGGGCATCATGTAGCATTTCAGGTACCAGATTTGGGGCCTTACAATAGGTTGAGATATCAAACCTACCAGATGAGGGTTTATGAGGTGTTTTAACATGTCAATTAGGGTTCCATTATTCTCATTAGAGTACCTTCCAGATGAGGGTATCTCTTCAGTTGTCTTTACCCATGGCACGGTATTGACACCCTTCCAACTAGGGTTATAGGTTGGACCCCAAATCTATTCAGAAAGGGGCATGTCAGTTAGATGATTACTTCCTACAGTTTTAGTTCCAAACTCAATACAGAACTCAATTCAGTTCTACAGATTTAGAACTGTCAGATATAGTCACTCAGCTCAGTATGGAACTCAACAAAGTTCTACAAAAATAGGACTATTAGTACAATCTCCCATTTATTAGTAATACATTATCAGTAAACTTAGACATCAGTTAGTTAGTTATCAGAACTTAGTATATATTCTCAGTTAAAGTCTCAGTTATAGTCTTAGTTACAGTCTTAGTAACAATCTCAGTCCCAGTCCCAATCTAGTATTCAGATCAGTAACTCAGTTTAATTTTAGGTTTGCTTGACCATCGCGCAATTATGAATTATTCAATATTAGTATTCCAATGCCTCAGTTTACAGACTATTTCAGAATCATGTTATGTTCTTGGTATTGCATTCTCAAATAATACAGTCTTCATGAATTCATGATCAGTTACCTCATGTTACTCAGTTAGTCCCTTTCTCATACGCATAATACTCTACAGTTTTGTTCCAGTTATCCAGACTAAGTATTGTCTAATTTTACATGCCCAGTATTCAACTTCAGTTATACTTATATCATTAAAGTAAAGTTTTACAGAAACTAAGTGTAAAGATACACCATGTTATCAGAGAATGTTTATCACTCATGCTTTAAGATATATCAATTTTCAATTTATTCCAGCCTATTGGTGAGTTTACTTACACTTAGCATGCATGTTTTACGATTATGTATGAAATCAGTTTTACTTATTGCATTCACCCCTGCATACTCAATACATTCCAAAAGTACTGATCCACATATACGTCTGTGTGGCTACATTATTTCATAATGTAGGTACTAATTGTAGCCCGCATATCATGATCAGACAGTTGCAAATTTCAACCAGTAGGTGATGAGTTTTCCTACTTTGGGAACTCTAGATAGTTTTAGTTCATGTACAGTTTATTATTTTCCATGTGTATTGATTAGTGGTAGTTGGAGGCATGTCCCAACTATCTATAGTTAGTATAGTAGAGGCTTCATAGATGTCAGTCAGAGTCAGTTATGTAAATTTTAGTTTCATTCTTTAGATTTATCAGATTGTAAAGCTTTATCAGTATTGTATCTATTTTAGATATTTAGTATGATTATGTTTCCATACACCAGAATGGCTATTTATTATGTTATAATTCAGTTGCTTAACAGTATGCCAACTCATGAGTTAGCTTGGGACCACTTATGGTTCCAAGCACCGTATGATGTCTCGGGATAGATTTTTGGGGCATTACAATATCTATCACATGTTGCAACAGATGACTCATCTATTGAATTTATGTTACAGTACTAGTATAGAACCTAATGATGAATTCCAACAGATGAATCATATGTTACAACAGACGGCAGATCTATTGGATTTATGTTACAGCATTGGGACACAATCTGAAGCTGAATCCAACATATGGGACATCTATTACAATTTATATTACAACACTAAGACATAATCTGAAGCTGAATCTAGCAGATAAGATATCTGTTGCAACAGATGACTCATCTATTGGAAAATTGATAATGATAGTGCATATAATTTTTGTTGTATATACTATACTATCATTATTAATTTTACTATAATATCATTATTAATTTTTTTAACAAATTTCTTTATGTACCATTAATGGAGGAATTAATTACAATAAGAGTTGATTGTCATAGTGAATGGATTGAGAAAAACAATCAATTTATTTGGCGTTGGAAGGAGACATTAGCGACAACAGTCCAAAGAGATATTTTGTATGATGATTTTGTAAACTAAATCATTAGCTATTATGGACTAAATTGTCAATTGAAAGATCTTGTCATCATTCACATACACAACTCTTTTTAAAATCAGAGGGTCCTATATTTTAAGATAAGTGATTAGGTTCTTTTGCATGCTTATATGAGTGATGCATCTAGTCCCATTTTAAGGGTATACGTGGTTGAAAAATTGGTAGAGAACCAGAATATAGAACATGAACAAAAAGATATCTTTAACGATAAATTAGATGATGTGGGTATGAATATTTTAGCTGATGAGAGTAGAGATGAAGTGGAGGAAGATTAAATATCTATGCCCGTTGTTGCGAGCAATACAATGGGCAGTTCTCAATCAATATGGTTGATAAATCTTCAAGATAATGAAACAGGTTTCTACAAGGGAATGACATTCAAGAACAAGTAATAACTAGTTACTTTATTGCATATTGCTTGCTTAAAAAAAGATTTCAGACTCAAGAAGGTGATTAATTTGCGTAGAGTGTATTGTTTTAGATGTGCACATTCAGATGCAAGTGGTGGTTGAGGACTATGAAATTCATAAGTCCTGACATATTTTGTATTAGAACTTATGAAAAGTATCACACATGTGGTTCGAAGCATTTTACGAGCCATAACTTGCAGCTACGACAAAGGTCATCGTAAATACTTTAGAAATATATTTTTCAATGGAAAAGGCCCATCTACTAGAGGTATGGTCAACTAAATCTATATATAATTGGGTATTAATGTGAGTTATTGGAAGATTTATCACGGCATGGAGATTTCAAAGTCTTTGGTTAGAAAAACACATAAGCACGGGTATGTAGTGCTTGATGTGTACTGTTATATGATTGAGTCCACATATTCAGGAAGTAAGACGGCATTGCAGGTTGATGAAAATGGAAGCTTCAAGTACTTTTTTAGCCTTTGTTTCTTGGATTCTTGGTTATCAAGAAATGAGAAAAGTCATAGCCGTCGAAATGGGACATTCTTGATGAGCAAGTATGAAAGATTTTTCTTATCGATGATGGTACTGGATGCAGAGAATCACATCTTTCTAGTGGTTTTTTTTGTAATGGACAATGAATATGATGGCCCATATCAATATTTTCTTGAACATATGGGAAGCTATGTAGATGATACTGATAAGTTATGTATAATTTCTGATAGGTATCCAAGTATCCGAAAGATGGTTTTAATTATCAACCCTTCAACTCACTATAGTTGTTGCATGAGGCACTTTGGAGAAAATTGAAACATCCTGGGTTTTGACCTTTAGAAAATTTCCTGGAAATCCATTCTCCGGACACAATACAACTCATGGGTATGATCCGTATGCTGGGGTATGAGTGGTATAGTCCTGTCGTATGCTAACCATGTTAGTTGGTGGGATGGTTTTTATAACGCCCCGAGTCTATACCCCGGATGCTACATGGTACTCATAATCCTAAAGGACCACAAGCTAACCCATGACTGGTACATGCTGCAATAACTGAATGATAATACTATAATATGCAGAAATTAGGCAAAAACTTGCCATAAGGTTCAATACCTAATTAAAATTGAATACGGTATAACAATACCAAAAATAAAATATTTGTCTGGAAATACTCTAGTCCGAAAAGCCTCTAAACTGTCTGAAATGTAGAGTTGATGGGACAAGTCCCCAACTAACTCTGGCTACTAAAATAAAATGAAATACAGAAATAATAATAATGTCCTCGAACTATGAGGCCTCACCACTAACTCTGACTACTAAAAATATGTAACTTCTAGGGATGATCGGGAGATCGTGCATCTGAACCTATGATATAAAACATCATAGCACAAGAGAACATTATGCGTCAGTACTTTGAATATACTGGTATGCTAAGTGAGATAGGCTGAAATGCATGGGTTCATATGCATGAATAATAATGACTGAATAACATCAATATAACTGAATAACTGAATAAGAGTACATGCATGAATATGTATACTATAACTAAGACCATGATAACACTGGATACTGAGATCTGCATTACTGATTTACTGATATCTGAGTTTACTGAAACTGTGTAGACGATAGTTGTGTGACTGTATCTGACAGTCTTGATCCTATGAAACTATACTGAGCTCCGTACTAAACTGAGTGACTATGTCTGACAGTCCTAAATCTGTAGAGCTGAACTGAGTTTTGACTGAGATTAAATCTAAAACTAAGACTGTGAGAGGTAATCATCTAATCGACATGCCCCCTTCTAAATAGATTGGGGTCCAACCTATAACCCCAGTTAGAAGGGTGTCAATACTGTGCCATGGGTAAAGACAAGCTGTGAGTTAACCCTCTCAAATAGAAAGCTTTTTCGTCAACCCTCGCTGGCAGGAAAATTTGAATGAGATGTATCAACCCTCATAATATCTGGCAGGAAGACATCTCAACCTATGCTGGGTACACAGTTCTGTAATACAGGGATTGCTACTAAGGGTAAAACCCTCTACTGGAAGAAATGCCCCCATCCCTAGGCTAGCTCGTTGCTGAATCCCACACCCAACTGAATAAACATTGAACTAATTTTCCTAGTTTATACTAGGCTTAACTGAACTGTTACTGAGTTTACTAAATTTCGTTGACTGACAAAATACTACTGAATTATGTTAACTGAATGAGTTTACTGAAGTCTAAACTAAATACTGAACTAGACTGGACATGATACTAAGTCTACTGAGTTTTCCTGAGTCCTGTAACTGACTGAGAGTACTACTGATCGTAACGTGATTGAATTCTACTGATCGAGGCATTACTGAGATTATTCTAAAACTAACAATGGCTCTAGGTAAATATCTAAATTATCAGGTATTAAATACCCCAGGACTCGATAGCATGAAAGTAAAGAATCACATAATCTTACATAGTATAAAAATGCACACTTGTTCATAATGTATCTATAGAGGCATTTTATCAAACACTTGCAGGGCATAGTATATGCACATAATACTAAAAAATATGTGAGCATCATGATTCAATTCCAATTTCACAATTTCAAGGGTTTAATCATGGATTCACACGAATCTACACATATAATAATCAATTCCACATGAAGCGTGTAATAAATCATGAAATAGGAACCTAATTCAAATAATATCATGAATACACATAAATTTCAATCATGGAAATCATGAAATCAAACTACTTGAGGTTTAAAAGAGTTTCTTGGACTCCAAGGATGGAAGCACCCCTTGGATGAACACTTCACATACCTTGGTTGCTAATTCTTGAAGACTAATGGTTTGAATCTTGAGCCTTGAATTTGAAATTCAATCACATATGGTTTTTGTTCTTGAGAAATTTGTGAAATAATGAGTGTATGTTGCAAATAGAAGGCTAAATTTTGTGTTTTTGGGGTTGAGGGACGTGGAAAAAGACCCAAATACCCCTAAGGATGCGGCTTTTGATACGCAGATCGATGCACCGCATCATTGGCATTGATGCGATGGCCAATGTACTGCGAAGAATCCATCTCGATTCACTGGAATTTGCCACTAGGAGAACCAAACTATTAATAGACGCGATGGACGATGCGCCGTACTGAGATCGTATTGATACACTATTTTGTGTTCCCAAAAATATGTCAAACGAGGTCCAAAATATTCGAAACTTATTCGGGAACACCTGCTGACATTCCTGATCAGGAATCAATTTACAGATCGATACTTTCAGGTCATAAGAGTCAGAAAATAGAGTTTCCAACTTACGAAGGCCAAAACGACACTAAGTCTAAATACTTAGCTTGAATTTTCTAACTTTAGGACCCCTTAGCAAGCTTAAAAGACTGAGTTGAACTTATAATTTTGTGGGGTCTTACATTTTCTCCCATTTGGGAACATTCATCCTCTAATAAGACTGATTAAATTGAGAATACTAATAGATTGGATTTAGTGATTGGACATGCAAAACTAAAGCATGATTTCATGACTGAAATTACTGATATACTGAATTATCATACTGAATATGCATATCTGATGCATGAGTACATAGTTGAACATGATTCATGAATGTATGGCTGGGATTACTGATAACTTGAGATTATATACGGGACATGCATGTCTGATGCATGAGTACATGACTGAACTGATTCATGAATGCATGACTGAGTATGCAACGTTAATTGATACCAAGTTGGTAGCTATATTTGAACATGAGATTGAGTAAATTTAAAGGAAAACTATTACCTTAGGCTGATTTTGAGTTTGCAAAGAAAAGGTGATGATACTTGGTCTGCATGTCTACTTCTACTTCCCAAGTAGCTCTCTTAATGGACTAATTCCGCCAAAGTACTTTGACTAGAAGGACTTCTTTGTTCCTCAGTTTGTGAATTTGATAATCAAGAATTTTGATGGGAGTCTCTTCATAAGACAGGCTATTCTGAATATCTATGCCATTTATAGGGACTATGACTGCTGGGTCACATATGCATTTCTTAAGTAAGGAGACATAGAACACTAGATGCACTAAAGCTAAGTCTGAAGGCAACTCAAGCTCATAAGCTACCTTTCTGAAATGGCTAAGAATTCAATAAGGACCGATATATCGGGGACTGAGTTTCCCCTTCTTTCCAAACCTCTTTACTTCTTTCATAGGAGAGATTTTCAAATACATAAAATCACCAATCTCAAACTCAAGATCCTTTCTGCATATATTTACGTATGATTTCTGTCATCTCTGAGCTGTCTTAAGCCTTTCCCTGATCAACTAAACTTTCTCTAAGGTATAAAATACCAAGTCAGGCCCTACTACTGTGGCCTCACCCATTTCAAACCAATCAATGGAAAATCTACACCTCCTCTCATAAAGCTCCTCAAATGGAGCCATCTGAACACTGGAATAATAGCTGTTGTTATATGCGAATTCAATCAAAGGCAAGTGGTCATCCCAACTACCTTTAAATTCTATCGCACATGCTCACAACATATCTTCTAAAGTTTGAATAGTCCTTTCTTCTTGACCATCTCTCTGAGGATGAAAGGCTGTACTAAGGTGATCTCGGGTACCAAGACCCTTTTGGAATGCCTTCTAAAAATAAGAGCTGAACTGGATACCTCTATCTGAGATAATGGACAATGGAATACTGTGCAATCAGACTAACTCCCTGATATAGAGTTTGGCGTAATCCTTGGATAAATAAGAGGTATGGACTGGTAGAAAATTAGCTGATTTGGTCATCCTGTCTATAATGACCCAGACTGAATTATGCTGGCGACGAGTACGAAGTAAGCCCATCACAAAGTCTATATTCACTTCTTCCTATTTCTAGGTGGGAATGCTGAACTCCTGCATGGACCCATTAGGCTTCTGATGCTCAATCTTAACCTGCTGACATTTTGAGCACTTAGCCACAAACTCTGTAATGTCTTTGTTCATCCCACTCCACTTATAGATCTCCCATAAATCACGATACATCTTAGTGGCCTATGGATGAATAGAGTAGCGCACATCGTGCACTTCTATAAGAATTTATTGCCTTAGTTATCTTACCTGGCACACATAGCTGACCCTGGCAGCACAACACACCATCTCCACCTTGGGAGAAAACCTCTACCTTTTGATCTCTGAATGATTTCTTCAACTTGACTAGACAGGGATCCTTATCCTGCTTTTTCTTTACCTCAAAAAATAGGGATACTTTTAAGCTACTCTATATCCATACTCTACCTTCTACTGAATCGACTAAGCGAACACCTAGTCGGGCAAGCTGATGAACTTTCTGAACTAACTTCTACTTACCATCCTCCACATAAGCAAAACTACCCATAGATATCCTACTGAGAACATCAACCACTATATTGGCTTTACCTAAATGATACAGGATATTGATGTCATAGTCTTTCAACAACTCCAACCACTTTCTCTGAAAGAGGTTTAAATCTTTTTGAGAGAACACATACTGTAGGATCTTATGGCCAGTGAACACATCAGCGTACACCCCATACAAATAGTTTCTCCAAATTTATAAGGAAAATACTACTACTGCAAACTTAAAATCATAAGTAGGATAGTTCTTTTCATGGGGTTTAATCTGTCTAGAGGCGTACGATATGACCTTACATATCTACATAAAAACACCCCTAAATTGACTCTGGAAGCATCACAAGACACAATAAACTAATCTGAACCATCTGGTAGGGAAAAAACTGGAGCTATAGAGTATCGAGTCTTCAACTCCTGAAAACTCTTTTCACAAGAATCTGACCACTGGAATTTGACTTTTTTCTGAGTCAAACTAGACATAGGGATGAAATAGATAAAAATTCCTTAACAAACCATCGGTAATAGACAACCAAGGCTAAGAAACTCTTAATATCTGATGGAGAGATGGGTCTAGGCCAGTTTCTCACTAATTTAGTCTTTTGGGATCAACTCTAATGCCATCACCAAAAATGATATAGCCAAGAAAGGCTACTAACCTTAGCCAAAATTTGCACTTACTAAATTTAGCGAATAGCTAATGATTTTTGAGACTCTGAAATACTATTCTGAGATAGTTTGAATAATCATGCACACTGCGAGAATAGACAAGAATGTTATGTATTAAGACTATAATAAACATGTCCAAGTACTACTTGAACACATGGTTCATCAAGTTCATAAAAGCTGCAGGGGCATTAGTAATACCAAAGGACATGACTAAGAATTTGAAGTGACCATATCGAGTTCTGAAGGCTATTTTTGGGATGTCATATTCTCTGAATCTGAGCTAATAATAAATCAATATGAGGTCTATCTTGGAGAAGTAACTGGCACCCTGAAGTTAGTCAAACAAGTCATCAAATCTGGGAAGTGGATAATTGTTCTTGACCATAACTTTATTTAGCAGATGGTAATCAATACACATTCTGAGATAACCATCTTTCTTATGCATGAATAAAACTGAGGCACCCCACTAGGATAAACTGGTTCTAATAAATCCTATATCTAAGATATTCTTGAGCTGTTCTTTTAATTCTCTGAGTTCTGTAGGTGCCATTCTATATTGTGGGATAGATATGGGCTGAGTATTTGGAATAAGGTCTATTCCAAAGTTGATTTCCCTTTCGAGAGAAACTCAACGAAGATCTTCGAGAAACATATCTGGGAATTACCATGCTACTAACACTGATTAAAGATTAGGGGTTTCTAAACTAGAGTCCTAGACTCAAACGAGATGGTAGACACATCCCTTAGATATCATTTTTTTTGCCCTTATGTAAGAAATAAGTTGACCCCAAAGTGATGAAGTACTACCCCTCCACTCAAGGACGGGATCATTCAAAAACTAAAACTAAAAAATTCTATTTCTAGAGTCGACTAAGACATAGCAGGAATAAAGCCAATCTATGTTAAGAATGATATCAAAATTAGTAATCTCTAATTCGACTAAGTCTGCTGAAGTGACTTTATGAGATACCATAATCAGGTAGTTCCTGTATACCCATTGGGCTATGATAGATTTTTCTACTAGGTAAGAGACTGAGAAAGGCTCTGCTGGGATTTTAGGACTAACTTTGAAGTCAACAACTATATAAAGAGTAATAAAGGACAAAAAAGCTCTTGGTTCTAGCAAAGCATAAACATGTAAATGATAAACTTATAATATACCAGTGACCACAGCAGGAGAACTTTCCTAATCCTATCGAGAATGAAGTGTGTAAAGTCTATTTGGGTGCTGCCCACTGGTGGCACTGGATACGACACCCTACTAATTTGGGCGATCGAACTAAGCTGGGGAACGATTATGCTAACTCTGAGAACCCACCCGAGGATACTTTCTAACCCTGTGGCATGGATTGCCACATCTAAAACACACATCATTGCCAGCTCTGCAGATACACTGGTGGTTTCTTCCATACTTATAATAAAAGGGGATTGGTTTGGGCACTGTTAACACTACCCTGGGGTTTAGAGCCTTACACTATATCTCTGTTGCCTCTCTGAATTTTGACATAGGAGCACTGGCTAAGGGCGGAGTTAGAATTGAGGATTTTGGGTGGAATTAAGAATGATTCCCACCCTTTGACTTAGGTTGAGCGAAGTTGAAACTACCTATTCTTGCTCTCTTGTTCTCCCTCTCCTTTTATTTATTCTTAGCCTTCTCTATCTGCTGAGCATGGACCATGATCCTGGATATGTCCATTTTCTTAATCAACATTATGGTCCTACACTCCTTGACCACACTATTAGACATGCCTGATACATACTTACTCATCTTAGATATTCTATTTGCTACCACCTGAGGAGTGTATTTGGCTAATTAGGTAAACTTAAGAGAATACTCTTACACCTTCATGTTGCCCTACTTCAGATTTATAAACTCTAAAACCTTCGCTTCCCTCAACTCTAGCGGGAAGAACCTATCTAAAAAAGCAATAAGAAACTCCTCCCATTATATGGGCCCTGCATCTACGGCCCTTTCTGCTTTCTACTATTTAAAACATGAGTGTGCCATATCCTATAAATGATATACGGCCAAATCATTGCTCTCAACAGTAGTCACTCCCATAATATCTGTAAATTTCTACACATGATTAAGAAATTCTTGAGGGTCCTCATTTGGTTTAGACCCAGAGAGTTTAACTGGAGCAAATGCTCACTCGCATGGCATGAATATTGAAAGAAGAGAAACTATTCCTAAAACATCTCGTAGCCTCCTGTCCATAAGTGTGGCACGCTACACACCCATGCACAAGACTCTAATAAATGTGGATTTTAGACTTCCTAGGACTATGTTGAACCTTAGGCTCTGATACTAAGTTTGTAATTCCCCGAGTTTGTACCCCAAACGCTACACAGTGCTCATAATCTCGAAGGACCACAAGCTAACCCATGATTGATACTTACTGCAATAACTGAATAATATACTATAATATATAGAAATTAGATAAAAACTTTCCATAAGGTTCAATACCTAATTAAAACTAATTACGATATAGCAATACCAAAATTGAAATATCTGTCTGAAAATACTCTAGTCTGAAAAGCCTCTAAATTATTTGAAATGTAAAGTTGATGGGATAAGTCCCCAACTAACTCCGACTACTCAAATAAACTGAAATGTTGAAATAATAATCATGTCCTTCAACTATGAGGACTTACCACTAACTATGACTACTGAAAATCTATAACTGCTAGGGATGATCTGGAGCCCTGCGTCTGAGCCTATGATATAAAACATCACAGCACAAGAGAAAAGTATGAGTCAGTACTTTGAATATACTGGTATGCTAAGTGAGGTAGGCTAAAATGCATGGGTTCATATCCATGAATAATACTGACTAAATGACATGAATATAACTAAATGAGAGTACATGCATAAATACGTATACTATAACTGAGATCATGATAACACTGGATACTGAATTCTGAATTTCTGATTTACTAATATCTACGTTTATTGATACTATGTAGCTGATAGCTGAGTGACTGTATCTAACAATATTAATCTTGTGGAACTATACTAAGCTCTATACTAAACTGAGTGACTGTGTTTGACAGTCCTGAATTTGTAGAATTGAATTAAATTCTGTACTGAGATTGAATCTAAAACTGAGACTATGGAAGGTAATTATCTAACCGACATCCCCATTCTAAATAAATTGGGGTCCAACATGTAACCCCAGTAGGAAGGGTACAATACCATGCCATGGGTAAAGACAAGTTGTGAGTTAACCTTCTCTAATAGGAAGATCTTTCATCAACTCTTACTGGCAGGAAAACTCGAATGAGATGTATCAACCCTCATAATATCTGGCAGAAAGATATCTCAACCTATGCTGGCTACGTAGTTCTGTAATACATGGATTGCTACTAAGGGTCAAACCCTCTGCTGGAAGGAATGGCCCCATCCCTGGGCTAGCTCAGCGTTAAATCCTACTCCCAACTGAATAAATACTGAACTGATTTTCCTAGTTCATACTAGGCTTGACTAAACTATTACTGAGTTTACTGAGATTTGTTGACTGATGAAATACTAATGAATTCTGTTAGATGACTGAGTTTATTGAGGTTTAAACTGAATACTGAACTAGAATGGACATGATACTGAGTCTACTGAGTTTTTCTAAGTTCTGTAACTAACAGAGAGTACTACTGATTATAATGTGACTGAATTCTACAGATTGAGGCATTATTAAGATAATACTAAAACTGACACTGGCTCTAGATAAATAACTAAATTATCAGGTATTAAATATCCCAGGACTCAATAGCGTGAAATTAAAGAATTACATGATCTTGCATAGCATAAAAATGCACACTTGTTCATAATGTATCTATAGAGGTACTTTATCAAGCACTTGCAGGGCGTAGTATATTCACATAATACTAAACAACATGTGAGCATCATGATTCAATTCCAATTTCACAATTTCAAGGGTTTAATCATGGATTCATACGAATCTACACATATCATAATCAATTCCACATGAAACATGTAATAAATCATGAAATAAGAACCTAATTCAAATAATATCATGAATACACATAAATTTCAATTATGGAAATCATGAAATCAAACTACTTGAGGTTTAAAAGAGTCTCTTGGACTCCAAGGGTGGAAGGAACCCTTGGATGAACACTTCACATACCTTGGTTGCTGAATTCTTGAAGACTAATGGTGGAATCTTGAGCCTTGAATTTGAAATTCAATCACTTAGGGTTTTTGTTCTTGAGCATTTAGTAAAATAATGAGTGTATGTTGCAAATAGAAGGCTAAATTTCAGGTTTTTGGGGGCTGAAGGACGTGGGAAAAGACCAAAATACCCCTAAGGATATGGCTTTTTAATGACTGAAAACTAAACTGTCAACGAACAGATCGACACGCCGCGTCACTAGCATCAACTAGCATCTCTGAGCTGTCTTAAGCCTTTCCCATCAACTGAAATTTCTCTAAGGTATAAAATACCAAGTCAGGCCCTACTACTGTGGCTTCACCCACTTCAAACCAATGGAAAATCTACACCTCCTTACATAAAGCGCCTTAAATGGAGCCATCTGAACACTGGAATGATAGCTGTTGTTATATACAAATTCAATCAAAGGCAAGTGGTCATCCCAACTAACTTTAAAGTTTATCACACACGCTTGTAACATATATTCTAAAGTTTGAATTGTCCTTTCTACTTGACCATCTATCTAAGGATGAAAGGTTGTACTAAGGTGATCTCGGGTACCAAGACCCTTTTGGAATGCCTTCCAAAAATAAGAGGTGAATTGGGTACCTCTATCTGAGATAATGGACAATGGAACATTGTGCAATCAGACTAACTGCCTGATATCGAGTTTGGCATAATCCTTGGCTGAATAAGAGGTATGGACAGGTAGAAAATGAGCTAATTTGGTTATCCTGTCTATAGTGACCCAGACTGAATTATGCTGGCGATGAGTACGAAGTAAACCCATCATAAAGTCTATATTCACTCCTCCCTATTTCCAGATGGGAATGCTAAACTCCTGCAAGGACCCATTAGGCTTTTGATGCTCAATCTTAAACTGCTGATATGTGGAGCACTTAGCCACAAACTCTATATTGTCTGTGTTCATCCCACTCCACCAATAGATCTTCTACAAATCATGGTACATCTTAGTGGCCCCTGGATTAATAGAGTAGCGCACACCGTGCAATTCTGTAAGAATTCATTGCCTTAGTCATCTATACCTGGCAAACATAGCTAACCCTGGCAGCATAACAAACCATCTCCACCTTGGGAGAAACCTCTACCTTTAGATCTCTGAATGATTCCTTTAACTAGATTAGACTGGGATCCTTTTCTTGCTTTTCCTTTACCTTAGAAAATAGGATGATTCTGAGCTACTCTGTACCCATACACTACCTTCTACTGAATCAACTAAGCGAACACCTAGTCGGGCAAGCTGATGAACTTCCTGAACTTACTTCTTCTTACCATCCTCCACATAAGCAACACTACCCATATACATCCTACTGAGAGCATCAACCACTATATTGGCTTTACCTGAATGACACAGGATGCTGATGTCATAGTCTGTCAACAACTCCAACCACCTTCTCTGATAGAGGTTTAAATATTTTTGAGAGAACACATACTATAGGATCTTATGGCCAGTGAACACATCAATATACACCCCATACAAATAGTGCCTCCAAATCTTTAAGGCAAACACTACTACTGCTAACTTAAGATCATGAGTAGGATAGTTCTTTTCATGGGGTTTAAGCTGTCTAGAGGCGTAGGCTATGACTTTACATATCTGTATCAAAACATCCACAAATCAACTCTGGAAGCATCAAAAGACACAACAAACCTATTTGAACCATCTGGTAGGGCCAAAACTAGAGCTGTAGTTAGTCGAGTCTTCAACTCTTGAAAACTCTTTTCACTAGAATCTGACCACTAGAATTTGACTGTTTTCTTAGTCAATCTAGACATAGGGGATGCAATAGATAAAAATCCCTCAACAAACCGTTGGTAATAGCTAGCCAAGCCTAAAAAACTCATAATATCTGATGGAGAGATGGGTCTAGGCTAGTTTTTCACTACTTCAGTCTTTTGGGGATCAACTTTAATGCCATCACCGAAAATGATATAGCCAAGGAAGGCTACTAACCTTAGCCAAAATTTGTACTTACTAAATTTGGCAAATAGCTGATGCATTTTGAGAGTCTGAAATACTATTTTGAGATGGTTTGAATGATCATGCTTACTGCGGGAGTAGACAAGAATGTCATCTATTAAGACTATGATGAACATATCCAAGTACTACTTGAACACATGGTTCATCAAGTTCATGAAAGCTGTAGGGGCATTAGTAAGACTAAAGGACATGACTAAGAATTCAAAGTGACCATATCACGTTCTGAAGGCTATTTTTGGGATGTTATATTCTTTGACTCTGAGCTGATAATAGTCTGACCTGAGGTCTATCTTAGAGAAGTAACTGGCACCTTGAAGTTAGTCAAACAAGTCATCAATTCTAGGAAGTGGATACTTGCTCTTGACCATGTCTTTATTTAGCAGATTGGAATTAATACACATTCTGAGAGAACCATATTTCTTATGTATAAATAAGACTGGGGCACCCCACTGGGATACACTGGTTCTAATAAATCCCATATCTAGGAGATCCTTTAGCTGTTCTTTTAATTCTCTGAGTTCTGCAGGTGCCATTCTATACGGTGGGATAGATATGGCCTGAGTATATGGAATAAGGTCTATTCTGAAGTTGATTTCTCTTTTGAGAGAAACTCCACGGAGATCTTCGGGAAACATATCTGGGAATTCACATGCTACTAACACTGATTCAAGATTAGGGGTTTCTAAACTAGAGTCCTAGACTTGAACGAGATGGTAGACACATCCCTTAGATATCATTTTTCTTGCCCTTATGTAAGAAATAAGTTGACCCCTAAGTGCTGAAGTACTACCCCTCCACTGAAGGACAGGCTCATTCAAAAACTAAAACTAAGAAATTCTATTTCTAGAGTCGACTAAGACATAACAGGAATAAAGCCAATCTATGTCAAGAATGATATCAAAATTAGTCATCTCTAATTCGACTAAGTCTGCTGAAGTGACTTTATGAGATACCATAATCGGGCAGTTCCTGTATACACGTCGGGCTATGATAGATTTACCTACAAGGGTGGAGACTAAGAAAGGCTCTGCTAGGATTTTAGGACTGACTTTGAAGTCAACAGCTATATAAGGAGTAACAAAGTACAAAGAAGCTCCTAGGTCTAGCAAAGCATAAACATGTAAATGATAAACTTATAACATACCAGTGACCACATCAGGAGAACTTTTCTGATCCTGTTGAGACTGAAGTATGTAGAGTCTGTTTGGGCACTGCCCACTGGTGGCACTAGATGCGGTACTCTACTGATTCAGGCAATCGAATGGAGATGGGGAATGGTTATGATAACTTTGATAACCCACCCGAGGATACTGCCTAACCCTGCAGCTTGGATTGACATATGTAAAACACATATCATTGCCAGCTCTGTAGATACCCTGGTGGTTTCTGCCAAACTTCTAATAAAGAGGATTAGTTCGGGCACTAATAACACTACTCTGAGGTTTAGGGACTAACGCCATATCTCTGTTGCCTTTCTAAATTTTTACACAGGAGAACTGGCTGAGGACGGTGTTGGAACTGAGAATTTTGGGTAGAATTAAGAACGATGCCCACCCTTTGACTTAGGTTGAGCGAAGTTTAAACTACCTATTCTTGCTCTCTTGTTCTCCCTCTTCTTTTCTTTATTGTTAGCCTTCTCTATCTGCTGAGCATAGACTATGAGCCTGGATATGTCCATCTTCTTAATCAACATTGTGGTCCTACATTCCCAGACCATACTATTAGACACGCTAGACATATACTTAGTCATCTTAGATCTTCCATCTTCTACCACCTGAGGAGTGTATCTTCGCTAATTAGGTAAACTTAAGAGAATACTCTTACACCATCATGTTGCCCTACTTCAAATTTATAATCTCCAAAACCTTCACTTCCCTCAACTCTAGCGGGAAGAACCTATCTAGAAAAACAATAAGAAACTCCTTCTATTCTATGGGCCCTGTATTTGCTTCCCTTTCTACTTTCCAATATTTAAACCATGAGTGTACCACATCCTATAAATGATATGTGGTCAAATCAGTACTTTCAACAGTAGTCACTCCCATTATATCTGTAAATTTCTACACCTGATCAAGAAATTCTTGGGGGTCCTCATTTGGTTTAGACCTAGTAAAAGATGAAGAGTTCATTCAAGTGAAATCTCGAATTGTGGAAGCAGCAGTATTGGCCACTGGTTTGGTTAGAACAGCAGCTGAACATTCATTCTGGGATGCCACAGAATGAGCTAGGGTGGTGAAAGCTGCTTTAAACTCAGCGTGGAAGACATGTTCATCCAGAGGATCTGGCTGGACAGGCTGGGGTTTTGGCTGGTCTCCCGTTCCTCCTTCCTTACTCCTCTTTGGAGGCATATTCCATAAATGGAAGAGAAACTTTGATTAGATAGAGATTTTAACAGAAGCTCATGCTCACTCGCACAACATAAATAATGAAAGAAGGGAAACTATTCCTAAAATATCTCGTAGCCTCTTGTTCATAAGACTCTACTAAATGTTTCTTTTAGACTTCCTAGGACTATATTGAACCTTAGGCTCTGATACAAAGTTTGTAATGCCCTAAGTCTGTACCCCAGACGCTACACGGTGCTTATAATCTCAAAGGACCACAAGCTAACCCATGACTGGTACCTACTATAATAACTGAATAATATACTGTAATATGCAAAAATTAGGCAAAAACTTGCCATAAGGTTCAATACCTAATTAAAACTAAATACGATATAACAATACCAAAATTGAAACATCTGTCTGAAAATACTCTAGTCTGAAAAGCCTCTAAACTATTTGAAATATAGAGTTGATGGGATAAGTCCCCAACTAACTCCGACTACTAAAATAAACTAAAATGTTGAAATAATAATCATGTCCTCGAACTATGAGAACTTACCACTAACTCTGACTGCAGAGCATCTGTAACTGCTAGGGATGATCTGGAGCCCTGCATCTGAACATATCATATAAAACATCATAGCACAAGAGAAAAATATGAGTCAGTACTTGGAGTATACTGGTATGCTAAGTGAGGTAGGATAAAATGCATAGGTTTATATCCATGAATAATACTGACTGAATGACATGAATATAACTGAATAAGAGTACATGCATAAATATGTATACTATAACTAAGATCGTGATAACACTAGATACTGAGTTCTGAATTACTTATTTACTAATATCTAAGTTTACTGATACTATGTAGCTAATAACTGAGTGATTGTATCTAACAATCTTGATCCTGTGGAACTATACTGAGCTCTATACTGAATTGAGTGACTGTGTTTGATAATCCTGAATCTATAGAATTAAATTGAGTTCTGTATTGAGATTGAATCTAAAACTAAGATTGTAGGAGGTAATCATCTAACCGAAATGACCCATTCTAAATAGATTGGGGTCCAACCTGTAACATCAGTAGGAAGGGTATCAATACCATGCCACGGGTAAAGACAAGTTGTGAGTTAACCTTCTCTAATAGGAAGCTCTTTCGTCAACTCTCACTGGTAGGAAAACTCGAATAAGATGTATCAACCCTCATAATATCTGGCAGAAAGACATCTTAACCTATGCTGTCTACATAGTTCTGTAATGCAGGGATTGCTACTAAGGGTCAAACCCTCTGCTGGCAGGAATGCCCCCATCCCTGGGCTAGCTCAGTGTTGAATCCTACTCCCAACTGAATAAACACTGAACTGATTTTCCTAGTTCATACTAGGCTTGACTAAACTACAATTGAGTTTACTGAGTTTTGTTGACTGATGGAATACTACTGAATTTTGTCAGATGACTGAGTTTATTGAGGTCTGAACTAAATACTGAACTAGATTGGACATGATACTGAGTCTACTGAGTTTTTTTGAGTCCTGTAACTGACTGAGAGTACTACTGATCATAATATGATAGAATTCTACAGATCAAGGCATTATTAAGATAATACTAAAACTGACACTGGCTCTAGATAAACAACTAAATTATTGGGTATTAAATACCCCAGGACTCGATAGCATGAAATTAAAGCATTACATGATCTTGTATAGCATAAAAATGCACACTTGTTCATAATGTATCTATAGAGGTGCTTTATCATACACTTGCAGGGCGTAGTATATGGACATAATACTAAACAACATGTGAGCATCATGATTCAATCCCAATTTCACATTTCAAGGGTTTAATCATAGATTCATATGAATCAACACATATCATAATCAATTCCACATGAAACGTGTAATAAATCATGAGATAGGAACCTAATTCAAATAATATCATGAATACACATAAATTCTAAATCATGGAAATCATGAAATCAAACTACTTGAGGTTTAAAAGAGTTTCTTGGACTCCAAGGGTGGAAGGAACCCTTGTATGAACACTTCATATACCTTGGTTGCTAAATTCTTGAAGACTAATGGTGGAATTTTGAGCCTTAAATTTGAAGTTCAATCACTTAGGGTTTTTGTTCTTAAGCATTTTATAAAATAATGAGTGTATGTTTCAAATAGAAGGCTAAATTTTATGTTTTGGGGGATGAAGGACGTGTGAAAAATACCAAAATACCCCTAAGGATGCGACTTTTTAATGATTAAAAACTAAACTGTCGATGCACAGATTGACACGTCGCGTCACTAGCATCAATGTGATGGCTAACGCGCCATGTCGAGTTCGCATCGGTTCACTGGAGGTTTTCACTAGGAGCCAACAAAAATATTAATGGACACGATGGACGATACACCGTGTTGAGGTCACATTGATACACTTTTTTGGGTTCCCAGAAATGTGTCAAATGAGGTTCAAAAAATTCAAAACTCATTTGGGAACACCTACTGACATTCCCGATCATGAATCAATTTAAAGATCGATACTTTAAGGTCATAAGAGTTGTGAAATAGAGTTGACAACTTATGAAGGCCAAAATAATACTAAGTCTGAATACTTACCTAGAATTTTCTAAGTCTAGGACCCCTTAGCAAGCTTAAAAGACTGAGTTGAGCTTAGGATTTTGTGGAGTCTTACAGTTTTGGTCAATAGAATTGGTACGACTTAAGGGAATGAGTCATAGAGCTTGGTACGAGGCAGTGTTTGATCCTCCTAGTATTTTATTCTTCCAGGGATACGGGTCATGGATATGGATCATATGTTGTATTTACAACTTAGTTGGATGAGTCGTATATTGTACAGTATTTGATCCAAGGATTGAGGTTTGGATACGAGCGATGGGTACCAATTGTATAGAACGGTACGACTCGTATAGGTCAGTCATATCCCTACTTATCCTAACTAGGACCCACGGCTTCTATTACACTTGGAATGATTATTTACCCTATTATTCTATTCATTAACACTTAAAAATTATTCCAAAACATCTCATAATTCTCAAGAGCTTTTGGGGCAAGAAGGTTAGGATTTTATCATGCGGATTGATTTGGGGCTTGCTTTAGTGATTTCTTTCCGTCAATTCTTTGGTATAAGGCATAATTCTCTTCTCTCATTCTAATTTCAACTAAAGGCATAGTTTACATGATTGATTTCATGGTTTCACTATTTCATGATTATGGTTTTTAACTATTATTTGAGGGTTTTGATATTAAATGCTTGGTTATAGTTTCCTATGGTTTTGATTATGCTTTTATGTGCATTAATAGTGGATTTGGTCAGTTGGATTGCATGGTAATAGTTTAATGATCTTTGGAATTGGTTTTGGTTATATTATGCCCCCAACGTGTTTGATAAAATACTTATAAAGATATGTTCATTGCATTGACTTCTTTTAATGGAACTCTGGCATGTTTTAAACTGGATAAAGGATTTATGCATGGTTTAAATGATTTGAAAATGCTAAAGGCTAAATGGTTAATCTTGTGGAGAACATAAAAGTGTCCCAAGTGTATTTAATATAGAAATTGTAAGGGCACCTAAGGTACCCTTAACCTAAATGGTTTGGCTATGGATACTACTTGCAAGTAATGGGGTGGTATGAAGATACCACTAAAATTACCTTTTTTTAATTAATGGTAAATGGATTGTTTGGACATGGTTTTGATTAGACATTAATGGCGGGGTGTGTAGCTAAGTCGTGGAAGGTGGCGATCTCTGGGGGACCAAAATCGAAAACTCATATTTGCCGCTATAAGGGGTCATTGATGACTACGTGTGAGTGTTATGTTTTATAATGGAGGGATATACTAGTCATCCCTTAGGATATTCCTTGGTTGTGCGGCTATACGTACTGGAGCCCTTTCAGCAGGGGAAGCTGAACCCATATGGCCCATGGATGGTTAGGACGGCAAAGCTACCCAGCCTAGGTAAAGGTTTTAAAGGCATGTTAAACTCGGTTCCCTTTCCCAAAACTTATATATATGTATAGTTGTAGCAGTATGGATGGTTTCACTTGGTTTTATGATTGGAATTATTTTATCCTTATCATGAGATGCATGCTAGCAGCCATTTACTAACCCCGTCTACTGGCGGCTATATACCCACGCTTTGAAGGAATCGGCCATTCAAATCCTCCTATTGAGCATATGGATTTGGTATCAATATTTGTACTGAAGTGGCAAGATTCCATCTATTTGAAAGGCATCATTTCATGTTATGGATTTATTTGTAAAATTATCTTTTATTTTAGATATTGGTTTTGGCCATGGTTGGGGGATTATCCCAACTGAATTTGTTTACTCTTTCAGATAGAGGCTTTGTGGTACTTCTAAGGGATGGTATAGGCGGGATAGGTATTGGTGTCAGCCTTGGTATTAGAATAAGCCGGTGGGCTGACATCATTATACGACATTGTTGGTTGTTCCATCCTATTATATTTTGGGATTGATTTTTATATTATGTTTTGGGATTCCTTTTTGGATTATGGTCTATGGTTTGGTTGGTAGTTTTGGATAGTTGTTGCGGTACAATTGGACTCAGTTGGGTCAGTTACGGTTTTAACACTATCCTAGAGTCTTAATGAGAAAATAATGGATCTTGTTATATGTTTGAAATTCATCCTATCTAGGGAGGGATATAGGTGGTTGGGTTGGGTAATAGGGGGCGTTCCCTGGTCCTGGTTGGTCTTGAGATGCCTATTACGACAAGGCTCGGGGTTGGGTCATGTTAATTTGGTATTAGAGCCTAGGTTCATGGTCTACTGAGAAGTCCATAAAGCTGTGTCAAGTAGAGTCTCTTTTAGGGGTGTGAAGAGCGCCACACTCAAAATAGACTGCAAGACCTTTAGGAATATTTCACTTTCTTGGTATTCTATCTTCAATCTTGATTTCTTAATCCCGGAATCTCCTCTAATACTTGTTTATTCGTGTTTTAGATCATCCCTCCTAGATATGGAACATAAGAAAATTCTTTCGTACTATCTGGGGATAATGATGAAGGGGTACATCCTACATATGGAGTATATCTTTGATCTCGTGGTCTTATTCTTGATGGTGCTGGAGGTTCTCCTGTTTTGTCTATTTTTCCTCAGGTCCCTTAGGGCAATGTGACAAACACAGAATTTTGTCAGTCTATTCATGTCATTGCCTAACTGGTTGCTGCTTAGGCTGAGCGGGGTGTGACTGGTGCTTTGTCTACTAAGGTCATAAGGTTTAGTCAATTTATAAAGATGGGCCCTCTAAATTTTGTTGGAGTGAAGGTAAAGGAGGATCCATATGGCTTATTGGATGAGATAAAAAAGATCTTTCGAGTGATGTAGACTACTAATATAGAGGGGGTTAACTTTGTAGCTTATTAGCTCAAAGATGTTACTTATAGTAGTATAAAGAGTGGGATAGAGATAGAGGTGATATGGAAGAGGATGGGTTATGGGAGGCCTTTTCTAATGCCTCTATGGATCGTTTATTTCCTTAAGAATTAAGGAAAGCTAAGATGGAGGAGTTTGTGAACCTCAGGCAGGGTAGGATGTCAATAAAGATATGGATATCTCGAGGTTGACTGTTCATATACAATAGGTTGAGGATCAAAAGAGGAAGAAGGTGGAGTTTTGGGATACGCAGGTGTCACACCCCTTTTCTACCAAAAAAGATTTGTTTTAAAGTTTGAAAGGGTTTTTATTATTGAAGTGACAAAAGATGAAAATTATTTCAAAAAGGATTCATTTTATAATTAACTCAGAGTCACCACTTGGCATAATTGGGTGTGCCAAGTCACCTTTGAAAATCATTTTTCAAAACTATTTTGACTCTAAAATTGATCTGCGAACAGAGATTCTGGCTAAGGAATTCTGTTAACCGAGGGGAAGGTGTTAGACACCCCTCTATCCCGTGGATAGACCACAGTCACTTGGTGGATCATATCGGATAATTTGATACTACGAATGTATAAACCACACAAAAGCACACAAAACAATCAATCAATAAACAAAATAATCCAAAATTTAATATCCAGTCCAATTATATAGTCCAAAATAAAAAATGCAAAAAATATAAACCTACACTAACCTAAACTATGCTCTACCCGATGCCTCAGGCCTTGATCACAAACATCCTTTGGATACAAAATCCTTCGAAGTGAATACAAATGACCTCGGGGCATTCCCCGGCTAAATGAATACACTTTTCAAATATGGTAAACAAAACATTCAACAAATATTCCAAACATTCCAACAAACCACCAATTCTAAGTTTGCCTACCTGGGCCTACTGCTTGCCTACCTGCTCAACAATATATCACATTCAACATCAACAACGAATCAAAATACCCTAATATCCACTTTTATCAATTTTCGATTCCCACCCCCAACTTCATTTTTATCAATCACAATATTAAAATTACTCAAATTAGCTCCTCATATCACCGAAATCACATTGTCAAGCACATAATCATAATATCAACAAAATCAAACAATCATAATTACCCAACACATAATCACCAAATCACGACATCAAAATAAAATGAAGAGATGAAGAATTGGACCTGAAATTGGGACTTTCAAACTGTGTTATTTAGTTAAATAGAATCCGCACTGGAAAACCTGGGATTGAACCTTAATCAAATAAACCCAGTTTTAGTATCAAGGATTTACAACCCAAATAGATTAAAAACCAATGGAAAACCTTAATTTGAAACCCCAAATCTCAAATTTTTGAACCAGTCATAGCGAACTCTGGTGGAATCGGAATAGGGTCACTGTCAGTGCCTCTTCGGAGCTCTGATAAATCGTCTAGTCAATAAAAATGACATTTTTCGGTCAGTTTTCACCAAAAAGAACTAAATAGGGGCTATTTTAGAGTTCGTGGATTATTCTCCGGTGGAATCAACGATGAGGGTCGATTTTGGTTGGGTCTGACCGGAATCTCGACTCAAAGTTCCACTCCCTTTGCTTTTCTCTCTTCTCCATTCTCGATCTCACTGTGTATGCATGTATGGTAGTGCGATGGTGGGTGTCTTCTCAGGTGTGTGTTAAGTTTCTGTGTATGTATTGATGACTGTAGTATGAGTGTCAATGTGAGAATTGAGATTGGGTGCCAATGGTGAAGTGGGTCTAGTGTTGTTGTGTTGTTCTTCAAGAATTAAAGAATGAAATATAAGGTTTTTTTCGTAAAAATGGTGAGGTGTGTGTTGTTATTGTGTGTTGGTCGAGAATAAAAAAGGGAATTACATGTTTTTGTTGCCCCCTTTCACTGTATCAGTGAGTGCATATATATATTTGGTGAGGTATGAGTGATGTAAGTATTAAAATGAGGATGAAGAAAGTTTTCCTTTTTGTGGGTCCCTCTTTCACCTTTTTGTTGTATGTGTAATTTGTTATGGATAAGGAAGGAAAAAATGTGAGAGGGAATGGGTGGGGTAACGTGGGTAGTGAGGTGGGGTAGGTTGTTAGGATGAGGTGTAAAGTTGGTTAGGATAGGATTAAAGCAAGATAAAATTTATTTTGGATTATGTTAAGGGTTGTTATATTTTTGTATTTTTGTGGGGTATAATCACATGAGTGAGGGTGTATGATAACGCGAGGTAAAATGGATGAATTGAGTTTTTGGGAGGGACAAAATTAGGTGTCTACATAATGCCCCTTTTTTGGTGTAAACACAAAGTGTTTCCAGACAAAAAAAAGTAGACAACGAGACCAAATTTTGACTCGACCATTATTTAAGGAAAGTAACAAAAGAAAGAAGGGCACCCAGGTCTTGACTTAGGATATCCTACCTACCCAAGTTATAAGGGAATCTAGTCACAGGTATCTTAAAGGATTGGAAGGAGAGGGACTATACCGAGAGTCGAGTGAGGCTCCATCGAGGTTTCGGTCTGCAGCTCTGTAATTACATCAAAAATGAAAATCAAAAGTTAAAAGATAAATAAAATTACAAAAATCCTATCTATGTAGCTTCTCTTAGGATTTTGACTTGAGTTTCATCACCCTATTCTTCAGGCAGGCTCTTGACTTGTAATTTCTTCAGTTTGTTGCCTGAATTTTAATTTCTTCACCTTATTGTTTGACTTTCCATTTATTCTCCCTATGCTTTGGGCGGGTTCCAATGTTGCTTGAATTATCAAAACTTATCAAAACAAGGAAGTGTGTCTCCTTACAAATGTTGCTTGAATTATCCAGAAAAGGAAGTGCATCTCCTCACAAATATTGCTTGAATTACCCAAACAAGGAAGTGTGTCTCCTTACAAATGCCGGTTGAATTACCCAAACAAGGAAGTGCATCTCTTTACAAATGCCACTTGAATTACCGAAATAAGAAAGTGCGTCTTCTTACTAATGCCGCTTGAATTACCCAAACAAGGAAGTGCGTCTTCTTACAAATGTTTGCTTGAATTACCCAAACAAGGAAGTGTGTCTCCTTAAAAATGTTGCTTGAATTACCCAAATAAGAAAGCGCATCTCCTTACAAATTTTGCTTGAATTATCAAGACAAGAAAGTGCATTTCCTAAAAAATGTTGCTTGAATTACCAAAATAAGAAAATGCGTCTCCTTACAAATGTTGCTTGAATTGCAAAAACAAGGAGGTGTGTCTCCTTATAAATTTTGCTTGAATTTCCCCAAACCAGGAAGTGTGTCTCCTAAGGGTCAAGTGGAATGACTCGACTAGAACATGCAACTTCTAGGAGTGAAGTTTCAATTTAGGAAGTGTATCACCTGATACATGAATCCTGGATTACTCAGATAAGGAGGTGCATTTACTAGGGGTTAAGTGGAAGGACTCAACTAGAAAGTGCGACTTTTAGGAGTGAAGATTCAATTTAGGAAATGCATTACCTAATAAATGGAACTTGGATTACTCAGATAAGGAGGTGCGTCTCCTAGGGGTTAAGTGGAAGGACTTAACTAGAAAGTGTGACTTCTAGGAGTGAAGGTTCAATTTAGGAAGTACATTACCAAATAAATAAAACTTAGATTACTCAGATAAAGAGGTGCGTCTCCTAGGGGTTAAGTGGAAGGACTCAACTAGAAATTGCAACTTCTAGGAGTAAAAATTCAATATAGGAAGTGCATCACCTAATAAATGGACCTGAATCATCCGAACAAAGAAGTGTGTCTCCTAGAGATATTGGATGATGAGTTTTTACCATAGTTTTGATTACCAAACCTGTGCAGCAGCCTTGTCTCCTGCATTTGTGGAAGTGAGGCATTACAGCCTTTGATATTTAGACTCTAAAGTACTTGATTTGAAGGTAACATGTTTCCTGTTTCATCAAAGAAAACTTGTGAGTTTAAAAACATGGTGGCTGGTTTGTAGCTTTTTCTTTCGCGGCAATCGCTTTTGCCCCTGTCACATTTAATATTGCTTTCAACCATTAGTATATGCCATTGACTCGCTGCATTATTAATTCGAACTCAGATTATTAAGAGTGACTCTGAAACAAACACAATACTTCTGCATTGCCATACTTCTCAGATAAACCCTTTGAACCTAGATATTTCCATAAATTCCCAGAATTATCTGATGACAAAACTTTTTGCATGCCTTATTTCGGCTCACAATCATGTCTCTTTCATGTGTTGGCCTTTTGTCTTGCTTTGTGCAATTGAAGAAGCTGGTAGCCAGTTTTTAAATCTTTTTTCACTTGTTTTGATATGGACTTGACTCAAAGACAAGAGAAAAATGACAATGACTTTTATTTGGACAACTGGCTCAAAAAAACAAAATAAAAATAAAGAGAAGAAAGAAAAGATAATGAATGTCCCTATTTGAAATAAAGAAATGAAAAATTTATCTAGAAATGACAGTCAACTCTAATGATTATGCCATGCATTTTGGATTAAGTTGCCTGATCTTTCCATCCAAACTTTCTACCAATTGTTGTTGAGTTAATGGCCTTGAAACTGAGTTACTTCCTTAGGTCAATTTCATTTAAGGCCTCATTCGACTAGTGACACCTTGAAGGGCTTTCGCCAACAAGCCTTTCTCATTTTTCTCTCAGTTCACCGTCACCTTATGGTGTCCGTGAAGGTTTTCACCAATAAGACTCTCTTATTTTCATTCTCTTAGCTCACTATTTTTCTATGATGTCTGTGAGGGTTTTTTACCAATGAGACTCTTATTTTCATTTTTCTCAGCTCACAGTCGTCTTACAATGCTCGTGGGGTAAACAAAGGATAACACAATGTTTGGATAACAGAATTAAATGCCTTTGTCATATCAATCCTTGGAAATTCCAGTACACGTCATGTAATATGAAAATGAAAGATGAAGATTATGTATATCTTTTAAGAATTAACTTTGATTGAGTCTGTGCGTCACTACTTCTTCTGTGTTTTTCTAGCATACAACTCCACTTTCATTGTACATTCCTCACATTGAATGACTCATGATTTTATGGAGCTAATTTTTTTCTGTTCATGCAGATACTATTTGACCTAATTGAGCCATGTATTTCAATTGATAACCAAGTGATTCTTGTGATTCTCAAAACAATTGTCTTAATTTTCAAAGAAGGCTTTAACTTGTCACCAAATGTCTAGTGCTTTACATATTTTCTCAGATGCTCTCTTTTTTAAATTTAACCCTCTGATTCAATCTTCATGTTTAAACTGGATTTTAAGATCTAGCTGAAAATCCCACTAGCATGTCATATCACTAGAATTAACATAAAATATGCTATGTAAAGAAAACAAACAAATAACACAAATTTAAAACCAAAAGGAAAAAAGGTCACTCTAGTTAAAATGAAAGATAGAAGGGTTTGAACGTAACGACAAAGTGAAAAAACAAGTAGATCCCGAACTAAAACCCTAAAATAATTCAAAAAACAAAAAAGAAAACAAAACAAACTACCAGATCTCTTCCTAGTAGGGAGAGGGGTGACTCCTTAATTGCCTAACCTGAAAACTTAGACACTGGTTTGCATATCAGCATGACTAGATCTTTCCTCACTGTCAATGTTCTACACCATAATTAATTTTTCTTGAATCATCTTCTCTATTTTTCTTTTCAAAATACGATAATCTTCAGTATTGTGACCTTGCCAATTAGAATGATAAGCACATCGTACATTAGGATTAAAATTTTTTGACTGTGGATCGGGAGTATACCCAGGGATAGGAGTAATCATGCCCCATTGTCTCAATGTCTAGAACAAACTGGTATAGGATCCCCAATTGGCGTAAAATTATCCTTTGCCTTCCTCCTCATTGCGAACTCTGGCCTCGGATGAAACTTGGATTTAGAGGTTCCTTGGTAAACTTGTGGGGGTCGAGGATGACATTGAGGGACCGAGGAACATCATTGTGGATAAGAAGACGGATGAACATACAAATGTGCATTGTTCAAGGGATATTGAGGAAGTAAAATGATATTTCTTGGATTTTGGAGAAAGGAACCTTGTTGCAAGTGGTTATGTGGATCTAATATGTAAGCTTGGGATTGAGCCTGACAGTATTGGTGGGTTGGACCTCTCAAACTCTGGTTTGGCGCTGGTATGAAAATATGTGTTTTCCTTGATTGATTACAATATCATCCTAAATATTTCATACAATCCTTCTGTCTATCAGGCTCCCTAAAATTTGACGTCTCCAAGCCTGGAGGAAGGTTAACACTTGAAAACATGCCCCAATTTTTATATGAAACATCTTCACAGCCCACAAGTACTAGGGAACTTTTCATATCATATTCTACACTCTTCACTTTCCCCACCATTTTCTCTGGCTTTTCTGGCATATTAGTCTTCTTGGTAAAAAATTTTGGCGGTCCACTTAACTTAACTGTAGGCTCAAGAATATAGCAATGGTCGTCAAGAGTATTGAATATGAGTCCATTAGCAGCATAGAAAAGCACAACCGGTAGGCGATTAGCCAATGTGGATGTCTCAGCAGAGGATTAAACAACAAAATCACAGATGACATGTGGTGTTGTGAATGTAGCAGGCTTATAATAAGGAGCTAGAGAAATAGTGATGGAAGTATTGGCATGCTTTTAGATTGAAATAAATTCTGAGTCATGTTGCAATGCATCAACAATAGAAGGAAACTGACTTTGCAATTTTGGTGGAAGACTCAAGGTATTTGTAGGACCAATAGTGGGGAATGGAGGAGGAGGCAATCCACTGGTCCAAGATCGGTGTATTTCATTCATTTGTTGTCTTAGTTTCCTAATATCTTGCTTTAAACTCTCATTTTCCTAACTCTTCATTTGATCCATGATGTCACTTTCTATATCCTTGTTGGACACAATTAACCCTTCCTAGGATTTGGTGTGATGTGGAGGACCAGCTACAATGCCATAGTGCCACAAACCAACCACCTTAAACTAACTGAACAGGAGGTAAAAAACGTGTTAGAGTGCAACACTTTTTCCAAAATCTTTTTCTTCTTTTCTTTTTCTTTGGAAAAGATCACCGAACCCAAGAAGGATGCCTACGTATCTCACTCCCGAAGAAGGAGAACCAGGTGTGCGTAGTTCATGAAGTCTTATGAAAAATGGCCAATTAAACTCTTTTTCCTTTCTTTTTCTTTTTTTTTTTCTTGAAACTTTAAAAAGTAAAGGAAATAATAACAAATTATCAAAAGAATTGACGAAAATCTTTTTGCATTTTTCAGGTTTAAATTCCCTATAAAAAATGAAATCTACGATTACCAAAGGAAAATCTTTTTGAGTTTTTGATTTTAAATTTCATATGAAAATGAAACTTGAACTTATTAAAGGAAAATATCTTTCGTAGTTTTCTTTAAAGATGTATATGAAACACCTACTCTAAATAAAGAGTAAAGACAATCTTTTTTTTTTAATTTTTCAGATTCTTATACAAAATGAAACCTATGATTACCAAAGAAAACCTTTTTGGGTTTTAGAATTTAAATTTCATACGAAAATAAAACTTGAAACTACAAAAGGAAAATCTTTTGGTAGTTTTCTTTTAAAACATATATATGACACCTACTTTAAATAAAGAGTGAAGAATTTTTTTTTAATTGTTGAAATAAGATCCCCGAACCCACAATAAGCTGTCTACATATTTCACTCCCCAGAGAGGAGAATCAGGGGTGCCTAGTTCGTCCAGATAGGACAATTAAGGATTAAATAACCAACTGAACCCTGACTTGAGAGATGAGACCACAACGGTAAAAATCTTTTTTTGGTTTTTCATTTTGACACTCCACATAAAACTGACACCAACAACTATGAAAGAAAAATCTTTTTGGTATTTTTATGAAATGTACAAAACTCCTACAATTTTTGTATTTTTATTTTATAAAAACTCCTATGAATGAAAAATCTTTTTTGAAGTTTTCGAATTGTGAATACTTGCTAAATGAAACAAAAGAAAAATCTTTTTGATGTTTTTGATTTTGACAAATGTGCGCAAAAGGTAAAAATCTTTTTGAACTTTTGGACTGTGAAGATCAAAAGCCATAAAAAAATTCTATAAAAAAACTACGAAACTCTTTTTTGATTCGCCTTTTCTACTTTTTCCTTTTTTTTGATTTTTTATGCCCACACACTTTACTTCTAACACATGCTTTCCCCCACATCAATCTGTCAAATGACCACGTTACCCCCAGATATGCAACATTTAGCACATAGGTATGCTATAGAGGTGAGTTTCCTACAAAGTACCAAGTGGGTCCTGCTAGGTCTTAATATGATATAGATAAGCATGACCTAAAGGCTGACCTATGGTGGGGTTCACTAACAAGGTTGTTCAGGGGAGCGTATGGTCAATAGTGGCTGCTTTGGATATCCACCTACTCCATACCAGTCGATGGCTCCCCCTTTTAAAATAAGGGTGACTCAATTATAGGTCGCGTACACAGCATGTACTATAGAACTTATTGCAGAAAGAATAACTCGGGTTATACACATGATGTTAGATATAAAACGGTAATAAATAAGATAAAAACTGTAAGAAAAGAGCACGTAGGCACTCAACAATGATAAACAATAACACAAAACAACACAAATAAAATATCTGTACACCTATAGTGCCAAACTAAGCTGATACAACTCCAAAATAAGCTCAAATTCTAAAAATTCCCCAGCAGAGTCACCAGAGCTGTCACAAAAAAAGATTTGTTTTAAAGTTTGAAAAGGTTTTTATTATTAAAGTGACAAAAGATGAAAATTATTTCAAAAAGGATTCATTTTATAATTAACTCAGAGTCACCACTTGGCATAATCAGGTATGCCAAGTCACCTTTGAAAATCCTTTCACAAAACTCTGTTGACTCTAAAACTGATCTACGAATAGATATTTTGGCTAAGGAATTCTGTTAACTGAGGGGAAGATGTTAGGCACCCCTCGATCCTGTGGTTTGACCACGATCGCTTGGTGGAGCATATCAGCTAATTTGATACTACGAATGTATAAACCACACAAAAGCATGCAAAACAATTAATCAACCAACAAAACAACAAAATATAAAATTTAATATCCAGTCCAAAATAAAAAATATGAAAAATATAAACCTATGCTAACCTAAACTATGCTCTGGCCGATGCCTCGGGCCTTGATCATAAATATCCTTCGCATACAAAATCCTTCAGGGAATTCCCCGGTGAGTGAATACAAATGACCTCGGGTTATTTCCCGGCTAAATGAAGACACTTTTCAAATACGATAAACAAAACATTCAACAAATATTCCAAACATTCCAACAAATCACCAATTCTAAGTTTGCCTACCTGGGCCTCTTGCTTGCCTACCTTCTCGATGATATATCATGTTCAACATCAACAACGAATCAAAATACCTTAATATCCATTTTATCAATTTTTGATTCCCGCCCCCAACTTTATTTTTATCAATCACACCATCAAAATTACTCAAATTAGCTCCTCATATCACCAAAATCACATCATCAAGCACATAATCATAACAACAATAAAATTAAACAATCGTAATTACCTAACACATAATCACCAAATCACGACATCAAAATAAAATAAAGAGATGAAGAATTGGACCTGAAATTAGGACTTTCAAACTGTGTTATTCAATTAAACAAAATCCGTACCGGAAAACCTTGGATCGAACCTTAATCGGACAAACCCAACATCAGTATCAAAGATTTGCAACCTAAATAGATTTAAAACTAATGGAAAACGTTAATCCGAATACCTAAATATCAGATTTTCAAACCAATCGTAGCAAACTTCGATGAAATTAGAATAGGGTCACCATCAGTGCCTTGCTAGATCTTTGAAAGATTGCATAGTTAATGAAAATGATGTTTCCTGGCTAGATTTCACCAAAAATAGCTAGAAAACAGGGGTGGTTTTGGAGTTCGTGGATTATTCTTTGGTGGAATCGATGATGAGGGTCAATTTTAGTTGGGTCTGGCCGGAATCTCTAATCGAAGTTCCACTTGCTCTGCTTTTCTCTTTTCACCATTCTCAATCTACTATATGTGTGTGTATGGTAGTACGATGGTGGGTGTCTTATCAGGTGTGTGTAAAGTTTCTATATATGTATTGATGATTGTAGTGTGAGTGTCAATGTGAGAATTGAGATTGTGTGCCAATGGTGAAGTGGGTCTAGTGTTTTTATGTTGTTATTCAAGAATGCAATAATGAAATGTGAGTTTTTTTTGTGAAAATAGTGAGGTGTGTATTGTTATTATGTGTTGGTCGAGAAGAAAGAAGGGAATGATGTGTTTTTGTTGCCCTCTTTCACTGTATCAGTGAGTGTGTATATATATCTGGTGAGGTATGAGTGATGTAGTGTATTAAAATAGAGGATGAAAAATGTTTTTCTTTTTATGGGTCCCCCTTTCACCTATTTTGTTGTATGTGTAATTTGTTATGGATAAAGAAGGAAAAAAGTAAGAGAGAAATAGGTGGGGTCACGTGGGTAGTGAGGTGGGGTAGGTTGTTAGGATGAGGTGTAAAGTTAGTTAGGATAGGATTAAAACAAGATAGAATTTGTTTTGGATTATGTTAAGGGTTGTTATTTTTTTGTATTTTTGTGGGGTATAATCATATAAGTGAGGGTGTATGATAACGCAAGGTAAAATGGAAGAATTGAGTTTTTGGGAGGGACAAAATTAGGTGTCTATAGCAGGGAAAGAGGAGTAGGTTTTTTGACCAGGGAGCTGCTCTATCTCAGGGAGGTAGAGTTTATGGCAAGAGGCAGAAAAAGAAGTAAGGAAATTCGGTCTTCTTTTCTGCTAGTGCTCCTTATTAGTCGGAGGACATGCGTTATTAGAGTGGTGAAAATTCTTAGGCATAGTTTGTCTAATCTCAGGAGAGCGGAGGTCAGTCAGTTTCTTTATGTCCTCTTTGTCGATTTTGTGGTCGTACTCATCGGGGTTATTACGAGGAAGTAAGGGACAAGTGTTTCAAGTGTGGCTAGGTAGGACATTGGCTCAGGGATTGTATGGTCAACAAGGTTGTGAATAAGATTCCCATGGATTAATATTCTGCTCCAAAACTTAGTGGGGTGGCATCTGCCTTTGTTACTGCTCCTGGTTTGAGTGTTGGTCGGAATAGGTTATATGCTTTCACATCTCGAATGGAATTCGAGGCATTACCTGATGTCGTTACTGGTATGTTACAACTTTTCTCACATGAAATATATTGTTAGCTTGATCCGGGGTCCACTCTTTCTTATATGACTCCACATGTGTCTGTGTCTTTTTGTTTTGATTCGAAAATTATCTCGAATCCTTTTTTTTATTTCTACCCCGGTAGGCAACTCAGTTATTTCTTAGAGAGTCTATAAGGGGTGTGTGGTATCTGTTGGTGGCAAGCATACCTTGGTAGATCTACTAGAGTTGGATGTGGTATATTTTGATGTAATTCTAGTTATGGATTGGTTGGATTCTTGTTATGAGTTTGTAGATTGTCAGACTCGTTAGGGTTATCTTTAAGTTTCCTAGTGAACCGGTTATAAAATAGAAAGGTAGTTCCTTAGCTCCGAGGGGAAAGTTTATTTTTTATCTTAGAGCTCGTAGGTTAATCTCTAAGGGTTGTCTTTATCACTTAGTTCGGGTTAAAGATTCCAACTCAAAAGGTCCTTTTTTGTCTTTGGTCCCCGTGGTTAATGAGTTTCCAGTAGTTTTCCCAGATGATTTTCCTGGTGTTCCTCTAGATAGGGAAATAGATTTTGGTATTGATTTTCTTCCGGACACTCATCCAATATCTATTCCTCCATATACAATGGCTCCGACTGAATTGAGGAAACTTAAGAAGCAACTTAAGGATCTTTTGGGTAAGGGGTTTATTCGTTCTAGTGTTTCTTCATGGGGTGCATCGGTGTTGTTTATGCGCAAGAAGGATGGTTCCCTTCCGTTGTGTATTGACTACTGGTAGTTGAGCAAGGGGACAGTCAAGAACAAGTATCATCTTCCTCAGATAGATAACTTGTTTGACCAGTTACATGGTGCCAAGTTTTTCTCTAAGATAGATATTCGGTATAGGTACCATCAGCTTAAGATTAGAGAGGAGGATATCCCTAAGATGACTTTTTGTACTCGGTATGGGCATTTTAAATTCTTGGTGATGTCATTTGGGTTGACCAATGCTCTGACAGCATTTATGGACTTGATGAATAGAATATTTATGTAGTATTTAGATCTCTTCCTTATTATGTTTATTGATGGCATTCTGGTTTATTTAAAAAGTGAGGTGGATCATGCTAATCACCTCCGTATGGTGTTGCAACCTTAAAGGAACAACAGTTATATGCCAAGCTCTCTAAGTGTGAGTTCTGGTTGAACACTGTGACTTTCTTGGGCCATATTATTTCTAGTGAAGGGATCATGGTGGATTCGCATAAGGTTTTTGTAGTGAAGAGGTGGCATAGGCACACGACTCCATCTGATATTCAGAGCTTCTTGGGTTTAGTTGAGTATTATAGGCGGTTTTTGGAAGGCTTTTCTTCGATAGCTGCTCCTTTGAATAGGTTGACTCAGAAGAAGGTTAAGTTTTGTTAGTCGAATGCTTGTGAATAGAGTTTTGAGAAGTTAAAGGATAAGTTGACTTTGGCTCCAATCTTGACTTTGTCGGAAGGCAGTGATGGGTTTGTGGTTTATTGTGATGCATCTCGGGTAGGGGTTGGTTTTGTTTTGATGCAATATATGAAGGTGATTACCTATGCTTCCAGATAGTTGAAGGTACATAAGAGGAATTATCCTACTCATGATTTGAAGTTATTGGCGTTTGTGTTTGCTTTGAAAATATGGCGGCATTATTTGTATAGTGTACACGTGGATATCTTTTTTTATCACAAAAGTCTTTAGTACGTGTTCTCTTAGAAAGAGCTAATTCTCAGGCAGAGGAGGTGGCTTGAGCTTCTCAAAGATTATAATATAAGTCCTCACGACAACCTAGGTAAGGCTAATATGGCTGCTGATGCTCTTAGCAGGTTATCCATAGGAAGTTTGACTCACGTAGAGGAAGGCAAGTGGAATTAGTGAAGGATATTCACCGCTTCACTAATCTTGGAGTTCATCTCTTGGACTCTAAGAATGGAGATATAATGGTGTAAGAAGTGGTTCGATCATCTCTTGGTGCAGACATTAAGGAAAAGCAAGTCCTGAATCCTTTCTTGAGGAAAATCAAGGGTGATGTTGGTGGAAAAAAGGTAGTGGTGTTTGAGACCAGTGGTGATGGTACTTTACGGTACCAAGGGAGGGTGTGTGTTCCTAATGTCAACGAGATATGTCAAAGAGTTTTAGTTGAGGTGCACGAGTCGTGCTATGTTGTTTAGCCCCGCTCGACTAAGATGTATCATGATCTCAGGGAGATTTATTGATGGAATGGCATAAAGCGGGATGTGGCTGATTTCGTGGCCAAGTGTATAATGTGTCAATAGTTTAAGGTTGAGCACATGAGACCTGGTGGGTTGTATCAAGAAATTGATTTTCCCAAATGAAAGTGGGAAGTGATCAATAGGGACTTTATTATTGGTCTTCCTCGGTATCAGAAACAGTATGAGTCTATTTGGGTCATTGTGGATAGAATGACCAAGTCTGCGGATTTTTTGCATGCGAATTTCTTTCTAGTGCAGACTACTTTTTTGGTAGACGATTATGCAAGGTTGTATCTTCAGGAGATTGTGAAGCTGCATAGGGTACTTGTTTCTATTATATATGATTGTGGTACACAATTTATATCTCATTTCTGGCGGTCTTTCCAGTAAGGGCTGGGGACTAAGGTTAGTCTGAGTAATGCTTTTCACTTACAGTCTGATGGGCATGCAGAGAGAGCTATTTAGAAATTAGAAGAATGTTTTGGGCCTATGTGATTGACTATGGTGGCAATTGGGTTGAGCATCTACCTTTGGTGGAGTTTGTTTACAATAATAGCTATCATTCGAGTATTGGTATGGCTTGTTTCGAGGCGTTGTATGGTAGGGGGTTTAGATCTCCTATTTGTTGGTTTGAGCTTGGAGAAGTGGACATGTTTGGTCCGAATTTGGTTTATCAGGTGATGGAGAAGGTTAAGGTTATTTGAGATAGGCTTAACGCTTCCCAAAGTCGTCAAAAGTCTTATATGGATGTTAGGCATTAAAAGTATCTGCACTTCTTTTCTACTCCTGGCATTCGTATGGAGGGTATGTGTCTTGAACACATCTTTATTTTTTGAGTTTGTTAAAGGAAAGATTAACATCTTTGCCTCTTTGTTTTCAAACATTTTTGAAGGGATATTTGATAATGCAAATGACTCTGTGTATGGTTACCCCTACCTTGCCCGTCATTTAGGGATGAATTTTCCTAGTGGGAGAGATTGAAATATCCTGTGTTTTGTGTAAAACCCCAAATCTGGTACTCGGAATGCTACATGGTCCTTATAACCTACCCGAAGGATCACTAGCTAACCCATGACTGATATCTGTACCTGTATACTGCATAATATACTGTATAATGTAGAAACATGAACTAAAAATCCATAAGGTTCAAAACTGTAACATAACTGATAAAGATATAACATCTAGATGGGGTATGAAATACCCAGAACAACTGAAATAACTGTCTGAACATGATAGTCTGAAAAGCCTCTAACTGACTGAACTGTTTGAATAAGGAGTTGATGGGACATGTACCCAACTAACTCCAACTAATAAATTAATTAATGAGATAATAAAGTAATGATTATGTCCTCGAAAGATGAGGACTCACTTCTAGCTTTGACTACTGAGACTGGAATCTACTGATGCTCTGGAGCTCGTGTCTCTGAACCTATGGTATAAGACACCATAGCACAAATATGTCAGTACTTTGAATGTACTGGTATGTATGTGAGGTAGGTTGAATGCATGGGGTTCATATGCATGAACAATGCTGGCTAACTAACTAATATGAACGTGAGAATACATGTATGCATACATAGTAACTATATCTAAAATCGTGATAAGATGAGTTTAATGATAACTAACATGACTAATGACTGAGTTCTGATAACTAATAACATGAGTGATTATATCTGACAGTCTTGAATCTAATGGAACTAGCTGAGTTCCGTACTATATCTGAATTGACTGTATCTGACAATCCTAAATTCTGTAACATGAAATTATGGGAAATAGTCATCGAATCGACATGTCCTAAATGACGCATTATAGCTGAATTGGGGTCTAATCTATTCCCTGATTAAAAGGGTGTCAATACCGTGCCACTGGTAAGGACAACATGTGAGTGACCCTCATCTAGCAGGTTACTCTAATGAGAATGGTGGGAACGCTCAACTAGCAGGTTAAGGCACCTCATCTACCCTTAACTGGAAAGTATGATGTCCTAACCTACGCTGGTTACGTAGTTCTAGGATGCAAGGAATGCTTCTAAGAATCACACCCTCTACTGGCAGGTGAGTTCCCATCCGTGGGTTTACTTGGTGCTAATTTCTACTCCCATCTGAATAGACACTGAACATGATTAACTGATCTGAACATGGATTGAGTTACTGAATTTCGTTGACTGACGGAATACTACTGATACCTGATAACTGACTGAGTTCATAAGATTATTGAGATTTCTTGAGTCATAAGACTCTTTGAAGTCTAAGGATCATCGCTTAACTGAGAGTATCGTGAAAACATGACATGGATTTAGGCACACAACTAATGTTTCGGGTACAAGTACTCCTAGGACTCGATTGAAAGAAATTGACAAAGCATGACTTTCTTGAATACACGACTAACATCACAATCCATAATTTATTTATTGAAGCATTTCATCAAACATGTGATATACATAACTTGTACATAAATGGGGATTTCATAATACCATACTAGTTGGGCACTTTTCCTTCACATAGGCATTTAATCCAACACATGGTAGACATAATATATGCCGACAACATTATACAACAAATAAACATCATGATTCATCTCTAATTTCACCATTCAAGGGTTTAATCATGGATTCACATAAAGCTACACCTATAATAATAAATTCCACTTAAGATTTATCACTAAAACATGAAATAAAATTCAATTGGTCATTATCAACATGAACAATAGCAACCCAACATGAAATTCATAAAGCAAATCCATAAACTTGAACTTAGAAAAGATATTCTTGGGTTTTATGGATGAAAGGAGCCCATGAATGAACACTATGCATACCTGGTAGTGAGATTCTTGAAGTTCTTGAGCTTGAAGGATTGGAATCTCTTAGTTCTTGAATAAGATTTGGATTTTGTTCCTGGGGATTAATCTTAGAGAGAAAACCCTAATTTTGTTGTTGTAGATGGATAATGAATGTCTGAGCTTTGGCCGGATATAACTAGGTATATAAATGGGTGGTAAAAGACCAAAAAGCCCCTTTAAAATGGCTTTAAAATAATTGAATGGAACATACGATGGTGGGTGCGACGGTCCATTGCTGGGTCGATGGTCTATCGGATTGACCCTCGCACTGGAGCCAGAACTGGAACTTACTACCTTGGTGCGATGGTGGGGTGCGATGGTCTGTCACTGGGTCGACGGTCTGTCGGTCCTGACCGTCGCTTCTAGGCAAAATAGGGCCTCACTGTTTCCCTTATGATGGCCTGGTCGGCGGTCCGTCGCTAGTCCGACGGACCATCGCTAGTTCGATGGACTATCGCTAGTTCGATGGTCCATCGGCTAGGGCTATCGATCCAAGGTAGAAGGTAGTCACACTGCCTCACTGCGATGGTCATGGGTGATGGCCCGTCGCTAGTCCGACGGTCCGTCGGCCTCACCATCGCACCTGGGTGATTTTACTGCCTTCTATTTTTGGGCATAACTTTTTCTTTCGATGCTGGATTTTTATCAAATTGGTATCGATGGAAAGATTATTTAATTTCCCACTTGAAAAAAGTGAAAATCTTAAAAATACCACGTTTACAAAAGTGGATTCATCTTTCAAATTAAGCTTCTAATATTCTTGGGACAATTTCAAGCTAGGAAAAAGTATGGGGTATTACATTTTGACCCTTAGAAAATTTCCTGGAAATCCATTCTTCAGACCCAATACGACTCCTAGGTACGAGCTATATACTGGGGTATGAGTGGTATGGTCCTATCGTATGCTTACCAGTATTAGTTCATTGGATGGTTTTGGTCACTGGAATGGGTAAGACTTAAGGGAATGAGTCATAGGGATTGGTACGATTCGTATCAAGGACTCATATGGTGGGTACTATTTGATCCACCTAGTATTTCATTCTACTAGAGATACAAGTTATGGATACAAATCATATGTTATGGTTACAACTTAGTTGTATGAGTCATATACTGGACAGTGTTTGATCGAAGAGTTAAGGTTTGGATACGAGTGGTGGTTACCGATCGTATAGGAGGGTACAACTCTTATAGGTCAGTTGTATCGCTGTGATGGGTTTTTAAGGGATTTGAGTGGGGGTATTCTGGACATTTTCCTACTTACCCTAACTAGGGCCCACGACTCCTAATACACTTAGTATGGTTATTTACCCTATTATTCTATTCCTTAACACTTAAAAACTATTCCAAAACATCTCATAATTCTCTCAAGATCTTTTAGGGCAAAAAGGCTAGGGTTTCATCTTGTGGATTGCTTTGGGGCTTGCTTTGGTGATTTCTTTCTGTTAATTCTTCGGTATAAGGCATGATTCTCTTCATTCATTGCAATTTCAACCAAAGGCATGGTATATATCATTGATTTCATGGTTTCACTATTTCATGATTATGGTTTTCAACTATTATTTGGGGTTTTTGATATTAAATGCTTGGTTATGGTTTCCTACGGTTTTAATTATGCTTTTATATGCATTAGTGGTGGATTTAGACAATTGGATTGCATGGTGATGGTTTAATGGTCTTTGGAATTGGTTTTGGTTATATTATGCTCCCAAGGTGTTTGATAAAATACTTATAAAGATATGTTCATTGGATTGACTTCTTTTAATGGAACTCTTGCATGTTTTAAACTGAATAAAGGATTTATGCATGGTTTAAATGGTTTGAAAAGGCTAAAGGCTAAATGGTTAATCTTGTGGAGAACATGAAATTCTCCCAAGTAGATTTAATATAGAAATCGGAAGGAAACCTAAGGTCCCCTCAACCTAAATGGGGCTGGATACTATTTGCAAGCAATGGGGTTGTAACGCCCCAGATCTGGTACCCGTAATGCTACATGGTGCTAATGACCCCGAAGGACCACAAGCTTACTCATGACTGATATATGTACCTGTATACTGCATAAAATACTGAATAATGCAAAAACATGAACTAAAAGGCCGTAAGGTTCAAATTTAAACATAATCTGAATAATATAACAGCTGTGTGGGGTAATAGAATACCCAATACAAATCTGAAAATACTGAAGTCTGAAATATGATTGTCTGGAAAGCCGCTAAACATGACTGTCTGAATGATTAAGGAGTTGATAGGACATGTCCCCAACTAACCCCAACTAATAAACTAACTAATAAGATGATAGAGAAATCATCATGTCCTCGAAGGATGAGGACTCATTTCTAACTCTGATGGCTAAAACTGGAATCTACTGATTCTCTGGAGCTCGTGTCTCTGAACCTATGGTATAAGACATTATCACACAAATGCTTTAGTAGTTTGAATATACTGGTATACATGTGAGGTAGGCTGAATGCATGGGGTTCATATGCATGAACACTACTGGCTAACTGACTAATATGAACGTGAGAATACATGCATGTATACATAGTAACTATATCTAAAATCGTGATAACATGAGTATGTTGATGACTAACATAACTAATGATTGAATTCTGATAACTGATAACATGAGTGACTATATCTTACAGTCCTGAATCTGATGGAACTAGCTGAGTTCCGCACTGTATTTGAGTTGACTGTATCTGACAATCCTGAATATGATGAACTATCTGAGTACTTTTACTGAGACTGATACTGAGACTGTGGGAGGTAGTCATCTAACCGACATGCCGAAAATAATGCATTACAGTTGAATTGGGGTCCAATCTATGCCCTAATTGGAAGGGTGTCAATACTGCGCCACTAGTAGGGACAATATATGAGCGACCCTAATATAATAGGTAACTCTAGTGAGAATGGTGGAAACCCTCATATAGCAGGCTAAGACACCTCATCTACCCTCATATCGCAGGCTATGATGTCTCTATCTATGCTGGCTACATCGTTCTGGAACGCAAGGATTTCTTCTAAGAATCACACACTCATATAACAGGTGAGTTCACATCCTTGGTTTCGCTCGGTGCTAATTTCTACTCCCATCTGAATAGACACTGAACATGATTTGTTGAACTGAACATGTACAGAGTTACATTAATTCTATTGACTGATGGAATACTACTGATATCTGACAACTGACTGAGTTAATAAGATCATTGAGGTTTCCTGAGTCATAAGACTGTCTAAAGTCTAAGGATCATAGCTTGACTGAGAGCATCGTGAAAACTTGACATGGATCTAGGAACATAGCTAATATTTTGGGTACAAGTACCCCCAGGACTCGATAGAAGGGAACTAATGAAGCATGTCTTTATCAAGTACAAGACCTACATCAATAATAAATAATTTAATAAGTTGTGGATTTCACGAAGTACAGAGTTATCATATTATCTAACATGGACGAGAATGCTGATAATCATATCATAATCTCATATTCTAATATCATGGCCATTCCAACAATATACACATTTCACAGTGATAGCATGGAAACCATTTAAACATAGGAGGATGACAAGCATGTCACATTTAGCTTATGTCTTGAGCTATAAAGCATGATTTCTACTTTTCAAGCATTTTATCAACCACCTTGTATGCACAACTTAGGACATAAGTGAATTCATCAAATTACACATCATAAGCAACTAAATTCATGGATTTTATCTTGCATGGTAACATAATATCATAGTAAAAACACAAAGATTCCAACTTTGAAATCAATCAACGTCAACAACATGATAACAAATAACCCACAACATAAATACCATGATTTATAGATAAAACAAGGTTCTTGAGCTTCATGTATGGAAGGAATCCATGAATGAACACAACGCATATCTTAGTTCGTGATTTTGTGAAGATTGACGGTGAAACTTTCTTGAAATTGGATCTTCTATGAAAACCTTAGCTTGTTCTTGAGAGAAACTAGTATATTTTAGGTGAAAAGTGGCTGAATCATATGTCAAAGGGATTAAATAGGGGTGGAAAGTTGACCCTTTTAACCTTGGATGCGTCCTTTAATTTCAGTGAAAATTTCCCAAATTGGACCCCATGGCGCGACGCGGCGCTATCGCGCCGTGTCACTGGATTTTGACAATTGGGAAATTGAGGGATGGTGCGACACGGATCCATTATATTTCCCCTTATTTTGTGACCTAGAACTTTGGCGCAATGCGGAGGTGATCGTGCCAAGACACTGGAAAAGAACAATTGCTATTTTAGATTGTGGCACGGCACGCCACTAACCAATATGGTGCTGTTTAACAATGGAAACTTGAAATAGTCATAAACTCTTACCTAGTTATCGGATTTAGACAAATTTTATATTGATGGAAAGATTATTGAATTTCCCACATGGAAAAAGTAAAAATCTTGAAAATACCACATGTACAAAAGTGGATTCATCTTTAGAAGTAAGTTTCTAACATTCTTAAGATGATTTCAAGCTAGGAAAAAGTATGGGGTATTACAATATCTCCCCCTTGAGAACATTCATCCTTGAATGAGACTGAGAGTGAAGGGAGAACATAACCGACGTACATACTAAACATGGATAACTGGAACATGATCTCATGACTGACATGACTGATAACTGAACATATCAAACTAAACATGCATATCTGATGCATGTGTAACTGATCATAAATACATAACTGGGTGTTCTGAGGAACTGAGTTTCTCCTAATGAGAATACATATCTATTGCATAATTATATAACTGAACCGGTACATGAATGCATGACTGAATATGCAATGGTACTCGATACCAAATCTATGATGAACACTTAACATGAATTTGAGTAAGCTTAAGGAGAACTGTTACCTTAAGCTTGATATGAGTTGGCGGAGAAGAGGTGAGGATACTTGGTATACATGTCTGATTCTGCTTCCCAAGTATCTCCCTTAACGGATTGATTTCGCCAAAGAACTTTTACTAGAGGGACTGCTTTGTTCCTCAATCTACGAGTCTGATAGTCTAGGATTTCGACTGGAATCTCTTTATAAGAGCGACTATTCTAAAAATTGATGCTCTGAATAGGGACTACAACTATTGGTTCACCTATACACTTCTTAAGCAAGGAGACACGGAAGACTGGATGAACTGAGACTAGATCTGAAGGCAATTCGATCTCATAAGCTACCTTGCCGAATTGACTGAGAATATGAAGGGACTGACATATCGGGGACTGAGTTTTCCTTTCTTGCCGAACCACTTCACTCCCTTCATGGGAGAGATCTTTAGATAGACATAGTCACCAATCTCGAACTCAAGATCTTTTCTACGAATATCTGCATAAGACTTCTGAAGGCTCTGAGCATCCCAGAGACTTTCTCTAATCAACTAAACTTTTTCTAAGGCATCGAATACCAAGTCAGGCCCTATAACTGAGGCCTCACTAACTTCGGACCAAACAATTGGAGATCTACATATCCTACCATGGAGAGCTTTGAATGGGGCCATGCGAATACTAGAATGATAACTGTTATTGTAGGCAAACTTAATCAAAGGCAAGTGGTCATCCCAACTACCCTTGAAATCAATTGTACATTCCCTTAGTATATCTTCTAGAGTTTGAATGTTCATTTATGATTGACCATCTGTCTTAGGATGGAAGGCTGTACCGAGATGAAATTTGGGTACCAAGACCCTTTTGGAGCGCTTTCCAAAAATTAAAGGTGGACTGGGTACCTCTGTCTGAGATAATAGATAGCGGAATACTGTACAATCTGACCAACTCTCTGACGTAGAGTTTGGCATAATTCTCAGCTGAATAAGAGGTATGGACTAGAAGAAAATGGGCTGATTTGGTCATTCTGTCTATAATGACCCAGACTGAATCATACTGATGAAGAGTTTGAGGCAAACCCGTCACGTAGTCCATGTTCACTTTTTCCCACTTCCAAGTAGGAATAATGAACTCCTGTATAGGATCACTAGGCTTTTGATGCTCTATCTTAACCTGCTGACATGTAGAGCACTTAACCGCAAACTCTGCAATATGTCTCTTCAACCTACTCCACCAATAGACTTCCCAAAAGTCGTGGTACATCTTTGTGGCCCCTGGATGAATAGAGTAGTGCCCACCATGCGCTTCTGTAAGAATTTACTACCTTAAGTCATCTACACCTGGAACCCAGAGATGTCCCTGATAATGCAAAATACCATCTCCCCCTTAGGAGAAAGTCTCTACTTTCTGATCCTGAACTGACTCATTCACCTTGACAAGGCTGGGATCTCTATCTTGCTTTTCTTTCACCTTGGAAACTAGAGATGATTCTGAACTACTCTGAACCCATATATCACCCTCATCTGTATCGACTAAGCGAACACCTAGTCTGGCAAGATGATGTACTTCCTGAGCTAACTTCTTCTTACTGTCATCCACATGAGCAATACTGCCCATATACAGTCTACTGAGAGCATCGGCCACTACATTGGCCTTGACTGGATGATAGAGGACACTCATGTCATAATCTTTCTAGAGCTCTAACCACCTTCTCTGACGAAGATTGAGATATTTCTAAGAAAAAATGTACTAAAGACTCTTATGATCTATGAAGACATCTACATGAACTCCGTAGAGATAATTCCCCCAAATCTTTAAGGAAAAGACTATGGCGGATAACTCAAGATCATGAGTAGGATAGTTCTTCTCATGGGGTTTAAGCTGTCTGGAGGCGTAGGCTATGACCTTACCATGCTGCATAAGGTCACAACCCAAACCTACTCTTTATGTATCACAATACACTACGAACCCATCTGGACCATCTGGAAGAGCTAAAACTATAGCTGAGGTGAGTAGAGTCTTCAACTCCTGAAAACTATTCACACAAGGATCTGACCATTGAAACTTGATTTTTTTCTTAGTCAATCTGGAAATAGGGGATGCAGTAGAAGAAAATCCCTCAACAAACCGTCTGTAAGAGCCAGCAAAACCGTAGAAAATTTTAATATCTGATGGAGAGATAGGGCGAGGCCAGTTTTTTACTGTTTTGGTCTTTTGAAGATCTACTCTAATACCATCACCAAATATGATATGACCAAAGAATGCTACTGATCTTAGCCAAAACTCGCACTTACTTAATTTGGCAAATAGCTGATGATCTCTGAGAGTCTGAAGTACTATCCCGAGATGGTTTGTATGATTGCGCTCACTACAGGAATAGACCAGAATATCATCTATGAAAAATATGATGAACATGTCTAAGTATTGCTTGAACACATAGTTCATCAAATTCATGAAAGAAGATGGGGTATTGATAAGAGGAAATAAGATGACTAGATTATGATATCTCAGAAATATCTGACGGGTATACAGGAACTGACGAGTATCTCAAAATTGACTGCTATATAAGGAGTGACAAAAGACAAAGAAGCTCCTGGATCTAGCAAAGCTTAAACATGAACAAGAAATATCTGAAACATAACGATAACCATATCGTGAGAATTTTCCTAATCTTGTTAGGACTGAAGAACATAAAGACGATTTGGGAGTTGCCCACTAGTAGCACTGGAGGTGACACCCTGTTGATTTGGGCGACCGAACTGAGCTGAGGAGCAATTCTATTGACCCTGAGGACCTGGATGAGGACAGTCTGTGACTCTATGGCCTGGCTTTCCATATTCAAAACAAATACCACTACTAGCTCTGTAAATACCCTGATGGTGCTTTCCATAAATCTGGCAAAGAGGATAGGTGTGGGCACTGCTAATACTGCATGCACAACTTAGGGCATAAGTGAATTCATAAAATTACACATCATAAGAAACTAAATTCATGGATTTTATCTTGCATGGTAACATAATATCATGATAAAAACTTTGAAATCAATCACTGTCAACAATATGATAACAAATAACCCACAACATAAATACCATGGTTTATAGATAAAACAAGATTCTTGAGCTTCATGGACAGAAGGAATCCATGAATGAACACAACGCATACCATAGTTCATGATTTCGTGAAGATTGACGGTGAAAATTTCTTGAAATTTGATCTTCTATGAAAACCTTAGCCTTTTCTTGAGAGAAACTTGAGAGAAATTAGTATATTTTGGGTGAAAAGTGGCTGAATCACGTGTTAAAGGGCTTAAATAGGGATGGAAAGTTGACCCTTTTAACCCTGAACACGTCATTTAATTTCGGTAAAAATTTCTCGAATTGGATCCTTGGCGCGTCTCGGCGCTATTGCGCTATCATTGGATTTTGACAATTGGGAAATTGAGAGATGGCAAAATGTGGAGCCATCGCATTGCCCCTTTTTTTGTGACCTAGAACTTTGGAGCGACGCGGAGGAACTGAGATATTGGAAAAGGACAATTGCCAATTTTGCTTGAGGCGCAGCGCACCACTGACCAATATGGTGCGGTTTTATGACGAGAACTTGAAATAGTCAAAACCTCTTACCTAGTTTTCATATTTAGGCAAATTTTATATCAATGGAAATATTATTGAATTTTCCACATTAAAAAAAGTGAAAATTTTGAAAATACCATATGTAAAAAATGGATTCACCTTTCAAAGTAAGTTACTAACATTCTTGAGATGATTTTAATCTAGGAAAAAGTATGGGGCATTACAATATCTCCTCCTTGAGAATATTTGTCCTCAAATGAGACTGAGAGTGAGGGGAGAAGATAACTGACGTACATACTGAACATGAATAACTGGAACATGATCTCATGAATGACATGACTGATAACTGAAAATATCATACTGAACATGGATATCTGATGCATGTGTAACTGATTCATAAATGCATGACTGGGTGTTCTGAGGAACTGAGTTTCTCTTAATGAGAATACATGTCTGATGTATAATTATATAACTAAACCAATACATAAATGCTTGACTGAATATACAATGGTACTTGATACCAAGTCTGTGATCAAAACTAAATATGAAACTGAGTAAGATTAAGGAGAACTGTTACCTTGAGCTTGATCTGAGTTGGCGGAGAAGAGGTAAGGATACTTGGTACACATATCTGCTTTTGCTTCCTAAGTAGCTCCCTCGGCGTACCAATTTTCGCCAAAGAACTTTTACTAGAGGGACTGCTTTGTTCCTCAATCTACGAGTCTAATAGTCTAGGATTTCGATTGGATTCTCTTTATAAGAGCTGTTCTGAACATCGATGCTCTGAATAGGGACTACAACTGCTAGGTCACCTATACACTTCTTGATCAAGGAGAGATGGAAGACTAGATGAATTGAGGCTAGATCTGAAGGCAATTCGAGCTCATAAGCTACCTTGCCAAATTGAATGAGAATCTTTAAGGGACCGACATATCGGGGACTAAGTTTCCCTTTCTTGCCGAATCGCTTCACTCCCTTCATGGGAGAGATATTTAGATAGACATAGTCACCAATCTCAAACTCGAGATCTTTTCTACAAACATTTGTATAAGACTTCTTTCTGCTCTGAGCAGCCCGAAGTCTTTCTCTAATCAACTGGACTTTTTCTAAGGCATCGAATACCTAGTCAGGCCCTATAACTGAGGCCTCAATAACTTCGAACCAACCAATTGGAGATCTATATCTCCTACTATAGAGAGCTTCAAATGGAGCCATGTGAATAGTGGAATGATACCTGTTGTTGTAGGTAAACTCAATCAAAGGCAGGTGGTCATTCCAACTACCCTTGAAATCATTTACACACGCCCTTAGCATATCTTCTAGAATCTGAATGGTCTATTTTGATTGACCATCTGTCTGAGGATAGAAGGCTGTACTGAGATAAACTTGGGTACCAAGACTTTTTTGGAATGCTTTCCAAAAATGAGAGGTGAACTAGGTACCTCTATCTGAGATAATAGATAGCAGAGCACTATGCAATCTGACCAACTCCCTGATGTAGAGTTTAGCGTAATCCTCAGCTGAATAAGAGATATGGACTGGAAGTAAATAGGCTGATTTGGTCATTCTATCTATAATGACCCAGACTTAATCATGCTGATGACAAGTTCAAGGCCAACCCATCATAAAGTCCATGTTTACTTCTTCCCACTTCCAAGTAGGAATAATGAACTCCTGCATAGAACCACTAGGCTTTTGATGCTCTATCTTAACCTGCTGACATGTAAAGTACTTAGCCATAAACTCTGAAATCTCTCTTTTTATCCCACTCCACCAATAGACTTCCCGCAAGTCGCGATACATCTTTGTGGCCCCTGGATGAATAGAGTAGGGCGTATCATGCACTTCTCCAAGAATTCACTGCCTTAAGTCATCTACACCTGGAACACAGCGACGACCCTGAAAACACAAATACAATCTCCCCCTTGGGATAAAGTCTCTACTTTCTGATCCTGAACTGACTCTTTCAACTTGATAAGACTGGGATCTCTATTTTTCTTTTCTTTTACCTCGGAAACTAGAGATAATTCTGAACTACTCTGAACCCATAAATCATCTTCATCTATATTGACTAAGCAAATTCTTAGTCTGATAAGCTGATGTATTTCCTAAGCTAACTTTTTCTTACTGTCATCCACATGAGAACCACTACTTATAGACAGTCTACTGAAAGCATCGGCCACTATATTGTCCTTGCCCGAATAATAGAGGATACTCATGTCATAATCTTTGAAGAGATCTAACCACCTTCTCTAACAAAGATTGAGATCTTTCTGAGAAAAGATATACTAAAGACTCTTATGTTCTTTGAAGACATCTACATGAACTTTGAAGAGATAATTCCCCTAAATATTCAAGGGAAAAACTACGGCGGCTAACTCAAGATCATGAGTAGAATAATTCTTCTCATGGGGTTTAATCTATCTAGAGCTATCATGATGCATGAGGGCATAACCCAAACCTACTCTAGATGCATCACAATACACTATGAACACATTTGGACCATCTGGAAGAGCTAAAACTGGAATTGAGGTAAGTCGAGTCTTGAACTCTTGAAAACTCTTCTCACAAGGATCTGACCACTGAAACTTGATTTTCTTCAGAGTCATTCTGGACATAGGGGATGAAATAGAACAAAATCCCTCAACAAATCATCTATAATAACCAGCCAAACCTAAGAAACTCCTAATATCTGATGGAGAGATAGGGCGAGGCCAATTTCTTACTACTTTGGTCTTTTGAGGATCTACTCTAATGCCATCACCGGAAATGATGTGACCAAGGAATGCTACTGACCTTAGCCAAAAATTGCACATACTGAATTTGGCGAATAGCTGATGATCTCTGAGAGTTTGAAGTACTATCCTACGATGGTTTGCATGATCACACTCACTGTGGGAACAGACCAGAATATCATCTATGAAGACTATAATGAACATGTCCAAGTACTGCTTGAACACATGGTTCATCAAGTCCATGGGAGTGATTGGGGCATTGGTAATACCAAATGACATAATTAGAAATTCAAAGTAACCATATCGAGTTTGGAAAGCTATTTTTGGAATGTCCCATTCCCTAAATCTGAGATGATGATAGCCGGACCTGAGATCTATCTTAGAGAAATAACTGGCACCCTGAAGTTGGTCAAATAAATCATCAATTCTGGGAAGTGGTTACTTGTTATTGACCGTGACCTTATTGATTTGATGGTACTCTATACACATTCTGAGAGAACCGTCTTTCCCGTGAATGAATAATACTGGAGCGCCCCACGGGGAAAAACTAGGTCTGATGAATCCCTTATCTAAGAGATCCTTCACTTGTTCTTTGAGTTTTGCTTGTGCCATTCTGTATGGAAGAATAGAGATAGGCTGAGTATCTAGAAAAAAATTAATACCGAAGTCTATTTTCCTTTTAGAAGGAATTCCTGGAAGATCTTTGGGAAAGACATCTAAATGTTCATTCACTACTATGACTGATTCAAGACTAGGAGTTTCAGAACTAGTGTCTTTAATTTGAACAAGATGATAGACACATCCTTTAGATATTATTTTCCATGCCCGAAGGTAGGAAACAAGCTGACATATGCAAACGAATATACTACCTTTCCACTCTAGGATAGGATCATTCAGAAACTAAAACTATACTACTACATTTCTGCAGTCGACTGTGGTATAGCAGGAATAAAGCCAATCCATGCCAAGAATGATATCAAAATAAGTTACTCTAATTTGACTAAATCTGCTGAGGTAACTTTTTGAGATATCATAACTAGGAAATTCCTGTATAACCGTTGGGCTATGATGGTTTTACCCAATGGGGTAGAGACTGAAAAAAGCTCTGCCAGAATTTGAGGACTGACTCCTAAATCAACTGCTATATTAGAAGTGACAAAAGACAAAGAAGATCCTTGATCTAGCAAAGCGTAAACATACACATGAAAGATTTGTAACATACCAGTAACCATATCAAGATAATTTTCCTGATCTTTGTGGGACTGAAAAACATAGAGACGATTTGGGTGTTGCCCAGTAGTAGCACTAGAGGTGGCACCCTGCTGATTTAGGCGACCAGACTGAGCTGAGGAGTGATTCTATTGACCTTGAGGACCTGGCTGAGGACATTGTCTGACTCTGTGGCCTGGCTTGCCACATCTAAAATAAATACCACTGCCAGCTCTGCAAATACCCTGATGGTACTTGCCACAAGTCTGGCAAAGAGGCTAGGTGCAAGCACTGCTAACACTGCCCTGGGACTTAGAGCCTGGCGCTCTATCTTTGTTACCCTCTCTAAACTTAGGAACTGGAGAATTGGTTGAAAAAAGAGCTGGAAATGATGACTTAGGATGAAACTGAGAATGGCTTCCTCCTTCTGACTTAGGCTGAGCAAAGTTTAAACTACCTATCTTTGCTCTCTTATTCTGTTTCTCCATCATCTTAATCTTCTGCTCCTCTAGATGCTAAGCATGAGTTATAAGCCTGGCTAAGGTCATGTCACTATTCAGCATGGCGGATCTATGCTCATTAACCATGCTGTCATTTATCCCTGAAATGAACTTACTCATCTTTGCCCTTCTATCTATAACCACATCAGGGTAATATCTGGAACTTAAGAGAATACTCTTTCACTATCATATTGCACTGTCTGAGGTTGATGAATTCTAGCACCTTAGCTTCTCTAAGCTCTAGGGGAAAGAATCTATCAAGGAACGCTGAAGTAAACTCCTCCCACTCAACTGAACCTCCATCGTCTTCCCTCTTTAACTTCCACTGCTTGAACAAAGTGTGAGCAATATCCTACAACTGATATGCTGCTAGCTCAGCACTCTCAGTAGACGTAACCCCCATTATGTCTGTAACCTTTTGCACCTGATCTAGGAATTCCTGAGGGTCCTCGTATGTCTTAGACCCAAGAAAGGATGGAGGATTCATTCGGGTGAAGTCCTAAATCCTGGATGCAGCTGAATTGGCCACTGTGTTGGCCGGAACGGCAACTATTTGTTCATTCTAAGTATCAACTGACTGATTCAGAGTAGTGAATGTGGCCCTAAACATCGCATGAGAAACATATTCGTACAAGGGATTTTCTTGGACAGGCTGGGTTTATCTCTTGGGAGGCATATTCTGAAATAAGAAGGAGAAATAGATTAGATAGAGAGATTAGATTGAGATTATGCTCACTGGAATGACATGAATATTGAAAGAAGGGAAAATGTTCCTAAAATATCTTATAGTCTCTTGCACATAAATATAACATGCAACATACCCATGTATAAGATTCTATTAGATGCGGCTTTCAGACTTTTTAGGACTCTATTGAACCTGGCTCTGATACCAAGTTTGTAAACTCCAGATCTGGTACCTGGAATGCTACACGGTGCTCATGACCCCGAAGGACCATAAGCTAACCCATGACTGATATTTATACCTATTACTGTATAAAATACTGAATAATGCAGAAACATAAACTGAAAGGCCGTAGGGTTCCAAACTTAACATAATCTTAATAATATAACGTCTGTGTGGGGTAATAGAATACCCAAAACAAAACTAAAAATACTAAAGGCTGAAACATGATAGTCCGGAAAGCCTCTAAACATAATTGTCTGAATGAGTAAGGAGTTGATGGGACATGTCCCCAACTAACCCCAACTAATAAACTAATTAATGAGATGATAGAGAAATCATCATATCCTTGAAGGATGAGGACTCACTTCTAACTTTGACGACTGAAACTTAAATCTACTGATGCTCTAGAGCTCGTATCTCTAAACCTATGGTATAAGACACCATAATGCAAATGCGTCAGTACTTTGAATGTATTGGTATGCATGCGAGGTAGGTTGAATGCATGGGGGTTCATATGTATGAAAAGTACTGGCTAATTGACTAATATGAATGTCAGAATATATGCCCCAAATGATGTATTACAGTTGAATTGGGGTCCAATCTATGCCTTGATTGAAAGGGTGTCAATATCGCGCCACTGGTAAGGACAACATATGAGTAACCCTAATATAATAGTTAACTCTAGTGAGAATGGTGGGAACCCTCATATAGCAGGCGAAGCCACCTCATCTAACCTCATATAACAGGATATGATGTCTCAACCTATGCTGGCTAAATAGTTCTGGAATGCACGTATTGCTTCTAAAAATCACACCCTCATATAACAGGTGATTTCCCATCCTTGGGTTCGCTCGGTGCTAATTTCTACTCCCATCTAAATAGAGACTGAATATGATTTGCTGAATAGAACATATACTGAGTTGCTAAATTTCGTAGATTGATAGAACACTACTGATATCTGACAACTGTCTGAGTTCATGAGATCATGGAGATTTCCTGAGTCATAAGAGTGTCTAAAGTCTAAGGATCATAGCTTAACTGAGAGTATCGAGAAAACATGACATGACTCTAGGCACACAACTAATGTTTCGGGTACAAGTACCCCCAGGAATTAATAGAAGTGAACTGTAGAAGCATGACTTTATCAAGTACAAGACCCACATCAATAATACATAATTTAATAAGTTGTGTACTTCACGAAGTACAGGGTTATCATAATATCTAACATGGATGAGAATGCTGATAATTATATCATAATCTCGTATTCTAATATCATGGCCATTCTGACAACATACATATTTCACAATGATTGCATGGAAACCATTTAAACATAGGAAGATGACATGCATGTCACATTTAGCTTATTCCTTGAGCTATAAAGCATGATTTCTACTTTTTCAAGCATTTTATCATCCACCTTGCATGCACAACTTAGGGAATAAGTGAATTTATCAAATTACACATCATAAGAAACTAAATTTATGGATTTTATCTTGAATGGTAACATAATATCATGATAAACAGACAAAGATTCAAACTTTGAAATCAATCAACGTCAACAATATGATAACAAATAACCCATAACATAAATACCATGATTTATAGATAAAACAAGGTTATTGAGCTTCATGGATGGAGGGAATCCATGAATTAACACAACACATGAGTTAGTTTATGATTTCATGAAGATTGATGATGAAACTTCCTTTAAATTGGATCTTCTATGAAAACCTTGCTTGTTCTTAAGAGAAACTAGTATATTTTGGGTGAAAAGTGGATGAATCACGTGTTAAAGGAATTAAATAGAGGTGGGAAGTTGAACCTTTTAACCCTGGACGCGTCATTTAATTTCAATGAAAATTTTCTGAATTAGACCCTTGGCGCGACGCGGTGCTATCGCGTCGTGTCACTAGATTTTAACAATTGGGAAATTGAGGGATGGCGTGACATGGGGCCATTGCATTGCCCCTTTTTTGTGACCTAAATCTTTGGCGCGATGTCGAGGAAATCGCATCGAGACACTGGAAAAGTATAATTGCCATTTTAGCTTTTGGCACAGCACGCTACTGACCAATATGGCGCTGATTTATGATGGGAACTTGAAATAGTCATAACTTCTTACCTAGTTATCAAATTTAGGAAAATTTTATATCGATAGAAAGCTTATTGAATTTTCCACATGAAGAAAGTGAAAATTTCTAAAATACCACATGTACAAAAGTGGATTCATCTTTAAAGTAATTTTCTAACATTTTTGAGATGATTTCAAGCTAGGATAAAGCGCGGGGTATTATGATATCTTTTCTTTGAAAACATTCATCCTTGAATGAGACTGAGAGTGAGGAGAGAAGATAACTAACGTACATACTAAACTTGAATAAATGGAACATGATCTCATGACTGACATAACTGATAAATGAACATATCATACTAAACATGCATATCTGATGCATGTGTAACTGATTTATGAATGCTTGACTGGATGTTCTGAGGAACTAAGTTTCTCCTAATGAGAATACATATCTGATGCATACTTATATAACTGAACCGATACATGCATGCATGACTGAATATGCAATGGTACTTGAGACCAAGTCTGTGATGAACACCAAACATGAAACTGAGTAAGCTTAAGGAGAACTGTTACCTGGAGATTTATCTGAGTTAGCGGAGAAGAGACGAGGATACTTGGTCTGCATATCTGCTTCTGCTTTCAAAGTAGCTCCCTCGATGGACTGATTTCGCCAAAGAACTTTAACTAGAGGGACTACTTTATTCCTCATCTACGAGTCCGATAGTTTAGGATTTCGACTGTAATTTTTTCCTAAGAGAGACTGTTCTGAACATCGATGCTCTGAATAGGGACTACAACTATTGGGTCGTCTATACACTTCTTAAGAAAGGACACATGGAATACTGGATGAACTAAGGCTAGATCTGAAGGTAATTCGAGGTCATAAGCTACCTTACCGAATCGACTGAGAATCTTGAAGGGACCGACATATCGGGTACTGAGTTTTCCTTTCTTGACGAACCACTTAACTCCCTTCATGGGAGAGATCTTTAGATAGTCATAGTCACCAATCTTGAACTCAAGATCTTTTGTACGAATATCTACAGAAGACTTCTGTTGTCTCTGAGCAGGCTAGAGTCTTTCTCTAATCAACTGGACTTTTTCAAAGGCATCGAATACCAAGTCTAGCCCTATAACTGAGGCCTCACTAACTTTGAACCAACTAATTGGTGATCTATATCTCCTACTATACAGAGCTTCAAATGGAGCCATATGAATACTAGAATGATAGCTATTACTGTAGGAAAACTCAATCAAAGGCAGGTGGTCATCCCAACTACCCTTGAAATCAATTGCACATGCCCTTAGCATATCTTCTAAAGTCTGAATGGTCCTTTCTTCTTGACGATCTGTCATAGGATGAAATGTTGTACTGAGATGAACTTGGATACAAAGATCCTTTTGGAATGCTTTCTAGAAATGAGAGATGAACTGGGTACCTTTATCTGAGATAATAGATAGCGGAACACTTTGCAATCTAACTAATTCCTTGACGTAGAGTTTGGTGTAATCCTCGGATGAATAAGAGGTATGGACTAGAAGGAAATGGGCTGATTTGGTCATTCTGTGTATAATGACCTAGACTGAATCATACTGATAACGAGTTCGAGGAAAACCCATCACAAAGTCCATGTTCACTTCTTCCCACTTCCAAGTAGGAATAATGAACACCTTCATAGGACCATTAGGCTTCTGATGCTCTATCTTAACCTGCTAACATGTAGAGCACTTAGCCACAAACTCTGCAATATCTCTCTTTATCCCTCTCTACCAATAGTCTTTCCACAAGTTATGGTACATCTTTGTGACCCCTGGATGAATAGAGTAGCACGCACCATGTGCTTTTGCAAGAATTCACTTCCTTAAGTCATCTACACCTGGAATACAAAGACGACCCTGACAATGCAAAATACCATCTAACCCATGGGATAAATCCTCTACTTTTTGACCCTGAACTGACTTATTCAACTTGACAAGGCTGCGATCTCTATCTTGCTTTTCTCTTACCTCAAAAACTAGAGATGATTCTAAACTACTCTGAACCCATATATCACCCTCATCTGTATCGACTAATCAAATGCCTATTCTGGCAAGATGATGTACTTCCTAAGCTAACTTCTTCTTATACTAATCCATATAAGCAACACTACCCATAGACAATCTACTGAAAGCATCAGCCACTATATTGGCCTTGCCCGGATGATAGAGGACACTCATGTCATAATCATTCAACAGCTCTAACCACCTTCTCTGATGAAGATTGAGATCTTTCTAAGAAAAGACATACTGAAGACTCTTATGGTCTTTGAAGACATCTACATGAACTCCATAGAGATAATGCCTCCAAATCTTTAAGGCAAAGACAACGGCGACTAACTCAAGATCATGAGTAGGATAATTCTTCTCATGGGTTTAAGATGCCTGGAGGCGTAGGCTATGAACTTACCATACTACATGAGGACAAAACCCAAACCTACTCTAGATGCATCACAATACACTATCAACCCATCTGGACCATCTAAAAAAGCTAAAACTGGAGCTGAGATGAGTCGAGTCTTCAACTCTTGAAAACTCTTCTCACAAGGATTTGACCACTGAAACTTGATTTTATTCTGAGCCAATCTGGACATAGGGGATGCAATAGAAGAAAATCCCTTAACAAACCATCTGTAATAGCCAGCAAAATCTAAGAAAATTTTAATATCTGATGGAGTGATAGGGCGAGGCTAGTTTTTTACTGCTTCAGCCTTTTGAACATCTACTCTAATGCCATCATCGGAAATAATGTGACTAAGGAATGCTACTGAAATTACCCAAAACTCACACTTACTAAATTTGAAGAATAGCTAATGATCTCTGAGAGCCTAAAGTACTGTCTCGAGATGGTCTGCATGATCGTGCTCACTGGAGGAATAGACCAGAATATCATCTATGAAGACTATGACAAACATATTCAAGTACTACTTGAACACACGGTTCATCAAGTCCATGAAAGAGGCTGGGGCATTGGTAAGACCAAATGACATAACTAGAAATTCAAAGTAACCATATCGAGTTTGGAAAGCTGTTTTCAGAATATCACATTCCCTAACTCTTAGCTGATGATAGCCGAACCTGAGATTTATCTTAGAGAAATAACTGGCACCCTGAAGTTGGTCAAATAAGTTATCGATTCTGGGAAGAGGATACTTGTTCTTGAACGTGACCTTATTAAGTTGATGGTAGTCTATACACATTCTAAGAGAACCATCTTTCTTGCACATGAATAATACTGGAGCGCCCCATGGGGAAATGCTGGGTCTGATGAATCCCTTATCTAAGAGATCCTTCAACTGTTCTTTTAGTTCTTTAAGTTCTACTAGTGCCATTCTATATGGTGGAATAGAGATAGGCTGAGTATCTGGAAGAAGATCAATATCAAAGTCTATTTCCCTTTTGAGAGGAATTCCTAAAAGATCTTCAGAAAATACATCTGAATATTCCTTCACTATTGGGATTGATTCAATACTGGGAGTTTCAAAACTAGTGTCCTTAACTCAAAAAAGATGATAGACACATCCTTTCGATATCATTTTCCATGCCCGAAGGTAAGAAATAAGCTGATCTCTGAAAGTGGATACACTACCCTTCCACTCTAGGATGGGTTAATTTAAAAACTAAAAATGGACTTCTCTATTTCTACAGTTGACTGTGGCATAGCAGGAATTAAGACAATCTATGCTAAGAATGACATCAAAATCAGTCATCTCTAATTTGACCAAGTCTGCTGAGGTGACTTTCTGAGATATCATAATTGGGCAGTTCCTGCATACCCACTGGGCTATGATGGTTTTACCCACTGGGGTAGAGACTGAAAAGGGCTCTGCCAGAATATCAGGACTGACTCCAAAATCGACTGCTATATAAGGAGCGATAAAAAACAAAGAAGCTCTTGGATCTAGCAAAGCGTAAACATGCACATAAAAGATCTTTAACGTACTGGTAACCATGTCAGGAGAATTTTCCTGATCTTGTTGGGACTAAAGAGCATAGAGATGATTTGGGCATTGCCTACTAGTAGCACTGGAGGTGGAACCTTGCTAATTTGGGCAACCAGACTAAGCTGATGAGAGATTCTGTTGATCCTAAGGACCTAGCTGAGGACATTCTCTGACTCTGTTTCCTGGATTATCATATCTAAAAAAATACCACTACCAGCTCTGTAAATACCCTGAAGGTGCTTCGCATAAGTCTGGTAAAGAGGATAGGTGCGGGCACTGCTAACACTTCCCTGGGACTTAGAGCCTAGCGCTCTATCTTTGTTACCCTTCCTGAACTTAGGAACTAGAGCACTAGCTGAAGAAGAAGCTAGAACTGATGACTTAGGATGAAATTGAGAATGGTTTCCTCCTTCTGACTTAGGCTGAGCAAAGTTGAAACTACCTATTTTTGCTCTCTTATTCTGCTTCTTCCCCATCTTAGTATTCTGCTCCTCTATCTGCTGAGAATGAGTCATGAGCCTGGCTAAAGTCATGTGACACCCTTGAAACAAACTTACTTATCCTTGACCTTCTATTTGCAACCACATGAGGGGAATATCTGGCTAATTAAATAAACTTACGAGAATACTCTTTCACTGTCATATTGCCCTACCTGAGGTTGATGAATTCTAGCACCTTATCTTCTCTAAGCTCTATGGGAAAGAATCTATCAAGGAATATTGAAGCAAACTCCTCCCACTCAACTGACCCTACATCGTCTGCCCTCTCTGACTTTCACTACTTGAACCAAGTGTGAGCAATATCCTGTAACTGATATGCAACTAGCTCAGTGCTCTCACCAGACGTAACCCCCATTATTTCTGTAATCTTCTGCACCTGATCTAGGAATTCTTGAGGGTTCTCTTCTGTCTTACACCCAAGAAAGAATGGAGGATTCATTTGGGTGAAGTCCTAAATCCTGGCTGCAACTTAATTGGCCACTAGGTTGGCCAGAAAGACAGCTGGTCATTCATTCTGAACACCAACTGACTGATCAAGAGTTGTAATGCAACCCTGAACTCCGCATGAGAAATATGTTCATCCAAGGGGTCTTCTTGGACAGGCTGGGTTCTTCTCTTGGGAGACATGTTCTGAAATAAAGAGAAGAAATAGATTAGACTGAGAGATTAGATTGAGATTGTGCTCACTGGCATGACATAAATATTGAAATAAGGAAACCTATTCCTAAAACATCTTATAGCCTTCTGCACATAAATGTGGCGCACAACACACCCATGTACAAGACTCTACTAGATGTGGATTTCAGACTTCCTAGGACTTTATTGAACCTGACTCTGATACCAAGTTTGTAATACCCTAGATCTGGTACCGGAATGCTACACGGTGCTCATTACTTCGAAGGACCATAAGTTAACCCATGAATGATATTTGTACTTGTATGCTGCATATAATACTGAATAATACGGAAACATGAACTGGACGTAAGGTTTAAACATGAACATAATCTGAATAATATTACATTTGTGTGGGATAATAGAATACCCAAAATAAAACTAAAAATACTGAAGTCTGAAACATGATAGTCTGGAAAGCCTCTAAACATGACAGTCTATATGAGTAAGGAGTTGATGGGACATGTCCCCAACTAACCCTAACTAATAAACTAATTAATAAGATGATAGACAAATCATCATATCTTCGAAGGATGAGGACACACTTCTAACTCTAACGGCTGAAACTAGAATCTATTAATGCTCTGGAGCTCGTGTCTCTGAACCTATGGTATAAGACACCATAGTGCAAATGTGTCAGTACTTTGAATATACTGGTATGCATGTGAGGTAGGCTAACTGCATGGGGTTCATATGAATGAACAGTACTGGCTAACTGACTAATATGAATATGAGAATACATGCATGCATAAATAGTAACTATATCTAAAATCATTATAACATGTATATGCTTATGACTAATATAACTAATGACTGAATTCTAATAACTGATAACATGAGTGACTGTATCTAACAAATCTAAATTTTATTGAACTAGCTGAGTTTCGTACTATATTTGAGTTAACTATATCTGACAGTCCTAAATATGATAAACTATCTGAGTTCTTTTACTGAGACCGATACTAAGACTATGAGAGGTAGTCATCTAACCGACATGCCCCAAATGATGCACTACAGTTAATTTGGGGTCCAATGTATTCCCTGAATAGAAGGGTGTCAATTTTGCGCTACTTGTATGGACAACATGTAAGTGACCCTAATATAATAGATAACTCTAGTGAGAACGGTGGGAACCCTCATATAGAAGGCTAAGCCACCTCATCTACCATCATATAGCAGGCTATGATGTCTCAACCTATGCTGGCTACATAGTTCTGGAATAGAAGGATTTATTCTAAAAATCACACCCTCATATAATAGGTGAGTTCCCATCCTTGGGTTGGCTCGATGCTAATTTATACTCCTATCTTAATAAACACTGAAAATGATTTATTGAACTGAACATGGACTGAGTTACGGAATTCCGTTGACTGATAAATACTACTGATATCTGACAATTGTCTGAGTTCATGAGATTATGGAGATTTCTAGAGTCATAAGACTGTCTGAAATCTAAGGATCATAGCTTGACTGAGAGTATCGTGAAAACATGACATGGCTCTAGGCACACAACTAATGTTTCGGGTATAAGTACCACCAGGACTCGATATAAGGGAACTGACGAAGAATGACTTTAGCAAGTACAAGACCCACATCAACAATACATAATTTAATAAGTTGTGGATTTCACGAAGTACAGGGTTGTCATACTAGCTAACATGGCTGAGAATGCTAATAATTATATCATAGTCTCATATTCTAATATCATGGCCATTTCGACAACATACACATTTCACAATGATAGCTTGGAAACCATTTAAACATAGGAGGATGACAAACATGTCACATTTAGCTTATGTCTTTAGCTATAATGCATGATTTCTACTTTTTCAAGCATTTTATCAACCACCTTGCATGCACAACTTAGGGCATGAGTGAATTCATCAAATTATACATCAGAAGTAACTAAATTCATGGATTTTATCTTGCATGGTACCATAATATCATGATAAACACACGAAGATTCCAACTTTGAAATCAGTCAACATCAACAACATGATTACAAATAACCCACAACAAAAATACCATGATTTATAAATAAAATAAGGTTCTTGAGCTTTATGAATGGAAGGAATCAATGAATGAACACAACGCATACCTTAGTTCACGATTTCGTGAAGATTGACGATGAAACTTTCTTTAAATTGGATCTTCTATGAAAATCCTAGCTTGTTCTTGAGAGAAACTTGAGAGAAACTAGTATATTTTGGGTGAAAGTGGCTGAATCACGTGTTAAAGGGCTTAAATAGGGGTGGGAAGTTGAACCTTTTAGCCCTGGATGTGTCATTTAATTTCAGAGAAAATTTCCCAAATTGGACCCTTGGCGCAACGCGGCGCTATCACGCCTTGTCACTAGAGTTTGACAATTAGGCAATTAAGGGATGACGCGATGCAAAGCCATCATATTTCCCCTTCTTTTGTGACTTGGAACTTTGCCGAGATGCGAAGGAAATTACGCTGAGACACTGGAAAAGGACAATTGACATTTTAGCTTATGGCGCGGCGTACCAATGACTAATATGGCACTGTTTTACGATAGGAACTTGAAATAGTCATTATTTCTTACCTGGTTATCAAATTTAGGAAAATTTTATATTAATGGAAAGCTTATTAAATTTCCCACATGACAAAAATTTAAAATATTGAAAATAACACAAGCATAAAAGTGGATTCATCTTTCAAAGTAAGTTTTTAACATTCGTAAGATAATTTCAAGCTAGGAAAAAGTACGGGGTATTACAGGGGTGGTATGGTGATATGACTAATATTGTCCTTGGTTAATAAATTGTAAATTGATTATTTGGACATGGTCTTAATTGGTCATTATCGGCGGGGTCTATAGCTAAGCCGTGGAAGGTGGCGATCTCGGGGGGACTAAAATTGAAAACTCATATTTGCCGATATGAGATGTCTTTGATGACCTCATGCGAGTGTCACATTTTATAATAGAGGGATGTACTAGTCATGCCCTGGGATATTCCCTGGTCGTGCGGCTACACGCACTGGGGCCCTTTTAGCCGGAGAAGCTGAACCTATATGGCCCGTGGATGGTTAGGATGACAAAGCTACACAGTGCAGGTAAAGGTCTTAAATGCATGTTAAACCCGATTCCCTTTCTAAGAACTTATATATATGTATGGTTTTATGCACTACGGATGGTTTCACTTGGTTTGATGATTGACATTATTTAATCCTTATCCTGAGATTCATGCTAGTGGTCATTTGCTAACCCTGTCTACTGGTGGCTGTATACACATGCTATGCAGGAATCGACCATTCTACTCCTCCTATTTTGAACGCGGATTTCGTATCAATATTTGGACTGAAGTGGTGAGCTTCTATCCTTTTGGAAGGCATCATTTCATGTTATGGACGTATTTAAACACTTATCTTTATTTTGAATATTGGTTTTTTCCATGGCTGGGGGCATGTCCCAATCATATTTATTTACTCTTTCGGATAGAGGCTTTGTGGTACTTCTGGGGATTGGTATGGCCAGGATCGATATTGGTCTTGACCTTGGTATTGTCATAAATCGGTGGGCTAACATAATTGGATGATATTGTTGGTTGTTCCATCCTATTACATTTTGGGATCGATTTTCATATTATGTTTTGGTATTCCCTTTTGGATTATAGTCTATGGTTTGGTTGGTATGGTTGGGCGGTTATTGCAGTGTGGTTGGACTTGGTTAGGTTTGTCACGGTTGTGACCCTATCCCAGAGTCTTAATGATAACAATAACACTATCTTGTTATATGTTTGAAATTCAACCCATCTAAGGCTTGATATAGGTGGTTAGGTTGGGTAACAGGGGGCGGTTCCCGGTCCTGGCGGGCCTTGTAGGTTGGGTAACAGGGGGCGGTTCCCGGTCCTGGTTGGACTTGGAATGCCCATTATGACAAGGCCTGGGGTTGGGTCATGTAAAAATATTCGAAACAACCATCACAATTCAAAGGACGTGTCTCATTTTTATAAAGTATCTAAAATGTATGATAAAGTTGAGTTTTTGACCATTTCAATCAAATAAGGGATATGGTTCCCAAGGTAGTGGGAAATCTCGAATGTGTCGGATTCGACAGATAAAGTTGGATATTTTGTCCAAAAAATAGTTATATTATTATAAATTTAATGTATTGTTTGAGTTTATTGTAATATTATGTCTTATTGATACAAAAAACACAAAGTGTGGAAACAAAAACCAAACTAATATACGAAAATGAAAGAACAATAAAGTAAAAAATAGGAAGAGAAGATAGATAGATAGACACAAGAAGATAGCAAAAGGGAAACCAAAGAGTGTGTCAAACCCAAAGACCCCCCTTAATGATTACCTACGAGCACCTAGATCTTACGTATACCACAAGGGAATTAGATTCCCAAGCAACCAACGTTTCTAAATGAAAGATCAACACAAGCTAATCCAAGATTGCCACAAGCTAATCCAAGCTTGTCACTCACTTACAAAGGAGTAATCATTCATAATTTATCAATAAATAAGGAAATGAAATGTCTAAGGCACATATTTATAGTATCTACCTTTACACAAATAACCTATTACAAAAATAGCCAAAAGTGACTCTTTTTGAAATAACCCACAAGGGCTCTCTTTATTCCTTATGTCCTGGCTTTACTAGGCTCCAAGCTATATTCTAAATAAGACATTGTTTAATTAGGAGATCAAATCAGGTCCTCCAAGCACATTCTTGAATCCTCAGTGTGATCATGGATTAGACCTCCTTGTGTCGTCCTTTAGTTATGTGATAAAAAATGTTGATGCTCATTTAGCTTGTATCATCATTCTTTTCTGGAAAAGGATTCAACCTCGAATCTGAACCTTTCAAAAACAAAGAAAGGTTAAATAAACACAATATACTCATGACATGAGGGATAGAGTTAGCACAATCAATCATAACATCATGCCAAGGTTGTACACACTTGAGATATAACCAAGCATCAAAATGGTCAATCAAGGGTGTGTAACCTTATAATATAGAAGCTACTTGGCCATTCAAGAGATTTGGACAATAGAGAAGGATAGAGGAACCAAGGTAATTAATCAATCTCTTATGTAGGATCACATGTGTTCCATGTATCAGTAATCACATAACCTTTCTATAACACTCATCTTTGTTGGAGATCCTTCCTTTACACAACTTTGGTCCCTTAAGTAGATTAGAAATATTCTAGAAAGACTCTCTATCATAGGGATGAGTTCCAAAAACCTCAACCATGGTTTGATTGACATCTTGAACAAGAACCAAGTAGGGTGAATAAGAACCATCACTTCCACGTGGTCACCGGGGTCATATGGGTAGAGTGACTATAGATATAGGTGTAGGCAGCACTCCCCTCCCCCAAGAGTACCATCAATACAAAGAGTTATACCCTCTACACTAGCATAAGCATCATCAAAATAAAATAGAGGGTCACTCCTATTTTATTGATAAATATTTTCAAAATCATTACTCACTTGATGTTCATTTACCACATCACAAACTTCCTAAAGTGATGGACTAGGTTTACACACAAGTTGGTCCACATAATTTTCACAAGACAATGTACTATCACTCAACACAATGGCTTCAACACTAGGTGTACACAAATCAATCTTATTAGAAGATTTAATTACGCCATAATTAGGATCAACTAGTGTTTCCACACTCTCAACTTATACATTATCATCATGAAGTAAAGAGATATTACGATCATCTAAAGCTATCACTCATACTTAGTTGGCTACTAACCTCATAATGAATTTTCACATTTACTAGAGTGCAAGAGTTAGCTTTGTTACCTTGAAGATAGTTTGGAGCATGTTCACTCTTTGGAGCTTGAAGGTTGGAGTTATGATAGTTTAGACGATCCATCATGTTATCCATCCTCCCACACATGTTATCTATCTTACGGTTGAGAACTTCAAGGGATGCTAAGATAGTATTTGAGGTGTTATTATCAATGGTACCTAATAAAAGAAATACTAAACAAAAACAATGAACAAGTTAAAATTAAGAAATCAACCTCACAAGCTCTCAAAGTTCACACCTTTGTTTTTCTCTTAATTAGCGTTGCAAGCATTGATAAATCATTTATACTCCAATGAGTTTTCTTGGAACCAATTGTGGATTGAAGTCGGAATAGTTTATTGTTTGAAAGAATTAGAATAAAAATTACTTAAGGAATTGAATCAAGAAAATCAAAACAAATTTAAAAAGAGAAAAGCTTGAAGGAAATTAGACGATGAAAGATTAACTTAGTAGATGAATTACTAGTTGATGAGTAGTTTAAGAACCAAAAGAAGAAATTGGGAGTCAAGAAATTAAAACTAAAGAATAAAACCTTGAGAAATGGAGTAATTAAAGTCTTGAAATGCACTTATGTTTGGAACTTGATCTCTGTTGGAAGGGGTAAATATACATTGAGAGGAGGGTGTTCTGCATTAGATCTGCAGATCTGCGTTTGGACCTACTTCAATAGGTGTGGAGAACCTAGGATGCAGGTTAGAAGCCTTGGATACTATTTTAAGGTGTTGTAACACCTTGGGCGCACCTCAAGGGCACTTCAAAGGCAGATTAGCCAAAAAAATAATTTGTATTGTACCACTTTTACTTCCAATTGGTCCCCCCTTTTGTCCTCTTCTTAGAATATTCTTTTGGATATTGAAAATATGATTTGTACCAAAAAATTTGTGCACCTTTTATTTCTCTTTTTATGATCAAACAACTAATTTTTGCTGAAATCCAACTTGAAGATATCAATTTCTTCAAGAACACTATGAACACCAATTTTTTCAACCTTTTCTCCTTAGCTTGAAATGAGTTAAAATTTTGAATCTAAGAACTTTTAAAAATTATAAACTCATCCAAAACATCATTTTGCTCAAGAAATTTTACCAATTTTTTCAGTTTTTTGGACCCCATTCAAGTTTCTTCAAACCAAGCTTTCAACAATGGTAGATCACTCAATATAGCTCCGATTTAGCTCAAATATAAAATCTAGACTCCTATAGTGCTAGAGAACACAAATCTAACACTAAAAACACAAGAAAATATGAAAATAAAAATTCAAAAATTAACCTAAGACCAAAAACATGAATAGTGAAATATTTTTAGAATTTTTTATTTTGACACTTCTTTTTTTGGTTGACTTTTACGATAACAAATCCAAAATTAACTTCATGATAATGAAATCAAGCTCGGATCTAATACCAAATAATACGAAAACACAAAGTATGAAATTGAAAACTAAACTAAGATATAAAAATGAAAGAACAATAAAGTAAAGGTTAGAAAGAGAAGATAGATAGATAGATAGATACAAAAAGATAATAAAAGGGCAACCAAAGGGTGTGTTACACCCAAAGACCTACCTTAATGATTACCTATGAGCACCTAGCTCTTAAGTAGATCACAAGGGAATCGAACTCCCAAACAGCCAACATTTCTAAATAAAAGATCAACACAAGCTAATCTAAGCTTGCAACAAGCCAATCCAAGCTTGCCACCTACTCACCAAGGAGTAATCATTTTTAATTCATCAATAACAAAGGAAATAAATATCTAAGGCACCTAATTATAGTATTTTCCTTTATACAAATAACCTATTACAAAAATAGCCCAAAAGTGGCTAATTTGGAAATAACTCACAAGGGCTCTTGTAACACCCCGAGAGTACACCCTGGGTGCCACATAATGCTTACAGTCTCAAGGAACCACAAGATAACTCATGAGCAGGTACCTACTATGAGCACTGAATAATATAATAACATATGCAGAAGAACAACTGATAAGCCATAAGGTTTTAGTAACTGAAAATAATACTGAATCATGAATCTAGAAAATAACTATCAGAAATTAATCAAATAAAGATAAACTAACTGACTATCTAAAATGTTTGAAAGCCTCTAAACTGACTGAATGTGAGTTGATGGGACAGGCCCTAACTAACTCCAACTAACTACTAAACTGAAAGCATGAAATAAAATAGTCTATTCCCGAAATATGAGGACTCACCACTTCTATGATTGATAGTCTGGAAAATCTATGTGTGATCCAAGAACTGGGCATCCAAACCTATGATATAATATATCATAATGCAAGAAAAGAGTATGCGATCAGTACTTTAAATGTACTGGTATTCTAAATGAGGTAGGCTGATATGCATGGTTTCATGAACATGAATAATAAATATCTATATATATATATATAACATGAAGTACTGAATAGAGTGTATGAAATCTGCAGATACTGAGGATACGTGAATCTATAAATACTGAGGATGCATGAAATCTCTAAGTACTGAGGATGCATGAAATTTATAAATATTGAGGACACATAAAATTTATAAGCATTGAGAATGCATGACGAAGCATATAACATATTCTGAATATAATCTGTATATACTGAAATACTTAAATCTGATAACTAAATCACTAATATCTGTATGCTATGGTCAAGCAACTAAAACTAAATTACTAAACTAAAATTATGGGAGGTATCATCTAACCAACATGCCCCAATCTGAGCTAATTAGTGTCCAACCAGTAACCCTAGTTGGAAGGGTATCAGTACTGTGCCATGAGTAATAATGTTGGCTGGGTGGATCCATGATACTAATGTACTGTCCCAAAAGGCTAAGGGTATCAAGCCTAAACTGACGGGTGATCCCTACAAGGTAGTCAAGCCTAATCTAACGGGTGACTCCTCATATCCTACATTGGATACGTAGTTTTGGAGTACAGGGACTGCTACTAATGACTCTGCCTATCTAACGGTGAAGCCACCATCCCTACACTCACTCGATGCTAAATCCTACTCCCAACTAAACTAACTCGGAATGCTAAACTATTCTAAGTTTAACTGATATCTAATGACTGACTGAACTGATAATGCTCATAACATATTCTAAAGATACTGAGCCTAGGTAACCATCTAAGTTTTTGGGTATTCATAATCCCCAGGACTCAATAGCAATAATAGTAAAATAGTACTTAAGCTTAGAGGACATAACATAGAAATATTTACTAAGAATTCATTCTTGTTGGAATTTCATCAAACACTTGATATGCATGGTTTAATCTAAACATGAGAATAGTATAAAACTTGGAGTAATAGCCTAATTTCAACATCAACAACACTTAATCATGATTTAATTTAGAAAATAGCAATATTAAACATGTGGGGTTTGACAACACAAACAATTTCCTGTAAGCATGGTATGGAATCAAGATTCATGGAAATTCATGGAGATTCATAGTTGAAATCATAATTTAAAATCATAATAACTTAAAAAGATCATAACTTTGTATTTAAATTAGATACTTGGGCTCCATGGGTGAAAGGAACTCGTAGATGAACATTTAACATACCTAGGTTAATGAATTCATGAGAATTGATGGCGAATTCTTGAAATATGATCTTGAATTTTGAAGGCTAGGGTTTGTTCTTGAATGAGAATTAATTCCTTAAAGAGTAATTTGTGAATAGTGGGGCATATAATGTCTTTTTAGGTTTTAAATCAGTGTTTACAATGAGTTTATGTCTTTGTGAAAAGAACAAACGGTCCCTGGAAATTAAATCGCAGAGCTGGGAAAAATCCTAATTTTTTCACCCGACGCGGCATGGTACAATTGCATTGGGCCACTGGAAAGCTGATGAACCCATTTTGACCAGCGGCATGATGCAGTGCTATCGCGTTGTGCCACTAGAAATAGACAATTCCCAACTAGACTTTTGGCGTGACGCGATGGCTAGAAGTGCCTCAGTGGAAATTGACAACTGCAAAAATGCGCCTTTTCTCGATGTGGTACTTATTGTGGTGACACACTGGAAAAGGATGAACGTGAAAATGGCCATCACCGCAATGTGGCCTTATCGTGTTGGACTGCTGTTTTGCATTAAAAGTACCATAACTTCTCACCCGAGTATTAGATTTAGGCAAAATTGGTATCGTTGGAAAGATAATTCAATTTCCTACCATTTGGTGGGCTGCGAGATGGAAAATTCTGAGTAGATAAAAGGATATCCTCATTTGAAATCGACTAAAGCAACATTGTTATATTAAATTCAATCGATAAGGATTATTTTGATTCGTCTAACAGCTGGGAGTTATTTGAGACCTTAATATACATCAAACTAACTTGAAAAACTATCAAATAACAACAATGTACTATGCATGATCTCGAAACATGACTCTAGCATTGGCTTGTTTTTTCAAGGTATTACAATATCTCCTCCTTGGGAACATTCGTCCTCGAATGAGACTAATTAAGCTGAAAACACTAAGGGACTCAGATTACATGTTGAGTATACGTGATGAAAACATGAGTACATGATTGAGTCTGAAACATGATTCATGACTAAACTAGTTTTGTAAATGCATGATTGACAGGAGAATGATATGCAGCTGAAACTGAGCATGGGAAAAAGAAATTCTAAGAAGATTGTTACCTTAACTTGAGTCTGATTTTACGAAGAAAAGACGAGGGTACTTGGTCCATATATCTGCTTTTTCTTCGCAAGTGGCTCCCTCAACGGACTGATTTTACCACAGAAATTTGACTAGGGGAACTTATTTGTTCCTTAGTCTATGAAATTATCGATCAAGAATTTTGAATAGAATTTTCTCGAAGGAAAGACTGTTCTGAAGGTCTACGCTTTATAAGGGAACAACTACAGCTGGGTCACTAATACATTTCTTCAGCAAGAAAATATGGAATACTGGGTCCACTGATGCTAAGTCTGCAGGCAACTCAAGCTCTTAAACCACCTTTCTGAAATAACTCAAAATCCTGTTAGGTCCAACATACCGGGGACTACGCTCCCCCTTCTTACCAAACCTCTTTACTCCCTTCACGGGAGAGATCTTCAAATATACAAAATCAGTAATCTCAATCTCAAGATCTTTCCTCCTTATATCTGCATATGATTGCTGCCAGTTTTGGGCTACCTTAAGCCTTTCCCTAATTATCTAAACTTTCTCTAAAGCATCAAATACCAGGTCCGGCCCTACTAGCGCGGTTTCTCCTATTTCAAACCAACCAATTGGAGATCTATATCTCCTTCCATATACAGCCTTAAACGGAACCATCTGAATAATGGAATAATAGTTGTTATTATAGATGAACTAAACCAAAGGAAAGTGATCATCCCAATTGCCCTTAAAGTTGACTACACACGCTCTCAATATATCCTCAAGGGTTTGAATGGTCCTTTCTGCTTGACTATCTCTCTGAGGGTGGAAGGTTGTACTGAGGTGAACTTGGGTACCAAGACCCTTTTAAAAAGATTTCTAAGAGTAAAAGGTAAACTAAGAACCTCTATCTGAGATGGTAGATAACAAAACACTGTGCAACCTAACCAACTCTCTGAGATAGAGCTTGGCATAGTCCTCGGTGAAATAAGAAGTATGGACTAGCAACAAATGAGCTGATTTGGTCATTCTGTCCACAATGACCCAAATTAAATTATGCTGCTGATGAGTACGAGGCAAACCTATCACAAAGTCCATGTTTACTTTCTCCTACTTCTAAGTGGGAATACTGAACTCCTGCATAGAACTACTTGTCTTTTGATGTTCAATCTTAATCTTTTGGCATATGGAACACTTAGCTAAAAACTCTGCAATATCTCTCTTCATCCCACTCCACCAATAAATTTCCTACAAATTGTGGTACATCTTTGTGACCCCTAGATAAATAGAGTAACGCGGCACCATGCGCTTCTACAAGAATTCACTGTCTCAACTCATCAACAAATGGCACACACAACCTACCCTGGAAACACAATACACCATTTCCCTCTTGGGAGAAAACCTCTACTTTCTGATCTCTGACTGAGTCCTTCAACTTCACTAGACTAGGATCTCTATCTTGCTTTTCTTTCACTTCGGCAACTAAGGAAGATTCCAAACTATTCTGAATGAAAACACTACCCTCGTCTGAATCAACCAAACAAACACCTAATCTAGCAAGGTGATGAACTTCCTAAACTAACTTCTTCTTATCATTCTCAATATGACCAACACTACCCATAGACAATCTACTTAGGGCATCTGCCACTACATTGGCCTTGCCTGAATGGTACAAAAAACTCATGTCATAATCTTTCAGAAATTCTAACCATCTTCTCTAACGTAGATTCAAATCCTTTTGCGAAAACCCAAACTGCAAGCTTTTGTGATTTGTGAACACATCAACATACACCCCATACAAATAGTACCTCCAAATCTTTAAGGCAAGCACAATAGCTGCTAACTCAAGATCATAGCTAGGGTAATTATTTTCATGGGGCTTAAGCTATCTAGAGGCATAGGCCACAACCTTATCCCTCTACATCAAAACATATCCGAAACCAACTCTGGAAGCATCAAAGTACACAACAAACCCATCTGAACCATCTGGCAACATCAAAATTGGGGCTGTGGTGAGTCAAATTTTAAATCCTGAAAACTCTTCTCAGAAGAATCTAACCACTGAAACTTAACTTTCTTCTGAGTCAATCTAGACATAGGGGATGCAATAGATGAAAATCATTCAACAAACCATTGGTAATAGCCAACCAAACCCAAGAAACTCCTGTCTAATGGAGAGATGGGTTTTGGCCAGTTTCTCATTGCCTCAATCTTTTGAGGATCAACTCTAATGCTATCACCAAAAACAATATAGCCAAGAAAAGGTACTTATCTTAACCAAAATTTGCACTTACTAAATTTAGCATACAACTGATGGGCTCTAAAATTCTGCAATACTATTCTGAGGTGGTCTGCATGATTATTTTCATTAGGAAAGTAGACAAGGATGTCATCAATGTAGACTATGATGAACATGTCCAAGTACTGCTTGAACACTCGGTTCATCAAGTCCATAAAAGATGTTGGGGCATTCGTGAGACTGAAGGATATGACTAAAAACTCGAAGTGACCACACTGAGTTTTGAAAGCTATTTTCAAAATATCATATTCTTTGACTCTGAGCTGATGATAGCTAAATCTGAGGTCGATCTCTTAGAGAAATAACTGGCACCCTGAAGTTGGTCAAACAAGTCATCAATCCTGGGAAGGGGATACTTATTTTTTATTGTGACTTTGTTCAATTGACGGTAGTTGATACACATTCTAAGAGAATCATATTTCTTACGCATGAATAAGTCTGGTACGCCCCACAGGGAAATGCTGGGCCTGATGAATCCCTTATCTAAGAGATATTTTAATTGTTATTTTAATTCTTTGAGTTTGGTTGGAGCCCTTCTGTATGGCAGAATAAAGATAGGTTAAGTATCTGGAAGAAGGTCTATTCCGAAGTTAATTTCTCTCTCTCGAGAAACTCTAGGGAGATATTCAGGGAACATGTCTGGAAATTCCCTCACTTCTAATACTAACTCAAGATTAGGAGTCTTGGAATTATATTCTTTGTGTCGTATAAGGTGATAAATACACCCCTTGGATATCATCTTTCTCGCTCTTAGGTACGAAACAATCTGACCCCTGAGAGCTGGAGTACTACCCCTTCATTCAAGGACTAGTTCATTTAGAAACTGAAAAAAATATACTATTCTATTTCTACAATCAACTGAAGCATAGCATGAGTGGAGCCAATCCATGCCGAGAATGACATCAACATCCGTCATTTGTTACTCCACAAGATCAACTAAAGTGACTTTCTGAGATATTATGATCGAAAAGTTTCTGTACACCTGCCTGGCTACAATTGATACACCTACTGGGGTAGACACTGAAAAGAGTTCTGCTAAGATTTTAAGACTGATTCTGAAGTTGACCGCTATATAAGGGGTTACAAGAAAAAAGAGAAGCTCCAGGGTCTAATAAAGTATAAACATGTAAATGAAAGACCTGTAACATACCAACAACTATATTAGGAGAATTTTTTTGATCTTATCAGGACTGAAGGGCATACAATCTATTTGGACACTGACCACTGGTAGCACTGGAAGCAGCACCCTACTGAGTTGGGTGGCCGACTGGAACTGATGACTGATGGGGCTAGCCCTGTTGGTACAAATTGCTACCTTTCTAAGAAACTATGTAAGACTCTCGAATCTAATAGTCGGGCTTGTCACACCCAAAGAATACATCACTTCCTGCTCTACACTCACCCTGATGGTTTCTACCATATTTTTACCAAAAAGAATTTGTACGAGCACTGTTAACACTACCCTGTGACTTAGAGCTTGGCAAGCTATCCCGATTATCATTTCTGAATTTAGGTACTGGGGAACTAGCTGAAAATAGAGATGGGACTAATGATTTTTGATGAAACTGAGGATGGTTACCACTTTCAAAGCTTGGCTGACTTAAATTAAATCTACCCGTTATAGCTCTCTTTTTCTTCATCTCTCTCTCTATAGTCTTCCGATCCTTAATCTATTGAGCATGGAACATCAACCTAGATAAGTCCATCTCCTTAATCAGCATTGTGTCCTATACTCCTTCACCACACTGTCAGATATACCAGACACAAACTTACTCATCTTAGACCTTGTTATGACCCGAGTCGAGGCCCTGGCCATGATGGCCATCTCGAACCATGAAGGCCCGGGAGACCCTTATAACTCCCCAACCCATTAGTGATATTGTTTTCTTTGAGCCCAGGCCTACACGACTTTATAACACATCACTAGAGAGTATGGCTTTCTTACTAATATATCCAGCATCCCTCCTATGTTTTGCTAATGTGGGACTCCTTCCTAAGTTGGGGTGTTACATACAACCCCCTAATGAACTCAGCATCCTCGCTGAGGTTTTTCCCGCTGAATGGTATTTCCCTATACTTAGGACTGAGGTTTGCCCCACCTTACCGAGATTTTCCTATATTTAGTTTGAAATCTGGTCCACATCGACAAAGCTGACACAGGTGCAGCTCTGATACCATTCTATCACGACCTAAGTTGAGGCCCTGGCCGTGATGGGAATCTCAAACCACGAAGGCCTGGGAGACCCCTGTAACTCTCTAACCTACTAGTGATATTGTCCGCTTTGGGCCCAGGCCCACATAACTTTAAAATGTGTCACTAGGGAGTAAGGCTTTCTTAATTATATATCCAGCATCCCTCTTGTGTTTTGTCGATGTGGTAATCCTTCCTAAGTTGGGGTGTTACATACACCCTAGTTTGTAATGCCCCAAAATCTGAGTTTCCGGGACTCCAGACGGTGCTACGAACTACAAGTAGTTCTGATCTAACCCTGGCTGCCTTTTCTAAATTTGAGTCTCAAAATAGGGTAAAGTATTAATGAAAAACATAATATATACAAAAAACTATCTGAATTGTCTGGTTATATTTGAATCATACTAATCCCGAAAGTCTGACAGAGCAAATGCTAAAAAGCTGAGTACTAAAATAAAATCTGTATACTAAATCTGGTTGTTTGATAAGACTCTATTATTTGAATCTAGAGTCACTGGGATAGGCCCCAGCTAACTCAAACTGTCTGAAATAAAATAAGAAACATCTGATAATAGACTGAAAGTCTGAAAATTTAAGTCCCCAAACTATGAGGACTCACCAACTACAAGAATGTAGAAGAGATGCTCGAAGATCACTCACGCTGCTGAGATTGAGCACCTGAACCTATATATGAGACAATGTAGCACATAGACATATATGTGGATCAGTACTTTGAGGATGTACTGAGTATATGGGGGTGCATACAATAAGTAAACAATATCATCAAAGTTTATATAATCATGCATGCTAAGTGTAAATGACTCACACAACCTTAAGTAATCTGAGTTCTGAAACTCATAATCATAATTGATAAGACATAAAGTAAATCTAGTGAGCCATTACACTTGGTTTTGAAGTCTGTAAAATAGGTTATCTTAGGGATTAAAATATTAAGACCATAATGTAACGCCCCGAGTCTGTACCCCAGACGCTACACCGTGCTCATAATCCCAAAGGACCACAAGCTAACCAATGACTGGTACTTGCTGCAATAACTAAATAATAATATGGTAAATATGTGGAAATTAGGCAGAAAATTGGCCATAAGGTTCAAATCTAAAATAATTATTGTTTACGGTATCATAATACAAAAACTGAACATCAATACTGAAATCTAAACCACTGTCTAAAAATACTCTACTCTAAAAAGCCTTTAAACTATCTAAACTATGGAGTTGATCGGACAAGCCCCCAACTAACTCCGACTACTAAAAATGAATTGAGAAGCTGAAAATAATTGTGTCCTTGATCTATAATGATTTGCCACTAACTCTGTATGCTGAGAATCTGAACTGCTAAGGGTGCTCGGGAGCCCTGCATCTAAACCTATGATAAAAGACATCATAATACAAAAGAAAGGTAAATGTCGGTACTTTGAATGTACTGGTATGCTCAGTGAGGTAGGATAAAATGCATGGGTTCATATGTATGAACAATACTAACTGAATATCATGTGTATCACTGAATGAGAGTACATGCATAAATATGTAAACTGTATTGAGATCATAATAACACTGAATACTGAATTTGAATGTTGATTAACTGATATCTAAGTATACTGATACTGAATTACTGGTAACTAAATGACGGTATCTAAAAGTCTTAATTCTATAGAACTATACTGAGTCCCGTACTAAGCTGAGTGACTGTTTCTGACAGTCCTGAATCTGCGGAACTAAACTGAGTTCCATACTGAGACTGAATCTAAAACTGAGACTATAGGAAGTAATCATCTAACCGGCATGCCCCTTCTCTTACTGATTTGGGGTCCAACCTGTAACCCTAGTTGGAAGGGTGTCTTTATCTTGCCACGGGTAGAGATAGGTTGTAAGTTAACCCTCTCTGATAAGAAGCTCTTACGTCAACCCTCGCTGGTAGCATAACTTAAATGAGATATATATCAACCCTAGTCTTATAGGGAGATATCTCAACCTACGCTGGCTACGTAGTTCTGTAATGCAAGGATTATTTCTAAGAACCCCACCCTCTACTGGCAGGTGAGCCCCCATCCTTGGGTTCACTCGGTGCTGAATCCTACTTCCAACTGAATGGACACTGAACTAATTTACTAGTTCATACTAGGCTTGATCGAACTATTATTGATTGTACTGTTTAACTGAACTGAACTAAGATGGACTGATTTTGAGTTCACTGAGTTTTCCTAAGTTCTATAACTGACTAAATTCTACTGATCGAGAAATGACTGATTCTACTCTGTGACTGACAATGGCTCTAGACAAGGAGCTAAATTATCGGTTATTAAATATGCCCAGGACTCAATAACATAAACTTAAAAGAACTGGCATAATCTTGAAACATGGTAACTAACTACTTAGTCATCATTCATTTATTTGGGAATTCAAGCAAACACTTACATGACATGAACTTGCATACATGCGAACATGATATAATTTCACTATTCAACTCACATGGACAATTCATTAAACACTTGTGGGGCATAATATATGCACATAATATTAAAATAACATGTAGGCATCGTGATTCAATTCCAATTACACAATTCTAAGAGTTACAACACACCCATGCACAAGACTCTACAAGATGCGGCTTTCAGACTTCTTAGGATCTTATTGAACCTTACGCTTTGATAACAAGTTTGTAACACCTCGAGTCAGTACCCCGAATGCTACACGGTGCTCATAATTCCAAAGGGCTACAAGCTAACCCATGAATGGTACCTGTTGTAATAACAAAATAATAATAATATGGTAAATATACAGAAAGTAGGCAGAAAACTAGCCATAAGGTTCAAATATAAAATCTTAACAACTGTCTAAAAACATTCTAGTCTGAAAATCCTCTAAACTGTCTGAACTGTGGAGTTGATGGGACAAGCCCCCAACTAACTCCGAATAATGAAAATGAATTAAGATGCTGAAAAAATTATGTCCTCAATCTAAGACTCACCACTAACTCTGTATGCTGAGAATCTAAACTGCTAAGGTACTCGAGATCTCGTGCATCTAAACCTATGATATAAGACATCATAGCACAAAACAAATGTATGCATTAGTACTTTGAATGTACTGCTTTGCTCAGTGAGGTAGGCTTAAATGCATAGGTTCATATGCATGAACAATACTAACTGAATATCATGTGTATGACTGAATGAGAGTACATGCATGAATATGTAAACTGTACTGAGATCGTAACAACACTGAATACTGAATCTGAATGTTGATTAACTGATATCTGAGTATACTGATACTAAATTACTAGTAAATGAATGACTATATCTGACATTCTTGATTCTATGGAACTATACTGAATGTCGTACTAAGCTAAGTGACTGTGCCTGACAGTCCTGAATCTGTGGAACTGAACTGAGTTCCATACTGAGACTGAATCTAAACTGGTATGCCCCTTCTTTAACTGATTTGGGCTCCAACCTGTAACCTCAGTTGGAAGGGTGTCCATACCGTGCCATGGGTAGAGACAAGCTGCAAGTTAACCATCTTTGACAAGAAGCTCTTCCGTCAACCCTCACTGGTAGGAAAACTCAAATGAGATATATATTAACCCTAGTCTTGCATGGAGATATCTCAACTTACGCTGGCTATGTAGTTCTGGAATGCAAGGATTGCTTCCAAGGACCACACGCTCTATTGGCAGGTGATCTCCTATTCTCGGGTTCACTCGGTGCTAAATCCTACTCCCAACTGAATAGACACTGAACTAATTTACTAGTTCATAATAGGCTTGACTAAACTATTACTGATTGTACTGTTTAATTGAACTGAATTCATTTTGACAAACTGAGCTGGACTGATTCTGTGTTCACTAAGTTTTCCTAAGTTTTGTAACTTACTGAATTCTACTGATCGAGACATGTCTGATTCTACTCTGTGATTGACCATGACTCTAGACAAACAACTAAATTGTCGGGTATTAAATACCCCCAGGACTCAATAACATAAACTTAAAACATATGGTATAATCTTGAGACATAGTAACTAACTACTTAGTCATCATTTATTCATTTGAGAATTCAAACAAACACTTGCATGACATGAACTTGCATACATGCTAACATGATATAATTTCACTATTCAACTCACATGAACAATTCATCAAACACCTGTGGGGCATAATATATGCACATAATATTAAAACAACATATAGACATCGCGATTCAATTCCAATTACACAATTCCAAGCGTTTCAACATAAACTCACATGATAAAGCACACATATCAATTAACGCTACATGAATATTGTAATGAATCATGAAATAGAAACCCAATTTAGTAATAACCATGAATACACTTTAATTCAAATCATGGAAAATTATGAAATCACTCTACATGACCTTTAAAAGAGTTTCTTGGACTCCAAGGGAGGAAGGAACCCTTGGATGAACACTTTACATACCTTAGTTGGTGAATTCTAGAAAATTAATGGTGGAATCTTGAGCCTTGAATTTGAATTTAATTCACCTAGGGCTTTTGTTCTTGAGAAATTTGTGAAACAATGGATAAAACTTGCTAAAAGAGGGAAAAATTTTGTGTTATGGGAGCTGAAAGACATGGGAAAAAGACTTAATTAACCTTGACGATGCAGCTTTTTAGAGACTGTAAACTGAATCATCGACGCGCAGGCCGACGCACCATGTTATTGGCATCAACGCGATGGCTAATGTGCTATATCGAGCTCACGTCGGTTCACTAGAATTAGATGCTGAGAGATAGGGAAAACTTTTATTAACGCAATATTCAATGCGCCGTGTCAAGATCGCATTGATTCACTAGTTTAGGATTCCAAAGGTTCTTCAAACGAAGTCTAAAAAATCCAAAACTTGTCCAGAAACACCATTGACATTCCTGATCATGAATTAATTCATATATCAACATTTAATGGACGTAAAGGCTACAAAATAAGATTTCTAACTTTTGAAGGCTAAAATAACACAAAGTCTGAATACTTGATTAGAATTTTGTAAGTCTGGGACCCCCTCTTAACAAGCTTAAAGGACTGAATTAAACTAAGAATTTCGTGGGGTCTTACAGATAACTTCCAAAAAATATGATTTTATCTTAAATCTTTTAATCAATAGACTGTTGAAGACTGAGGGACATCTGTTGGGAGGTTCTTCTAACCGACATACACCATGTGAACATCCATGGAGTCCCACTTCTGGCCCCCATTAGTTAAGGTTGTTCTACCCTTGCCATCGGAATAAAACTTCTATCTTAAGTGATCACAATCTGAGTCATCCACGTAGAAGTGGGAATAAATCTGAATCCTACGCTGGAACGTAGTTCTTGGGTATGAAATCATAGTAACCTACCCATCTTGGTGCTAAATACTACTCCCATTCTTATGCTAAATATCTTAAGAAATCCACTTAAAAATAGCACAAGGATTTACAAGTGAACCAATTATGCATTTCTTTCTTTAAATCTCAAGTTATCTAAACAAAGTGGATTCTTATCTTAACTTTGGAACAAAAGGTCAAATCTTTATCAAAATCTGTGAATAATCTTATCTGAGGGTCTCATGGCATAAATAATCTTGAAATAACAATCATAAATTGGGGCTTAACGACCCATGCATCAATCTCCTGTTAAAACATCTTAAAATTCATGCTTGATAATTTAAACACTCATAATTCATCATAAAATCTGGAAATTACTGCACAATGCATAGAAATATGAATTAAGTCATGTAATTTCAACTTCTAAATTAATCGAAATCTCATAATCTTGCAATTAATGATAATGGGCATAAATCCTACCTTTAATTTCATGGGAAATCTTATAAATTGCAGTAAGTTTGTAATTAAAATAAAGTTGTGGGCACAAGGATGAAAGAATTATCCTTGTTCAAACCCTGCATACCTTAATTTGATGATCTTTGATGAGAAACTTGAATCTTGGATTCCTATTGATGCTTTGGAGATGAATTCCTAGAGTGCTTGTATTGGGAATTCTTAGTCTTGAATTTTCTTAGAAAATTAATGGAGGAATTTGGGTTTCTTGGAGAAGGAGATTTTTGAATTCTAGGGTTTTGTTTTGGAAAAGAATGGTGAATAACGAGCATAAAGTTCTTGAAATATGGTTAATCCTTTGTTTTTGGATGGATTGGGGGTTGGAGATTTACCAAAATACCCCCTTTAAACATTGTAACAGAACTGTAAAACATATTTTTTCGATCTGGGTGGCCACCGTGATGCGCCATTATCGGTGTCTCACTGGAAATCGATGAATGGAAACTGGGTAGACTCCATGACAAGCAGACATCACGGTGCCCCTTTGAATGCCATTTTGGCACATGCCGCGACGTGCCATTATTGCGCTGGTCCTCTAGAAATTACAAATGGGAAATTGACCCTCTCCGCAATGTACCAATATTACAGAGGGCCAATAGAATGGGATAATTGGAAATTTACACTGATCCGTGATGCGCTAAGGGTTCAAACGACAGTGTTTTATGACTGGAACTTAAAATAACCATAACTTCTCACTCAGTTATCGGATTTAGGAGAATCTTATATCGTTGGAAAGCTAATTCAATTTCCTATGAAATGGAAAGTCTAAATCTAAGGAATTCCATGTGAAATAGATAGTATTCATTTTGAAATCTATCCCTTAACATTCTAGGGATGAATTTAAGTTAGTAAAAAGTGTGGGGTATTACATTATCTCCCCCTTTGGATTATTCGGCCTCGAATGTGTCTTGTTAAGATGAAATTTCTGAGGAATATAAGAATATAAGGTAGCATGCACAACTAAAATAAATTGAAACTTTGAATCTAAATCATTCTAAGCTTCTGAGTAATTCTGTGAGTGCATGAACTTACATGAGGACAACGATATAGCTGAATATATGAGTAGAAAATAATTGTTTCAATGAAGAGTATTACCTTTGGCTAAATCTGAGTTTGTGGAGGAAAAGTGAGGGCACTTGGCTCACATATCTGCTTCTGCTTCCCAATTGGCACCCTCAACAGACTAATTTTGCCAAAGAACTTAGACCTATGGAACATCTTTGTTCCTTAGTCTACGAATCAAATGATCTAAAATCTCGACTGGAATCTCTTCGTAATAAAGACTATTCTAAATATCTGAGCTTTCTAAGGGAACTACAATAGTGGAATCACCAAAATTTTTCTTATACATAGAGACATAGAATACACGATGAATGGCTTACAAGTCTGCAGGAAACTCAAGCTCATAAGCTACTCCCCCAAAATGACTCAAAATTCTGTAAGGGCCAACATACCGGGGACTGAGCTTCCGTTTCTTGCCAAATCTCTTTACCCTTTAATTGGTGAAATCTTAAGATACACTAAATCATCAACCTCAAACTCGAGGTCCCTTCTTCATAATCTGCATAGGATTTCTGATGACTCTTCTTTCTATAATCAACTTAACTTTTTCCATAGCTTCAATCACTGTATTAGGCTCAAGCAAAGTGGCCTCACCTACCTCGAACTAACCTATGTGTGATCTACATCTCCTCCCATAAAGAGCCTCAAACAGAGCTATCTGAATGGTACAATGTTAACTGATATTATAAGCAAACTCAATAATGGTAAATGCTCATCCCAACTACCCTTGTATTCAAGAGCACATGCCCTCAATCTATCTTCTAGAGTTTGGATGGTCCTCTCTACTTGACCATCTATATGAAGGTGCAAAGCTGAGCTAAGGTGGACTTGGGTACCAAGACCTTTCGAAAAAGCTTTTCAAAACTGGGAAGTAAACTGAGTACCCCTATCTGAGATGATAGATAAGGGAACCTTATGAAATCTAACTAACTCTTGAATATACAACTTAGAATAATACTCAGCTGTATTAGATGTGTGAACTAGAAAGAAATGCATTGACTTAGTCAATCTATCTACAATAACCCAAATCGAATCATGATGATGTCGCGATTGGGGTAAACCAGTCACAAAATCCATATTCACCTCTTCCCACTTCCAAGTGGGGATACCAATCACTTGCAATGTATCACTAAGTCTTAGGTGTTCCACCTTAACTTGTTGACAAGTTGTACATTTAGCTACGAACTCCGCTATATCTTTCTTCATACCATTCCACTAATAAATTTCCCGTAAGTCACAGTACATCTTGGTAGCTCCTGGATGGATAGAATAACGCGTACTATGTGCCTCATCCATTATTCTCTGTCTCAATTCATCAACACAAGGCACACACAATCTATTCTTGTATCTTAACACACCATCTCCCTCTTGGGAGAACCCCTCTAATTTTTGGTCTTTCACCGACTACTTCAGTTTGACAAAACAAAAATCCTTATCTTTCTTCTCCTTTACTTCCAAAATTAGAGAAGATTTAGAACTACTATAAACCCCAGCTGAATCAACCAACCTAACACCCAATCTAGCCAAACATTGAACTTCTCAAGCTAACTCTTTCTTATCATTCTCCATATGAGCAACACTACCCATAACAACCTACTAAGGGAATCTGCCACTACATTGGCCTTGCTTGAATGATACAACACACTCATATCATAATCTTTCATCAACTCCAACCACCTTCTCTGAAGGAGATTCAACTCCCTCTGAATAAACACATACTACAAACTTTTGTGGTCCGTGAACACATCAACATACACACTATATAGATAATGTCTCTATATTTTAAAAGAGAACATTACAACAGCTATTTCCAAATCATGGGTTGGGTAATTCTTTTCATGAGGCTTCAACTGTCTAGAGGCATAGGCCATGACCTTACCTTTCTGCATCAACACACAACCTAAACTAACTCTAGAGGCATCACAATAAACAACAAAGCCATTGGTACCATCAGGTAATGCTAAAACTAGGGCTAAAGTGAGTCGAGTTTTCAACTCCTAAAAACTCTTCTTGCAGGAATCTGACCACCGGAACTTAACTTTCTTTTGGGTCAATATAGATATAGGAGATGCAATAGAGGAGAAACCTTCAACAAAACAGTGGTAATAACCAGGTAGACCTAAGAAACTCCTAATGTATGATGGAGAGATAGGTCTAGGCCAATTAATTATGGCTTCTATCTTTTGGGGATCGACTCTAATGCCTTCGATGGAGACAATATGACCAAAAAAGGCTACTAATCTTAGCCAAAATTCGCACTTGCTAAATTTGGTGAATAATTAATGGTCTCTAAGAGTTTCCAAGACAACTTTAAGATAATTTACATGGTCATCTTCACTACGAGAGTACACAAGGATGTCATCTATGAATACTATGACAAACATGTCTAGATACTATTTAAACACTCGATTCAAGAGGTCCGTGAAAGCTGTTGGTGCATTGGTTAGCCTGAAATACATGACTAGAAACTCAAAATGACCATAACGAGTTCTAAAGGCTGTCTTTGGAATATCATTCCCTTATTTTAAGTTGATGATAGACGGATCTATGGTCTAACTTTGAGAAATAACTTGCACCTTGGAGTTGATCAAATAAGTCATCAATTCTAGGAAGGGGATACTTGTTCTTGACTGTGACCTTATTAAGCTGACGATAGTCAATGCACATACGCAAAGAACCATCTTTATTTCACATGAATAGGACGGGAGCACCCCTTGGAGAAACACTAGGCCTTATAAAGCCTTTATCTAGAAGATCATTGAGTTGATCCTTCAACTCCTTAAGCTCTGTAGAAGCCATACAGTAAGAAGGGATAAAAATAGGCTGAGTATCTGGGAGAAGGTCAATACCAAATTCTATCTCTCTATCGAGAGATACCCTTGAGAGATCTTTTAGAATAATATCAGGAAACTCGTTGACCACTTAGATGGACTGAAATGTTGGATCTTAGACTTTGCTTCTTTGACTCAAACTAGATGATAAATTCAACCTTTGGATATCAAATTTCTGGCCTTAAGGTAAGATATGAAATAACTCTTAGGAGACATGGAATTACCTGACCACTCAAAGACTGGCTCATCTGGAAACTAAAATTTCACCACATGGGTGCGACAATCTATAGATGCATAATAAGAATAAAGCCAATCCATACAAAGAATAAGATCAAAGTCAACCAAATCTAACTCTATTAGGTCAAATAACATGACTTTATGAAGGACAATGATAGGACACATTTTAAAAATCGATTTGGCAACTACTGACTCACATACTATAGTAGACACCAAGAAGGGTTCAGGGATCTTTTCTTAATTTATCTCAAAATTTACTCTAACTAATGGGGTCACATAAGAGAAACTCGATCCAGGATCTAACAACACATAAATATCAAAATGAAAGACACAAAGTAT
>NC_061121.1:209016507-209054425 GCF_002878395.1 Capsicum annuum
TGCCTTTTCTAAATCTGAATCTCCAAATAGGGTAAAGTATCAATGAAAAGTCATAATATATATGGAAAACTATTTGAATCATCAGGGTATATCTGAATCATACTAATCTCGAAAGTTTGATAAAGTAAATAATAAAATCAGAGTACTAAAATAAAATTTGTATACTAAATCTGGTAGTCCGACAAAGCCTTTACTATCTGAATCTAAAGAGTCACTAGGACAGGCCTCAGCTGACTCAAACTATCTAAAATAAAATGAGAAACATCCACTAATAAAATAAATGTGTGAACAAATAAGTTCCCAAACTATGAGGACTTACCAACTATAGGAATTTAGAAGAGATGCTCGAAGATCACTCACGCTGCTGAGATTGAGCACCTGAACCTACATTGTGAGACAATGTAGCACATAGGCATATATATGGATCAGTACTTTGAGGATATACTGAGTAGATGGGGTGCATGCAATAAGTAAACAATAGCATCACAGTTTATAAAATCATGCATGCTAAATGTAAATAACTCACAGAGGCTTGAGTAATCTGAATTCAGAAAACATAATCATAATTGATAAGACATATGACATAAATGTTGTGAGCCATTACACTTAGTTTTGAAGTCTGTAAAATAGCTTATCTTAGGGCTTAAAATCTTAAGACCATAACTTCCAAAACATATGCTTTTATCTTAAATCTTTAAATCAATAGACTGTTGAAGAGTCGGGGACATCTGTTGGGAGGTTCTTCTAGCCAACATACACCATGTGAGCATCCATGGAGTCCTACGTCTGGTCCCCATTAGGTAGGGTTGTTCTACCCTTTCCATTGGAATAGAACTTCTATCTTAAGTGATCACAATCTAAGTCATTCATGTAGAAATAGGAATAAATCTGAATCTTACGTTGGCACGTAGTTCTTGGGTATGAAATCATAGTAACCTACCCATCTTGGTGCTAAATACTACTCCCATTCTTATGCTCAAGATCTTAAGAAATCTATTTCAAAAATAGAACAAGGATTTACAAGAAAACCAATTATGCTTTTCTTTCTTTAAATCTCAAGTTATCTTAACAAAGTGGATTCTTATCTTAGCTTAGGATCAAAAGGTCAAATCTTTATCAAAATATGTGAATAATCTTATATGGCGGTTCTCATGGCACAAATAATCTCAAAATAACAATATTAAATTAGGGCTTAACGACCCATGCATTAATCTCATGTTAAAATATCTTAAAATTCATGCTTGATAATTTAAACACTTATAATTCATCATCAAATCTGGAAATTACTGCACAATGCATAGAAATATGAATTAAGTCATGTAATTTCAATTTCTAAATCAATGGAAATCTCATAATCTTGCAAATAATGATAATGGGCATAAACCCTAACTTTAATTTCATGGGAAATCTCATAAATTGCAGTAAGTTTGTAATTAAAATAATGTTTTGGGCACAAAGATGAAAGAATTATCCTTGTTCAAACCCCACATGCCTTAATTTGATGATCTTTGATGAGAAACTTGAATCCTGGATTCCTATTGGTGCTTTGGAGATGAATTCTTAGAGTTCTTGTATTGGGAATCCTTAGTCTTGAATTTCCTTGGAAAATTAATGGAGGAATTTAGGTTTCTTGGAGAAGGATCTTTTTGATTTCTAGGGTTTTGTTTTAGAAAAGAATGGTGAATAAAGAGCATAAAGTTCTTGAAATATGGTTAATCTTTTGTTTTTGGACGGATTGGGGGTTGGAGATTTACCAAAATACCCCCTTTAAACTTTGTAATGGAACTGTAAAGCGTACTTTTTTCCGATCTGGGTGGCCACCGTGACGCGCCACTATCGCGGTGGCTCACTGAAAATAGACAAATGGAAACTGAGCAGACTCTGCAACGTGGAGACATCTCGATGCTCCTTTGGAATGCTATTTTGGCATATGGCGCAATGCGCCATTATCACACTAGTCCTCTGGAAATTGACAAATGAGAAATTGACCCTCTCCGCTACGCACCAATATTGCAGAGGGCCACTGGAATGGTACAATTGGAAATTTAGACTGATCCGCGATAAGCTAAGGGTCCATATGATGGTGATTTACGATTGGAACTTAAAATAGTCATAACTTTTCATTCGATTATCGAATTTAGGCGAATCTTATATCATATGAAAGCTAATTCAATTTCCTACGCAATGGAAAGTCTAAATCTGAGGAATTCCATGCCAAATAAATAGTATTCATTTTGGAAGCTATCCCTTAACATTTTAGGGATGAATTTAAGTTAGGAAAAAGTGTGGGGTATTACAATATCTCCCCCTTGGGAATATTCGTCCTCAAATGTGGCTAGTTAAGCTGAAATTTATGAGGAATATGAGAATATAAGGTAGCATGCACAACTGAAATAAACTGCTAGTCTAAATCTAAATCATTCTGAGCTTTTGAGTAATCCTGTCAGTACATTAACTAACATGAGAACAACTATATAGATGAATATATAAATAGAAAAGAACTGTATCAATGAAGAGTATTACCTTTGGCTAAATCAACGTTTGAGGAGAAAAGGTGAGGGTACTTGGCTGGCATATCTGCTTCTGCTTCCCAATTAGCACCCTCAATAGATTGATTTTGCTAAAGAACTTTAACCTATGGAACTTCTTTGTTCCTTAGTTTACGAATCAGATGATCTAAAATCTCAACTGGAATCTCTTCATAAGAAAGACTATTCTGAATATCTGATCTTTCTAAAGGAACTACAACAGTGGAGTCACCGTTACTCTTCTTAAGCATAGAGACATAAAATACAGGATGAACGGCTGACAAATCTATAGTTAACTCAAGCCCATAAGATACTCCCCCAACATGACTCAGAATTCATAAAGGGCCAACATACCGGGGACTGAATTTTCCCTTCTTGCCAAATCTTTTCACCTCTTTCATGGGTGAAATCTTCAGATACACTAAATCACCAACCTCAAACCCGAGGTCTGTTCTTCTCACATATGCATAGGATTTCTGATGACTCTAGGTTGTTTTCAATATTTCTCTAATCAACTTAACTTTTTCCATAGCATCAAACACTGCATCTGGCCTAAGCAAAATAGAGTACCTACCTCGAACTAACCTATGGGTGATCTACATCTCCTCTCATAAAGATCTTCAAATGGAGCCATCTGAATGCTAGAATGATAACTGTTATTATAAGCGAACTCACTCAATGGTAAATTTTCATCGCAACTACCCTTGATATCAAGAGTGCATGCCCTCAACATATCTTCTAGAGTTTGGATGGTCCTCTCTGCTTGACCATCTATCTAAGGATGGAAAGTTGAGCTAAGGTGGACTTGGGTACCAAGATCCTTATGAAAATCTCTCCAAAACTATGAAGTAAATTGAGTACCCCTATCTGAGATAGTAGAAAAGGGAACCCCATGCAATCTAACTAACTTTTGAATATACAACTTAGCATAATCCTCAGCTGTATAAGATGTGTAAACTCACAAGAAATGCGCTGACATAGTCAATCTGTCTACAATAACCCAAATCAAATTGTGATGACATCGCGATTGGGGTAAACCAATCACAAAATCCATATTCACCTCTTCCCACATCCAAGTGAGGAAACAATCTTTTGCAATGTACCACCAGGTCTTTGGTGTTCAACCTTAACCTATTGACAAGTTGTACTTTTAACTACGAACTCCACTATATCTTTCTTCATACCATTCCACCAATAAATTTCTATAAGTCGCGGTAAATCTTGGTGTCTCCTTAATGGATAGAATAACACGTACCATGTACCTCAGCCATTATTCTCTGTCTCAACTCATCAACACAAGGCACACACAATCTATTTTGGTATCTTAACACACCATATCCCCTTTGGGAGAAAACCTTTACTTTTTTGTATTTAATCAACTCCTTCAGATTGCCCAAACTAAAATCCTTATTTTGCTTCTCCTTCACTTCTAAAACTAGAGAAGATTTAGAATTACTCTGAACTCAAACATTCCCTTCAGCGGAATCAACTAACCTAACACCCAATCTAGCCAAACGATGAACTTCTTGAGCTAACTTTTTCTTATTATTCTCCACATGAGCAATACTGCCCATAAACAACCTACTAATGGCGTCTACCACTACATTGGCCTTGCCCAGATGATACAACACACTCATATCATAATCCTTCAACAACTTCAACCATCTTCTATGATGGAGATTCAACTCGCTTTGAGTAAACACATACTGCAAAATTTTATGGTCCATGAACACATTAACATACATACCATACAGATAATGTTTCCATATTTTCAAATCAAACACCACAACAGCTAATTCCATATCATGGATTGGGTAATTCTTTTCATAAGGCTTCAACTATCTAGAGGCATAGGCCATGACCTTTCTTCTCTGCATCAACACATAACCCGAACAAACTCTAGAGGCATCACAATTAACAACAAAGCCATCGGTACCATCAGGTAATGCTAAAACTGGGGCTAAAGTTAGTCGAGTCTTAAACTCCTGAAAACTCTTCTCGTAGGAATCTGACCATAAGAACTTAACTTTCTTTTGGGTCAATATAGATATAGGAGATGCAATAGAGGATAAACCTTCAACAAAACTAAGGTAATAACAAGCTAGACCTACAAAAATCCTAATGTATGATGGAGAGATAGGTCTAGGCCAATTCCTTATGGATTTTGTCTTCTAGGGATCGACTCTAATACCATCAACAGAGATAATATGACCAAGAAAGACTACTGATCTTAGCTAAAATTTGCACTTGCTGAATTTAGCGACCAATTAATGGTCTATAAAAGTTTACAAGACAACTTTAAGATGATCTACATGGTCATCCTAACTACGGGAGTACACAAGGATGTCATATATGAATACTATGACAAACATGTCTAGAAACTATTTGAACACTCGATTCATGAGGTTCAAAAAAGCTGTTAGGGCATTGGTTAGCCCGAAAGACATGACTAGAAACACAAAATAACTAGAATGGGTTCTAAAGTCTGTATTTGGAATATCACAATCCCTTATTTTAAGTTGATGATAGCCGGATCTAAGGTCTATCTTTGATAAATAACTTGCACCTTGGAATTGATCAAATAAGTCATTAATTCTAGGAAGGGGATGCTTGTTCTTGACTGTGACCTTATTAAGTAGACGATAGTCAATGCACATACATAAAGAACCATCTTTATTTGGCATGAATAGGATGGAAGCGCCCTATAGAGAAACAGTAGCCCTTATAAAGACTTTATCTAGAAGATATTTGAGTTGCTCTTTCAACTTCTTAAGCTCTGTGGGATCCATATGGTAAGCAGGGATAGAAATAGGACGAGTATCTGGGAGAAGGTCAATACCAAATTCTATTTCTCTATTGGGAGATACCCCTGGGAGATCTTTTGGAAAACATCAAAAAACTCGTTGACCACTCGAACGGACTGAAGTGTTAGAGTCTCAAACTTTATGTCTTTGACACGATCTAGATAATAAATGTAACCTTTAGATATCAACTTTTTGCTGTTAAGGTAAGATATGAAATGAATCTTGGGAGACACAGAATTACCTGACCACTCAAAGACTGGCTTATCTAGGGACTAAAATTTCACCACATGGGTGCGATAGTCTATAGAAGCATAACAAGAATGGAGCCAATACATACCAAGGATAAGATCAAAGTCAACCATATCTAACTTTATTAGGTCTGCTAACATGACTTTATAAAGTACAGTGATAGGACACTTTTTATAAATCTATTTGGCAACAACTGACTCACCTACTAGAGTAGAAACCAAGAAGTGTTCGAGGATCTTTTTTGAATTTATCTCAAAATTTACAGTAACTAATGGGGTCACATAAGAGAAACTCGACCCAGAGTCTAACAACATATAAATATCAAAATGAAAGACATGAAGCATACCAGTCACAACATTAGGTAAATGCTCCTTCTAATGATATAGTTAAGCATAAAACCGATTTTAGTGTTGACCACCACTGATACTAGATGATGCGCCCTGAAGAGGATTTAGACGACCTGGAGGAGCTGCTGCACTGTTTGCCTGAGTTTGAGGATGAACATCTGTATTCCCCCGCCTAGAATGCGGATACTCTTTGATTCCGTGACCCGGCTGGCCCCAACCATAACAACTTTTTGACCTCACAAACATTCACCTCCATGATTCTTACCATACTTAGCAGATTGGGGATGATTAGGGCTATTACTCACACTATTTAGAGACTTGGACATAAAAGACTTACCCCACTGCTTTTGCCTATTTCTGGGTGCAGGAGAACTGGATGAAGAAGGTGCAGGCATAGATGAACGATTTTGAAACTGCAAACGATTTCCCCTTCCAAACCTATCTTAACAGTAATCAAACTGCCCTATTCTAGCCCTCTTATTTTATCTCTTATTTCCTTCCCCTTTTTTGCCTCAATCTGTTGAGCATGCATTATCAATCTAGGAAGATTCATGTCTCCAATGAGCATAGCAGTCCTACACTCCTTAACTACTAACCCAGACACACCGGTCACAAATTTACTCATGCTTGACCTAGGATCAACCATTTGTTCAGGGAAATACTTAGAAAACTGGTTGAACTTGAGGTAATACTCGTTCACTATCATTAAGTCATGCCTCAGGTTCATGAACTCTTCTATCTTAGATTCCCTCATCTCACATGGGAAGAACTTCTCTAAGAACGCATCCTGAAATATCTGTCAAGTCATGGGAGCTTTATTCTCCCCTCTATTTTTCTTCCATATCACCACCCAATCATACGTAATATCCTTAGCCTATAGGATGCTAATTCTACCCTCTCTTCTTCAGAAATATGCATAATTCGAGTGACCTTCTTTACCTTACCTAGATACAACTGTGGGTCCTTAACTACCTTTGACCTAAAGAATTTTGGCGGATTCACCCTCATAAAATCTTGGATTCTGACTACGGCTAAGTCCCCATCCTACTGAGGTTGGAATGCATCCTGACGGTTTCCCTGAATATTAGATGTCACAGCTTGGGCTAGTGCCTGAAAGGCTACCCAAAACTCTGTATGTGACATATTCTCATTCAAAGGATCTGCAGGGTGAGGTGGATCATTATCATTTTTGTGGGCGTTAGCTCGACGAGAAGCATTTTTGTCATGTGAAAGCACGATTTAGAAGCAGATAGAGATAATGAATGCATGACAGATCATGAAAGAAGAGATGATTTCCTAAATGCTCCATAGCCTCTTGCTCATAGATGTGGTGCACTTTACATCAATGATCACGACTCTATGTAACACGGCTTGTCTGACTCCCTAGAACTCTCTAAACCTTAGGCTCTGATACCAAGTTTGTAATGCCTTAAAATATGAGTTCCCGGGATGCTACACGGTGCTCCGAACTACAAGTAGTTCTAAGTTAACCCTGGCTTCCTTTTCTAAATCTGAATCTCAAAATAGGGTAAAGTATTAATGAAAAATCATAATATATGCAGAAAACTGTCTGAATCATCTGGGTATATCTGAATCATACTAATCTCGAAAGTCTGATAAAGCAAATATTGAAAATCTAAGTACTAAAATAAAATTTGTATACTAAATCTGGTAGTGTGATAAGCCTCTACTATCTGAATCTAGAGAGTCACTGTGACAGGCGCTAGCTAACTTAAACTATTTGAAATAAAATGAGAAACATTTGCTAATAAACTGAAAGTGTGAAAAACTAAGCCCCTAAACTATGAGGACTCACCAACTACAGGAGTATAGAATAGATGCTTGAAGATCACTCAAGCTGCTGAGATTGAGCACCTAAACCTACATTATGAGACAATGTAGCACATAGGTATATATATGGATCAGTACTTTAAGGATGTACTGAGTATATGGGGGTGCATGCAATAAGTAAACAATATCGTCACAGTTTATAAAATCATGCATGTTAAATGTAAATGACTCACACAGGCTTGAGTAATCTAAATTCAGAAAAATTATAATCATAATTAACAAGACATATAACATAAATCTTGTGAGCTATTACACTTAGTTCTGAAGTCTGTAAAATAGCTTATCTTAGGTCTTAAAATATTAAGACCATAACTTCCAAAACATATGCTTTGAACTTAAATCTTTAAATCAATAGACTGTTGAAGAGTAGGGGACATCTGTTGGTTGGTTCTTCGAACCGATATACACTATGTGAGCATACATAGAGTCCCACGTCTGGCCCATGTTAGATAGGGATGTTCTACCCTTGCCATTGGAATAGAAATTCTATCTTAAGTGATCACAATCTGAGTTAGCCACATAGAAGTGGGAATAAATCTTCATCCTACGTTGGCACGTAGTTCTTAGGTATGAAACCGTAGTAACCTATATATCTCAGTGCTAAATACTACTCTTATTCTTATGCTCAAGATCTTAAAAATACACTTCAAAAATAGCAAAAGGGTTTACAAAATAAAATCAATTATGATTTTCTTTCTTTAAATCTCAAGTTATCTGAACAAAGTGGATTCTTATCTCATCTGAGGACCAAAAGGTCAAATCTTTATCAAAATCTGTGAATAACCTTATCTGAGGGTGCTCATGGTATAATTAATCTAAAAATAACAATCTTAAATTGGAGCTTAACTACCCATGCATCAATATTTGTTAAAACATCTTAAAATTCATGCTTGTTAATTTAAACACTCACAATTCATTATCAAATCTGGAAATTACTACACAATGCATAGAAATATGAGTTAAGTCATGTAATTCCAACTTCTAAATCAATGGAAATCTCATAATCTTTCAAATAATGATAATGGGCATAAACCTAATTTTAATTTCATGGGAAATCTCTTAGATTCCAGTAAGTTTGTAATTAAAATAAAGTTTTGGGCACAAGGATGAAAGAATTATCATTGTTCAAACCCCACATACCTTAATTTGATGATCTTTGATGAGAAACTTGAATCTTGGATTTCTATTGATTCTTTGAAGATGAATTGTTAGAGTTCTTGTATTGGGAATCCTTAGTCTTGAATTTCCTTGGATAATTAATGGAGGAATTTGGGTTCTAAGAGAAGGCGTTTTTTGATTTCTAGGGTTTTATTTTTGAAAAGAATGGTGAATAAAGACCATAAGTGCTTGAAATATGGTTAATATTTTGTTTTTGGACGGATTGGGGGTTGGAGATTTATCAAAATACCCCCTTTAAACTTTGTAATGGAACTGAAAAATGTATATTTTCCTAATCTGGGTGGCCACCGCGATACGCCACTATCGTGGTGTCTCAATTGAAATCGATGAATGTAAATTGGGTAGACTCCATGATGCGGAGACATCACGGTGCCCCTTTGGAATGCCATTTTGGCACATGGCGAGACGCTCCATTATCGCGCTGGTCCTCTAGAAAATGAAAAATGGGAAATTGACCCTTTCCGCAATGTGCCAATATCATGGAGGGCCACTAGAATGGGACAATTGGAAATTTACACTAATTCACGACGTGCTAAGGGTCCAAACGATGATGTTTTACGACTAGAACTTAAAATAGCCATAAATTCTCACTTGATTATTGGATTTAGGCGAATCTTATATCATTGGAAAGCTAATTCAATTTACTATGCAATTAAAAGTATAAATCTAAGGAATTCCATGCCAAAAAATAATTATTCATTTTGGAATCTATCCTTTAACATTCTAGGGATGAATTTAAGCTAGGAAAAAGTGTGGGGTATTATAGACCTGCTATCAGCTGCTACATGAGGATCATGCTTAGATAATTGAGTACAATTGAGGGAATACTCCTTCACACTCATATTACCCTTCCTTAAGTTAATAAACTCTAACACCTTGGCTTCTCATAGCTCCAACAGAAAGAATCTATCTATGAAAGTTATAGCAAACTCTTCCTATTCTATAGGCCTTATCTACGCCTCCATCTATCTTTTACTATTTGAACCATGTATGAGCCACATCTTGCAATTGACAGGTAGCTAAATTAGTACTCTCACTAGCATGTAGCCCTATAATATTTGTTATCTTCTAGACCATGTCTAAGAACTCTTGCAGATCCTCTTCAAATTTAGATCCCAAAAACAGATGAGGATTTATTCGGGTGAAGTCTGGAATCCTTGTTGTGATGGTATTAGCCACTGGATTAGGCAGAATGATGGTTAGATGAGCATTTTGAGCCACTACAGAATGGGCTAGAGTAGTGAATGCAGCCCTGAACTCTGCATGAGAAATATGCTCATTTAGAGGATCTTCTTAAAGGGGCAGAGGTGTTGGTTGGTTTATGTTTCTTCTTATATTTGTCTTTTTAGAAGGCATGTTCTATAAATGGAAGGAAGAATAGATTAGACAGGGATTTTAACATGAGTTCATGCTCAGTCGCACGACATAAATACTGAAAGAAGGAAAACTTTTCCTAAACTCCTTGTATCCACTTGCCCATAAGTGTGGCGCGCTTCACACCCATGCACAAGACTCTACTTGATGCAACTTTCAGACTTCCTACGATACTTTAAAACCTTAGGCTCTGATACCAAGTTTGTAACGCCCTGAGAGTACACTCTGGGGGCCACATGATGCTTACAGTCCTGAGGGGCCATAAGCTAATCCATAAGCTTGTACCTACTATGAGCACTGAATAATATAATAAAATATGTTGAAAAATAATTGATAAGCCAGAAGGTTATAGCAACGAAAAAAATACTGAATCATGAATCTGGAAAATAACTATCTGAAACTGATAAAATAAAGATAAACTAACTGACTATCTTAAATATTTGAAAGCCTCTAAACTAACTAAATATGAGTTGATGGGACATGCCCCAACTAACTCCAACTAAATACTGAACTGAAAGCGTGAAATAAAATAGTCTTTCCCCAAAATATGAGGACTCACCACTTCTACAGCTGATAGTCTGGAAAATCTGTGCCTTTTCCAAGAACTGGACGTCCAAACCTATGATATGATACATCATATTGCAAGAAAAGAGTATGCAATTAGTACTTTGAATATATTAGTATGCTAAATGAGGTAGGCTGATATGTATAGTTTTATGGATATATATATATAACATGAAATACTGAATAAAGTGCATAAAATCTGCAGGTACTGAGAATACATGAAATTTGTAAATATTGAGGATGCATAAAATCTGTAAGTACTGAGGATGCATGAAATTTGTAAGTACTGAGGATGAATGAAATTTTTAAGTCCTAAGGATGCATGACCAAGCATACAACATGATCTGAATATAATTTATAAATACTAAAATACTAAAATATGATAACTAAATCACTGATATCTATATGTTATGGTCAAGCGATTGAAACTGTGGGAGGTATCATCTAACTAACATGCCCCAATCTGAGCTAATCGAGGTCCAACCTGTAACCCCAGTTTAAAGGGTATCAGTATTCTGCCATGAGTACTAACATTGGCTAGGTGGATCCACTATACTGATGTTCTATCCTGAGGGACTAAGGGTGTCAAGCCTAAATTGATGGTTGACCCCTGCGAGGTAGTCAAGCCTAATCTGATGGGTGACACCTCTTATTCTATGGTGGCTACGCAGTTTTGGAGTACAGGGATTGTTACTACTGACTTTGCCTATCTAACGGGGAAGCTTCCATTCCTACACTCGCTCGGTGCTAAATCCTACTCCCAACTGAACTGACTTAAAATGCTGAACTATTCTAAGTTTGACTGATATCTGATGTCTGATTGAACTGATAATGCTCATAACATATTCTAAAGATAGTGAGACTAGGTAAACAACTAAGTTTTTGGGTATTCATAACCCCCAGGACTCAATAGCAATAATAGTAAAATAGTACTTAATCTTGGAGGACATAACATGGAAACATTTATTAAGAATCCATTCTTGTAGGCATTTCATCAAACACTTGATATGCATGGTTTAAGCTAAACATGGGAATAGTATAAAACTTGGAGTAATATCTTAATTTCAATATCAACAACATTTAATCATGATTTAATTTAGAAAATAGCAATATTAAAACATGTGGGGTTTGATAACAACAATAATTTCATGTAAGCATGATGTGAAATCAAGATTCATAGAGATTCATGGTTGAATCACAATTTAAAATCATAATAACTTGAAAAGATCATAACTTTGTATTTAAATTGGATACTTGGGCTCTATGGGTGAAAGAAACCCATGAATAAACACTAACATACATGGGTTGATGAATTCATGAGAATTTATGGTGAATTCTTGTAATTTGATCTTGAATTTTGAAGGATAGGATTTTTTTCTTGAAAGATAATTAGTTCCTTAAAGAGTAATTTGTGAATAATGGGGTATATAATGCCCTTTTAGGTTTTAAATCCGTGTTTACAATGAGTTTAGGACTTTAGAAAAAGACCAAATGATCCCTGGAAATTAAATTGTGGAACTGGGAAAAATCCCAATTTTGTCACCCGATGCGATGTGGTACAATCGCATCAGGCCTCTTGAAGACCTATTATGATATTTTCCAATAAAGGAACCATTTATTGCAATAGATGAGTCATATGTTGGAAGAAATTAAACCTATTGAAGACCTATTTTGATCTCTTTCAACAGATGATCCATCTGTTATAACAGATGGATCATCTGTTGGATGAGATCGAAATAGTTGTTGCTACTGAATTGAGTTCTTCCAATAGATGACCCATCTGTTGCAACAGATGAGTTATCTGTTAGAATAAATCATACATCTTGAAGACCTAATTTGATCTTTTTCAATAGATGATCCATCTGTTGCAATAGATGATTCATCTATTGGAAGAAATCAAACCTCTTGAAAACTTATTTTGATTTTTTAATGGGTAATCTGCTGCAATAGATGGCCCATATATTAGAAGAAATCAAACAACTAACAAAACCTAATTTGATTTCTTCCAATAGGTTAGTCATCTGTTGCAACAGATGGGTCATCTATTGGAAGAAATCAAACAACTAGCAAGACCTATTTTTATTTCTTCCAACATATTAGTCATCTATTGCAATAGTTATTTATATCTGTTTGATTATTTCCAATAGATGAGTCAGTTATTTAGTCATCTATTGCAAAATGTATTTGACTAATTTGATGTGAAATGATTCATATTATAACATTATTAGCAATAAATAAGTTGATTTAACTAAAATTAGCTTTCAATTAATAAGTTCAACTATAATTTAATGAATTTCATAGTAATTAAATGATCAACTAAGTATATTCGCCTTGAATAGAGTGATCAATTGACTAATTTGATTACACCATTATTAGTAATAAATAACTTTCTTTTACTAAAATTAGCTTTCAAATAATAAGTTCAATTGCAATTTTAATGAATTTTATAGTAATTATATGATCAACTAGGTGTATTCGTCCTGAAAAGAGTGATCAATTGACTAATTTTATATGAAATGATTCATATTAAATCATTATCACTAATAAATAAATTAATTTAACTAAATTTAGCTTTCAATTAATAAGTTTAATTACAATTTTAATGAATTTCATAGTAATTACATGGTCAACTAATTATTTTAGTCTTGAATAAAGTGATTAATTGACTAATTTAATGTGAAATAATTCATATTAAACCATTATTAGTAATAAATAAATTGATTTAACTAAAATTAGCTTTCAATTAATAAGTTCAATTGCAATTTTAATGAATTTCATAGTAATTACATGATCAACTTAAGTGTCTTCGTCCTGAATAGAGTAAACAATTTACTAATATGATGTGAAATGATTCATATTAAACTGTTATTAGTAATAAATAAACTGGTTTAACTATAATTAGCTTTCAATTAATAAGTTCAATTGCGATTTTAATTAATTTTATAGTAATTCAATGATCAACTAAGTATATAACCTATTGCAACATATTATAACTTGTTGCAATAGATGTTTATATCCATTTGATAATTCTAGACATCTATTGCAAGAGATAATGCATCTGTCCTAATATATGTCTTTATTTGTTTGTTTATTCTCAACAGATGGGTCATATGTTGCAATATGTTAGTTATTTGTTGAAATAGATGTCTAAATCTATTTGATTACTTTCAATAAATAAGACATTTGTCGTAATAGATAATGTATCTATTGAAATATATGAGTCATCTGTTTGATTATTGCAACAGATCTATTTGACCTCTTCTAACAGATGAGACATCTGCTGCAACAGGTTAGTCATCTATTGCATTATGCATATGTCTATATTTGTTTGATTATTTCTAACAGATAAGATATTTGTTGCAACTGATAATGCATCTTTTGAAAAAATGCCTCATCTGTTTGATTATTTCCAATAAATGAGTCATTTATTGTAACAGATGACTCATCTGTTGAAATATATGTCTATTTTTATTTGATATCTTCAAATATATCAGTTATCTGTTGCAGTAAGTTAGTCATTTTTTGCATTATGCATATGTCTATATTTGATTGATTATTTCCAACAGATGAGACATTTGTTGCAGCTAATAATGCATCTGTTCCAACATATGACTCATCTGTTTGATTATTTCAATAGATGTGTTATCCGTTAAAATACGTAATGCATTTGTTGCAATATTTGAACTTAGTAATCTACTTTTAGTAATAATTTTTAAGTTTTCAAATCGAAGGATAAAATAGAATTCAAGACAACAAATGGATTTAAAATTAAAATTACTAAACTATTGTCATCACCAATTAAATGACACAACTAACTAAAATACTAACAATAAAATATTATCATTAATAATAGTTTTACACATCCAGATAAATAAATTGCAACCTAAATTAGGGTTTCAAACTTTTACAGGCTACCCCAGCAGCCCAAACCTCTTACATCATTGTCACTGTGTTGTCATTCAACAAAGTCCTTGGAGTTGTCATAACAGTACCGATTAGCAAATGCTCAATAAATGCAAGCGTATATGACCCACACGTGGCAGTAGGCTCATTTTTGGGAAGGTTCTATTTTTGATCTTCAAAAGATCATCTTTCATTGAGCAACTTTTCTGACAAGTAATTCATTATACCAATTTCCTTCAACAATTTTGGGAATAGCTCCAACAATTTCTCCACAAAAATAAAAAATTCTCACTCTTCAAAAACTGGTAAGTTGCAGTCGTAAGTATTAATAACTCCCTCATTCATGAGGATCTCAACAGTCATAAAATATTTATTCTTCAAGTTCACCACTGTAAGAATCCTCTTTGCCCCAATCCAATCCATGGCACTTGGGAATGGCCTCTTCCATCTACAATAGTCAATGACAACACTATCCCATACAAACTCAGCAATTAACTTTTCAATTTTTTTGCCATCGAGATTTGTCGCTTCTTCACTGAGTTTATTATACCCACTTAAGAAGTTATTGTAGAGTTGAGGTCCATGATCCTATCCCCAAGATCATAGTACTTTATAAATTTAAGGTGTCTCTCTCTTATAAGTTAAAGAATTTCATCAACATATTGATATAACAATACAATTAAATAAATTACTAACTTATAATAGAAATTTAAAAGATAACAAATAGGCAATCTATTGCATAGATTCTCTAAACCTGTTAACAAATTATCCATCAACTGCAGCTTATGAAATAGATAGGTAGTTTATTGCAATAGATAGTCCTTCTGTTGCAATAGATGATCCATCTGTAGAATAGGTTCTCTGAACCTAGATTACCCAATCTACTATAACTTATGCAACAGATGGGTAATCTATTGCAGTAGATGACTTATTTGTTGCATAGTTTCTCTAAACCCTTTAACAAATTACCCAATATACTATAAACTAATTATAATATCTCGTAGTTTTTTTAGCTTAAATTCGTTCCTAGAAAGTTAACAAATAGCTTCCAAAATGAAGAATAATTAGTTCGTATGGATTTTTTCAGATTTATACCTTCCATTATGTGGGAAATTGAGTAATCTTTCCATCAATACCAAATTCTCCAAAATCCAATACTCGGTTGAGGATTTAGAGCATTTATAAGTTGACAGTGCCCCACCTTAGCATCACAGTGAAGGAAAATTTCATAATTGTCAATTCTAATGGACCTCCACAATATTGACGCATCGTGAAGATGTCTAAATTCCCAATTTCCAATTTCTAGTGGCTCACGCCAGAGTGCAAATTTGCACTCGTCCTTTTCAAGTAGCTTAATACGATTTTACTGCATCGCAGTGAAGGTATAATCGTAATGTTCTTGATCTATAATTTGAATACTTGTTCCATGACTTTATCCTAAGTATGTGAAGTTCTTATTAGGTGAATAATAGTCATACAAGTCACTTAGAGACAAATGGAGCTAAGAACATTAGATTCATTCAAAGTTTGGTGTTTAATTCTACAAGGGTCAAATTTGAAAGTGTATAACTTTTGATGTATGTAGAATCTTTTATTTCAAGATCCACCAAATCATAGATAATTAAATTATCTTTCCAACGATACCAATTTTGCCTTAATCAGACACCCGAGCGAAAAGTTATAGCCATTTTCGTGTGAGGCAGTAAGCTGCCGCGATGGTACCGGGTCGCGGCGAAGAGCAAATTCAGGATACGAGTTATGAATTTCTACTTTAAATTAATGAGGGGAAATGTGGACTTTTCCCCCTCAAACCAGGTCGTAATATAGAAATGTATAGCCATCATTGGGGAATTATTTTGCCCATATTATCCTACTTTACTCCCAAGAACAAACCCTAATCAATTCTCTTTAAGTTTCATCCATTCCATCACCTTCTACTCAAGAAAACAATCAAAAATCAAGCTTTCTATTCCAAGATAGTTCAAGATTTAGAATTTTAAATTCAAGAACTCCAAGAACTCATCTTCAAAAGCATCATAGGAATCAAAGATTCAAGCTTTCTCATCTAAGATCATTAATTAAGGTATGTAGGGTTATGAACAAGGATAATCCTTTCGTTCTTGAGTCCAAAACTTATTTTGATTCTAATTTTTACTGAATTTTATATGATTTCCCATGAAATTTAAGTGAGAGTTTATACCCATTATTTTTATTTACAAGCTTATGAGATTTTAAGTGATTGAATGTTAAATTGCATGACTATTTTCATAAAATAATGTGTATAATGTGATTTTTCAGATTTTCCAAAATTGAGTTTAAGTATGATATTGAGATTCTTGATTTTATTATTTTGATATTGTTAAAGTATTTTCAAGAAGCATATTGAGCATGATGTTTTGCTACGATTTTATATGAGTTTAAAGCATGGGTCATTAAGCGCTAATTAAAGATTTCTATTTCAAGATTATTTGTGCTATGAGCAACCTATGATAAGATTATTCTCATATTTTTGATAAAGATTTGACCTTTTGGTCCTAAGCTAAGATAAAGAATCCACTTTGTTCATATGACTTGAGATTTGAAGGAAAGAAAGAGCACAATTGGTTTTTCTTATAAACCCTTGCGCTATTTTTGAAGTAGATTTCTTAAGATCCTGAGCATAAGAATGGGAGTAGTATTTAGCACCAAGATGGGTATGTTACTAAGGTTTTATGTCCTAGAACTACGTGCCACCATAGGATTAAGATTATTCCCACTTCTACGTGGATGACTAAGATTGTGATCACTTAAGATAAGAAGTTCTATTTCGATGGAAGGATAGAACAACTTTTCCCAACGTGGGTAAGACGTTGAACTCCATGAATGCTCACATGGTTTATTTAAATTAGAAGAACCTCCCACAAGAAGTCCCCTACTCTTAAAACAGTCTATTGGTTTAAAGCCTTAAGATAAAGTGTTTTCCTTACAGCTTAATAGTAAAGATTTTTAGAATAGTTTCTCAGAAAAGAATAACAGAAAGCTTTTAGAAAATTAAATTTGAAGGCTCACAAAGTTTACTCAGATTATGCTTTATATAAAGATATTAGCTACAGACTTCAGCTTTCAAATTTAGATTTAAGAGTTAGTCTTTTCTACACTTAGATGATATGATTTAAAGAGAGAATACCAGTACAACTTTTAGAACTAAATGTTATGAATTACTAGATTTATAAAGTATGATTATCTATTCATGATTATAGATTTCAGTATTTCAGATATTCCAGCTTATGTGAGTCATTTATATTTAGCATGCATTATTTTATAAATTATGATGATGAGATAATGTTTTACCTATGTATTCACCCCCATATACTCAGTACATCCTCTAAGTACTGATCGACATATATGTCTATGTGTTATATTGTCTAATAATATTGGTATGAGTTATAGCACGCATACCATATTCAGACAGTTTGTAGATTCCAGCCAGCGGATGATGAGTTCTCCTACTTCGAGGACTTTAGTTAGATGTTATTTATGTACTTTACTTTCTTACTCATATGTATTTATTAGTGGTAGTTAGTCAGTATAGTAGAGGCTTCACAGATATTAGTTAGAGTCAGTCTTATAATTTCAATCTCTTTTTTTAGACTTTATCAGAATTTACAATTGTATCAGTATTATATTTTCATAGATTCCATTATTATTATGTTTCCGCGCAGTAAACTCAGTCATTTTGTACATATTTAATCAGTTTCTTAATAGTACGCCAGTTCATGGGTTAGCTTGGGATCACTTGTGGTCCTAAGCACCGTGTGACATCTCGGGGCAGATTTTTGAGGCGTTGCAAACTTGTTATTAGAGCACAAGGTTCAAGTGTCCTAGGGTGTCTGTAAAGCCGTGTCTAGTAGAGTCTTGCGGAACAGTACAAAGATGTCTATACTTTTCTTCAAGAGGCTACGAGGCATTTAAGAAATGTTTCTCTTTTTTCACACTCTAGATCATGCTATAAAGTTGTTTATTTAGAAACTCCTCTCTACTGATGTGCTACCCCAAAATTCTTCATCTATGACTTATTCTCGATATAACAGAATTATCAAGTTCTAATTCCTCTCCAAATAATGCTCTCATATTTACTATCAAAAATTTTTGATGTCACACAAAGGGCTTGAGAGGAGCTCTCTAGCGTGTCATAAGTCCCTTAAGTTGAAAGTTATGTCTCATCCTTATGAGTTGTTTAGTTGATACAGAATTAGATTTGTATTCAGATTGCCCATTGACCATTTTTTCTCATAAGAGAAGATAGTAGGAACCTAGACTATTAAATATAGTGTGCATTCGAGGGATATTATGAACTTTGGTGTTGTGATTTATGAATAGTAGAACCTTATTATAGCTGGATGTATTGGTATAGAAGAGTAGTGGCAAGAATAGTGAGCATGACGATTGATAGAAAGTATAGAGATAAACTTATACATGTTATCGAGATGTGTTAAGGTGATATATCCTTGTGTGTTAGTTTAGTGGAGGGTGAAGAAGGAGTTATTAGTTGAGGTGAATTGATGTTTGCTTGAAGTATGAAAAGAGTTATTGATAGTATTTATTATGTTTGAAAATTATAGGATATTAATAAAGTGTTTGGTGGTTTAGTATCTTTAATTTAGGCTTCCCTTGAGGTTGCAAAAACGAGTTTAGTTGAAACTTATAGAGCTATGATAGTAATTTAGATGTATAGAAGGGTAAATAGTAATGATATATAGAAGGAGGATGTGTTAATGGATTATGATAAGACAGGCTATATGATTATGATCGGTTATTTGGACTAGTATTTTTTGATGCTTTATTTTATAGCTTTCGAATGAGGATTATATGTGAGGATGGGTTGTTACTCATGTTTAGCACTAGACATTATGTTTGAACAGTGGATAGTCATCAAGGTGCTTATGATGATTTCTTGGTTAGTGATGCTAGTTATATGGAAGTGATCTAGTAGGCTTGAACAGTATGTGCAAGAGCTTGAATCCATTTTAATTCGCAATTAAGTATGATGTTATATGTATGATGAAAAAGTATGCCTAAGGTGATATAGAGATGCATTATTTCCAAGGTTATTACGTGTTGTGTGTGGTTAGTAGTACCATTGAGTTGCTAAGAGGAAGGAGACTAGTTATATAGTATATGATGTTCTTAAAGTTAAGTTAAGGAATTATGGGTAGATGATGTTGAGACTTTTTGGTATGATCTTGACTCTCATAATTTAGAGAAAAATATAAGTTTTGATATATGATATTATGTGGTATTAGCAGAGTATGAAGGAAGTAGTATGGTTTATTAAAATTTCACGATATCCGTGTTAAGAGTTAGAATCCAAGTTTGAATCCTTGAAGATTGAGCAAATAGAAATAAGGGTTGAAGCTCTTGATGGTGTGAACTCAGGATGTAGTGATACTCATGAAGATTCTAAGTCAGTAAGTGTTCAAAATATTATATAATGACTAGTGGGGCTATAGAAAGATAGAGTTATATCTTAGAAGGATGTATTGGAAGTGGGTTTTACACTTTCAGGTGTAGTCTTTCAGAGTAAGTTTATTATTTGTGTGTATTGTTGTGTTTCAGACTCTAGAGTACAGTGAGTGTAGTTCGGTTAAGGGTATAGCAAAGGGTTCCACAGACTTAAAATGATGGCTTAAAGCTAAGGGGGAGATGATAGAATGAGTAACAAGGTCAGACTTCCAGATTTTAGTAGTGATGATGAATACTTGTGTAGATGGGAGAAAGTAATTGTGTTATGTTTGGGAAGATTATTGTATGCTTGTATTATATAGGTCTATAAATGAAGGAAGATTGAGGTGAAGTTTTTTGTGTATGAATTGGTTAGTTGGGAATATTTTATGTGTCTTCCTAAGAATTGGATAGTGCATGGAAGTTGTTATTGATAGAGGTACTAGAGAATATGAGAAAGATGCTCTTATGGGTATTTTCTTAGAAGTGCATATCCAGTTATGAAGATAGGCTTGAACGTCATATTAGTATATAAGGGGATAGGTATGTTGTGCATTAATGAATTTCTAGTAAAAGGTTGAATGTAGTTGTTGAAGTGGAATGCACAGTATGAGTTAACCCATTTAGCCAGTAATTCAATCTAGCAGCCATACAGGTAAGTTTCTATGGTTTTCAGTCTTCCCATCTAGTCATATCATTCTAAGAGAAAATTTGTTCACTTCGTGTACTTTGTGAATTCACCTCAGTTTATGCATCATGCATTAGTTTCAGAATCTGGATGATTAGTTATGATTCAACTCGTAAGCTTTTAGTGCATCATCTCAGTCATTTCCTAGTATTTCATTGAAATCACTATCATTCGGGGATGAACGATCCCAAGGGGGAGATGTTATAATACCCTAAGTTTTCATGTCATAAACCTCTCATTCTTTTTCTTACGAAATCAGATCCAGCCTAAAGTAATGGTTACTCATAAGCTGACTCTCTCATTTTTATCTCAGCTATATAGCTATTTTCATAAGAATTCATGCACTCGTAGCTTAGTTCAGTGGCTCATTATGTTTAAGATTCAGTTATTCAATTTATTTTAGTTGTGCATGATAGCTTATAACCTTAGATTCCTTAGTATTTTTAGCTTAATTATCCATATTCGAGGACGAATGTTTCCAAGGGGGAGATATTGTAACACCCCATAGTTTTCCTAGCTTAAATTCATTTCTAGAAAGTTAAGGAATAGCTTCCAAAATGAAGAATAATTATTTTGAATGGAGTTTTCCAGATTTACGCCTTCCATTGTGTGGGAAATTGAATAATTTTTCCATCAATACCAAATTTGCTCAAATCCAATACTCGGTTGAGGAGTTAGAGCATTTTTAAGTTGACAGTGTCCCACCTAAGCAACCACCGCGTCATAGTGAAAGACAGTTTCATAATTGTCAATTCCAGTGGACCTCCTCGATATTGGTGCATCGCGGAGAGTTCTAATTTCCCAATTGTCAATTTCCAGTGGTGCAACACGATAGCACCACATCGCACCAAAGTGTAAATTTGCACTCATCCTTTTCCAGTAGCTTAACGCGATTTCACCGCATCGCAGTGAAAGTACAATCATCGTGTTCTTGATCCATAATTTGAATAATTGTTCCATGAATCTTATCCTAAGTCTGTGCCATGAGTTTGAATATGCGATGAAGGTTTCATGCCCCAGAACTATGTGCCACCGTAGGATTAAGATTATTCTCACTTCTATGTGGATGACTAAGATTGTGACCACTTAAGATAATAAGTTCTATTTCGATGGCAAGGGTATAACAGCTCTCCCCAACATGGGTAAGATGTTAGAATCTATGAATGCTCACATGGTTTATGATGGTTAGAGGAACCTTCCAAAATAAGTCCCCTACTCTTAAAACATTCTATTGGTTTAAAGCCTTGAGATAAAGTGTTTTCCTTACAGCTTAATGGTAAAGAGTTTTAGAATAGTTTCACAGAAAAGAATAGTAGAAAGATTTTAGAAACTAAGTGTAAAGGCTTACAAATTTTACTCAGATTATGCTTTACAGAAAGATATTAGCTACAAACTTCAGCTTTCAGATTTAAGTGTGAGTCTTTTCTACACTTAGACAGTATGATTTAAAGAGAGAATACTAGTACAGATTTTAGAACTAAATGTTATGAATCACTATATTTATAAAGTATGATTACTATTCGTGATTATAGATTTCAGTATTTCAGATATTTCAGCTTATGTGAGTCATTTACATTTAGCATGCATTGTTTTATTAATTATGATGATGAGATACTGTTTTACCTATGCATTCACCCCTATATACTGAGTACATCCTCTAAGTACTGATCTATATATATGTCTATGTGTTTCATTGTCTAATAATGTAGGTACGAATTGTAGTACGTATACCATATTCATAAAGTTTGCTTCCAGCCAGCGGATAATGAGTCCTCCTACTTCAGGGACTTTAGTTAGATGTTATTTATGTACTTTACTTTCTTATTCATATGTATTGATTAGTGGTAGTTGGAGTCGCACCCCAACTATGTATAGTCAGTATTGTAGAGGCTTTACAGATATCAGTTAGAGTCAGTCTTATAATTTCAATCCCTCTTTTCAGACTTTATCAGAATATACAATTGTATCAGTATTGTATTTTCACAGATTCCATCATTATTATATTTCAATACAGTAAACTCAGTCATTTTATACATATTCAATCAGTTGCTTAATAGTATGCCAGTTCATGGGTTAGCTTGGGATCACTTATGGTCCTAAGCATCGTGTGACATCTCGAGATAGATTTTTTAGGTGTTACAAACTTGATAGATTTTTGGGGCATTACACTAATGCAATAGATGGGCAATCTATTGCAGAAGATGACTTAAAATGTTAGAAATAAAATAGATAGAAGGTTAGAAAAAGTAAAATTGCCCAGTCTTCATAGCCCAACTTCATATCTATCATGTTCTTGAAATTATTTTGCCAAAATTCTTATATGGAGTAGAAATATTAGGCCTTTTTGGATTTGGTCACTATGTTCGATTTAGACTTCTTAGTGGAATTCACCAACTAATAGATATTTACCTTTTTCAGTTGTTCCTGCTCTCTAGTGGCCCCTTGAACTTGCTTAACATTGGAAAGAGGAGGAGTTGCAATTTTTTTTTGTTCTAATACCTGATAGTACCTTTGAAATTACTTTTTCCTCCTCTTAACCTCCAATAGAGTGAATGGATCAGTTAAATTTCTTGATGGTATGACACCACTCTTAGATGTCAATTTCTTGACAGCAACAGGCAAAGCATCAATGATTTTAATTAAATTTTAATGTATGTCCGTGCACTCTTGACATTTACAATCAGAACATGAGCTTGGAGAGGGACCAAAAGAGGTGGTATGACACTGAAAGGCATGAATCCACCATAGCCATAATAGCCACCATTAGTATGACCATTATCATGGTTAACTCTTTTTTCAAATAAATTTTCATGAGCATCATTAACATGCTCATAGACATGCCTGACACCGACAACACCAACACCAACGCAATCACTATCACCAATACTAGCACCAACACCACCAATACCACCATCACCATCACTACCACTAGTACCCAAATCTATTTCAACATCATCAAAAACCTCAACAATAGGCTCAATAAGAACAAGCTGACCTTCCCTAGCTGCTTCTTTTTTTATGATTGTTCTTTCAACCAATTCTTTCTTTATTAAGTCTACTTTTGAATCTAGTTTTGTTTCAACAATACTTAGAGTAAGAAAGGAAGACATGTCTAACTGTTGCTCAGTAGGTACAAGTCAAGAGTGCACAACCTATAAATAAAAGTAGATATATTTAATCAAAAAATAATTTGCAAGACATTTGCAGTAGATAAGTCATTTGTTGCTCAAATTACCCAATATATTGCATTAATTTGCAGTAGATTATGTAATTTGTTAACAAGTTTAGAGAACCCATCTATTGCAATAAATGACTCATCTATTGTAACAGATTAACCATCTATTACATTAGTTTATAGTAGATCGGGTACTGTTAACAGGTTCAGAAAACCTATACAACAAATGGACTATCTGTTGCATTAGTTTACAGTAGATTAGGCAATATGTTAATAGGTTCAGAGAACCTATGCAAACAGATGGACCTTCTATTACATAAGTTGCAGTAGTTGGGTAATTTACAATGATAAGTTGCAACAGACGAACCATCTGTTACAATAGATGACCCATCTATTGCAATGGGTTAACTTGAGTAAAATTATTATATTTAAAAAAAGACTTACGGCATTATCTGGAGGGCTGAAGAGACTAAGGGAATTGATCTTTGAATTATTCTTGGAAGATAACCACCTAAGGATCCTAGGATAAGAAACCTCATTCAAGCTGTCTTTGACTTGCTGCCGGAGGTGAGGAATGGCTTCAAATTCCAAGCCTAAAAATGTAAATATGATGCAAAAAAAAAACTCAGAATAATAATTTAATAGCATAAATAAGTGAAAGACTAAAGAAATAATGATAAAGTTTAACATGAAAGCCCAAGGAAAGTCATATAAGTTGATCATCTTTGGAGATAACTTTGTCATTAAATATTAGACAATCAAAAAATAGCTTTCATATCTCCATGGATAATTATTGAATGCCTTCAAATTCTGATCAAGCACCAAAAATTCAGGTTTTATGACTTTGTTGATGTTTCAAGACCATACAATGGAATAACAAACCAAACTAAGCACAATTGCTTCTTGTGCTTCTTCAAAAAAAAATTATTTTGGAAGCAAACACACCCCAAACTAACTCTAAAAGCATCATAATACACAACAAATCCATCTGAATTATCGGGTAAAGTCAAAACTGGAGCTATAGTGAGTTGAGTCTTCAACTCCTGAAAACTCTGACCATTGGACTTGACTTTCTTCTGAGTCAATCTAGACATGGGGGATGTAATAGACTAAAATCTTTCAACAAAATGTCGGTAATAGCTAGCCAAACTCAAGAAACTACTGATGTCTGATGGAGAAATGGGTCTAGGTCAGTTTTTTGCTACTTCAATCTTTTGAGGATCAACTCTAATGCCATCACTGGAAACTATATGACCAAGGAAAGCTATTGAACTTAGCCAATATTCACACTTATTGAATTTGGAAAACAACTAATGGGCCTTGAGAGTCTGTAGTACTATTCTGAGATGGTCTACGTGATCACTCTCACTTCGGGAGTAGACAAAAATGTCATCTATAAAGAATATGATGAACATGTGTAAGTAATGCTTGAAAACACGGTTCATCAAGTCTATGAAAGCTGCTGGGGAATTTGTAAGACCAAATGAGATGAATAGAAATTCAAAGTGACTATACCGAGTTCTGAAAGCTATTTTTAGAATGTTATATTCTCTGACTTCGAGCTGATGATGGCCTAATCTGAGGTCTATCTTAGAAATTCAACTGCTTGGTTTTGTAGATAAGCCTAACAATGATCAACAACTCTTTTTTTTCTTTGCCTTTGTTGATTTTAGTGGGTGGCTTGGTTAGTTTCTTTCCCTTTTTGATGTTGATTTTGGTGTCCTACTTTCCTTTGACTTTTTCAAGAGTGATACTGTGGGAAAGGTTCAAATGGAGGATGGTATGTCAGTCAGTCATATGGCCAATTCTTTCATACCCAGAAACACCGACATGGCACAGTAGTTTATTCATATTTCATTGATTTTTGTGTCCTCACCTTTCAATATTTCTTCATCATCACCTTTATACTTGATCCTGCACTTGAGAAGATCATATGTCATGGTTATTAAAAAACATGCATTGTTGTCCTCCTGCAGATCAAGAAAGTATCAAAGTAGCAGGACTTAAAATAATCCTCTAATTTTTCATCCTTCGAAATCTTTCTAAACATATCAAAATTTTTACCCATGCTAGATTTAACTACAAAATCATCAGTTAAATCTATAGGGTTATCCATAGGAATCTCAACTTAAAACTGGTCAATACTAAATTTTTTAACAAGATCATGCTCAATTTTCAATCTACATTCACGTTCGATCGGTGATATAACAATATCATCATCTACATCACATTATTTCTTTTCTCTTCATCGTCTCTTTTATTTTCCTTTTTAGATCGACCTTATTTCTCTTTATCTCCTTTCTCACTTTTTTTCCTCTTTATCATCACCTTCATCCTCACCTTCGTCCCCACCATCATGTTCATTATATTTATGACTTTCTTCACCATCTCTATCCTCACCATCTCCATCTTCTTCCACATTTTTATTTTTATCTCCCCCATCTACAATCTCTTCTTCATCTCCCTCAGCTTCTTTTTCTACATTATCACTAGATCTTATAGTTGTACCTCCTTCAATAGATTGTGCAATATCTCTATCTATTTTCACATTTTCATTCTCTATAGATGGTACTATTTATTTATTTGTAAAAGAGTTTGTTTATCAAGTTCTTCTAATTGTGTTTGTAATTTAGCCATATTGGTTGTTTTGTCAGAAGTTGATCAACTTTCTATTTTTTAGAGAGACATTTTTTTTATCTACAAATAAGAAAAAAACAAAAAAGTTACAATTGATTTGTGGATCATTAAAAAAAGGTAACAAAAAATTTAATAAATACAACACATTACAAAAATATTTCCAACAGATGACCCATTTGTTGTAATAGATTACTCATTTGTTGCATCAGATGGGTAATCTATTGGAAGAAATCAAAATAGTCTTGCTAATGATTTTATTTCTTTCAACAGATTACCTATCTATTACAACGAGTGGGTCATCTATTGGAACATCTATTTTGATTTCTTCTAACAGATGACTCATCTGTTGCAATGGATGGGTCACCTATTAGAAAAATTCAAGCCAGTTAACCAAAAGAGATATAGTTGTTTTCAACATATTACACATTTGTTGGGAAACATTATATAGCAACAATAGCAAGAACATGAACAAAAACAACATCAAGCAACTATATCACCACACGAACACTTGAACAATACCAATGTTTTTGCCTATACACCAACACCACCAACATCAACAATTCCAACAACACAATTAATAACACCAACAAAATAAACATACCTAGAAAGAAAAAAACACCAACAAAACAAACAAAGAACACCAACAACACCCGCCAATAACACCAATATTCACCAACAACACCAACAAATACCAAGTGAAGTGATTCCACAATAGATGACCATCTATTGCAACTGGTGGGCCATCTTTTAGAAGAGCTGTTTTGATTTTTTTCCAACAGATAACCCATTTATTGAAATAGATTAGTCATTTATTGGAAAAAATTAAAACAAGCTTTGTTACTATTTTGATTTCTTCCAATAAATGACCTATGTATTGTAACAAATTGGTCATCTGTTGAAATAAATCAAACAGTTAACCAACAAATTACACATCTATTGGGCAATACACAGACATCAACATCATCAATACTAGCAATACCAAAAACACCAACAAAATAAAATATACCAGAATACAAACAACACCAACAAAACAAAACAAACAAACAACACCCACCAACAACACCAACATTCACCAATAACATAAACGAATACCAAGTGAAGCGATTCAACAAAACCACACAAACAACAAGACAAACTTTTCATAATAGATAACTTCGAAAAAAGGTCAAAGTTCAAGTTTGTGTTATTTTTACGACAATGCTCGAGAACACGAACAACTACAACAACAAGAAATCATATTTCACTCAAAAAAGATACTCCATTTACATCAACCACTATATTAATAGAACAACTACCATAAATTAGGATTTTCTCAAGTTTTTCTTACATTTTTTAGCATCAAAACTCAAAATTGTTAATCCATACTTGAATATAATACAACCAAAAAGTTCTTTTTTTTCTTCATTAACTAAAAAGCCCTAATTTTTCAAAAAACAACAAATTTAGAAGACCTTACCTGCAAAGAGAGAAAAAGCAACGGGCTATAAGAAATAAGAAAATCGAATGTGGGTTCTCTCAAACACTGACATGAAATGATAGAAAAATTGATCTGTTGTGAAGGCTTAAGGCAATTTTGGAAGAAACTGAGTTGTTGAAAAAAGAGAAGAGGAAACATATTTTTTTAAAAACTGATGTAGTTTGTCATTGAGATTGTCTGATGGAAATGATTAATCCCTTTAATTTAATTGTTTAATAAAAATAGAGCTGTATATTGATTTGTGTTTTAGAAAAAATTATAAATTTTGAAAAAATTAATTTAATTCCAATTACCTTAACCAAATTTTTACAACAAATTTTGACGCTTTCGTTACACACTGTTTGGATGGTAGTTTTCCATGGTATGATATGATATGGTTAATAAGTGAACCATATTTGTTTTGATTGTTTCTTAAAATGTATGGTATGATATGATTTAATTTCATGGTTTGATAACCATGAAAACCCTCACTTTATGTAACCACCAATTTGCCACCAATTTGGTGGTATCCCATGGTTTGCTTATTTTTTTTAATTATGTCCTTATTTAGTATTATATAATCATATTTTATCTTTTACCTTATATTATTAACTCCATCTCCTACCCCTTTCCCCATCCCATGAGCCGCTTCTCCTTCCTTCCCCTCCACCTACCCCAACCCATCCAAAAAAAGATTATTGTTTAAATTTCTTTTTTAAAAAAATTATAAATTTTTTTCTTATCCTATCCCATATCCTGACCCTTGACCCCACCCCTTATCAAACTCCCACCCTAATTTTTTTTACAAAAAATATTTTTTAAAAATATTTCAAAACTTTTTCTTACCCATCGTCACCCATCCCCTACCCCTACCCCCTACCAATCCCTCATCCAAATTAATTTTTTGACTATTTAAAAAGTTATAAAAAAAATTTACCTCATCACCACCTCTTACCAGCCCCCTGCACCCATCCACAAATATATATATATATATATATATATATATAATTTTAAAAAAAAAATTAAAACTTTTTTTTACCTCACCCCTACCCCTACCTTCGATCCCCCACTCCACTATCCTACCCCCAAAGATTCTTTTTTGCAAAATGTTAGTAATTTTTTCTCATTGTGCATATATTTTAGAAAATTGCTTGTGTATATTGGGTATTTTTTAGGATTTTGTCTAGTACTCTGGATATATTTTAGTAGTGGCTCTAGTACCGATCTTACTAGGTCTTGGCAGGGATTCTTTTATGTATTTGGTCATTTTCCCTCTCTCATTTTAGTATATTTGAAATGTTTACTTTCTATGTGTCATTTTTTATTACTATTGTGATCATTATACGTGATCTTTTTTTATTTCTGCCTATTAACCCATTACTTATTATTCTAGGCTATTGCTTGGCTTGCCTATTTGGGGGATAAGGTAGGCATCAGCAGACTTAAGCCGTGACATAGAAATAAGAAGAGATGGTGATTGGTGGTGGAAAGATGATTACAAGGAGAAGAGTGACGGGTATGTTCCACCAGGTAGTCGTGATTCAGAATCCAGAATAGAGGCACTTTTGTCAAAATTAGTCAAAGGACAAGAAATTTGTCTTAAGAAGATTAAGGAAGATCTTCCAGGGCTAAATCAAAAAGTTGAGCCACATGCTACCACAATCAAATAGTTGGAGCACAAATTTGGTCAGATATCAGCCACAGTAAATGAAAAGGCAGCCTAACACTCTCCCTAGTAACACCGTGGAAAATCCAAAAAATGATAGTCATCGTCATGCCATTACTACTCGGAGTGGTAAAACCACCACAGATCTGCATGTACCCACTATTGATTAAAAAAATAATGAAGATAATCTAGTTGGTGTAGTGAGAAGTATCAAGAAAGATAAGGGAAAAGAAAAGGTTGGGGAGCCTTTTTTTAAGTCCATCCCAAGACCTCTCCCTCCTATTCCTCAAGAGCTGAAAAAGAAGCAAGAAGAGGATAAGTATTAGAAATTTTTATCTATGTTGAAGAAGCTATTAGTCAACATCTCACTTGTAGAGACATTAGATCAAATGCTAGGATATACAAAATTTATGAAGGATCTAATCACCAAGAAAGTTTAGTCACTTATAAGCCAGTTCGTAATATTCACTACTGCAGCGTTGTAGCCACTAGATCATTGGTGGAGAAGAAGAAGGATCCTTGTGCTTTCACCATTCCTTGCACCATTGGATCTTTCAAATTTACTCGAGCATTAAGTGATTTGGGTGCTAGTATCAACCTCATGTCATTAGCATTATTTAAGCAGTTGGTATTAGTAGCTCCTACACCAACCACCATAATACTAGTGATGGCAGATAGGATAGTGAAAAAGCCAGTTGGTATTCTATATGATGTATTGGTGAAGGTGTCTATTTTCATCTTTCCTACTGATTTTGTGATATTAGACTGTGAAGTGGACTTTCAAGTCCCAATTATTTTTGGAAAACCGTTCTTGGATAAAGGAAGGACATTGATTAATTTGGAGCTAGGACATCTGATGTTGAGACTCAATGATGAAAAGGTGATTATGTATAAATTTATGAAGTAGCCTGATGAGTTTAGAGTGGTATCTGTGATTGATGGTGTTGATAATGAGATGGATTCATTCTATAATGTTGAATCAGTGACTATTTGGGATGATATTTCTTATGTCATTCCTATTAAAGAGAGGTTGGGTGTTGAAGCTCTTGCAATTGTGATCATGAACTTTGACAGTGATGGTATTGATGACTATGATGAGTTGGTATGTGCACTTTATGGGAGTAGAGTGGTTCTTATACTTATGCACCTAAGAAGCTTTATTCGGATCAAAAAACTAGAATTACTTTACCTGCGCGCCCCTCTATTGAGGAGCTGCCTATTTTAGAGTTGAAGGTCCTCCCTTATCATTTCGAGATGCATTTTTAGGGGCCAACAACACTTTGCAGGTAATCATTACAGCTGACTTGGTTGAGACAGAAGTGAAAGCTTTGCTATCGGTGTTACAGAGATTAAAGAAGGCCATGGTTGGTCCATTGCAGATATTGTGGGTATCTCGCATGATCTTTATACTCATAAAATTCAACTTGAACTAGATTGTATTCCAAGTATAGAACATCAGCGTCGACTCAATCTTTCGATGCAGGAGGTAGTAAAGAAGGAGATAATCAAGTGGTTAGATGTTGGTGTAGTGTATCCTATTGTTGATAGCAAATGGGTGAGTCCAGTACAATGTGTTTTGAAGAAAGACAGTATTACTAATATGCCTAATGAGAATAATGAGCTAGTGCTGATGAGGCCAGTCACAGGATGCAGAGTATGTATGGATTATAGAAAGCTGAATGTACGGACTTAGAATGACTATTTTTCTATGCCCTTCATGGACCAGATGTTGGATAGACTTGAGAGCTAAGGATGGTACTGTTTTCTGGATGGGTACTCAGGCTACAACTAAATCACTATTGCACTGAAATGCCAAGAGAAGATGACTTTCACATATCTTTATGGGACCTTTGCATTCAGATGTATGCCATTTAGATTATGTAACGCTCAAGGCATATTTCAGAGATGCATGATGTCAATCTTCTCTAACATGGTAGAAGACAACAACAAAGTATTCATGGATGATTTCTCAATCGTTGGTGATTCTTTTGATGACTGCCTAGTGTACTTAGAAATTGCTCTTTGAAGGTGTGAGGAATGCAACTTGGTACTTAATTGGAAAAAATTTCATTTCATGGTTAGAGAAGGTATTGTGCTTGGACACAAGATTTCAAAAAAGTTTATTGAGGTTGACTGAAGTGATTAAGAAATTACCTCCACCAATTTCTATGAAGGGTGTTCGAAGTTTTTTGGGACAGGCTGGGTTTTATAGGCAATTCATCAAGGATTTCTCCAAAATTGCCAACCCTCTTTGTAGGCTTCTTGATAAAAAGGTGAAATTGAGTTTACTAAAGCATGCTTAAACTCTTTTGAATGTCTGAAGATAAGTTGATAACTACTCCTTTCAAAGTATCCCCAGATTGGTCCTTGCCATTTGAGGTTATGTGTGACGCAAGTGAATTGGCCTTAGGTGTTGTTCTAGGCCAACAAAAATAGAAGATCCTTCATAGAATCTACTATGCTAGCAAGGTACTAAATCCTGCTCAAAAGAACTACACCATCACTAAACAAGAGTTGTTCACAGTGGTTATTGCCTTTGAGAAGTTTAGGTATTATTTGATTGGGACAAAGGTGATTGTGCACATTGATTATACATCATTAAGGTAATTGATTTCAAAGAAAGATGCAAAGCCTAGACTAATTAAATGGGTCCTCTTGCTACAAGAATTTGATTCTGACGTCAAGGACAGAAAAGGCACTGAAAATCAAGTTGCAGATGATTTATCTAGACTTGAAGAGGAAGCTATGCAAAATGTTGAAGATGGGCTCGAGATTGATAAAAGCTTTCCAGATGAGCAGATATTATGTAATTCCCTGAGACTACCCCATGGATGTCATACAGTGCTTAGGACCATAAGTGATCCTAATCTAACCCATAATACTGGCATAACTTATAAGCATTGAAATAAATACATAAAACTGGAAGTAATAATCGGAAGAGATGTCTTTGCTGAATAAGTTCAATACAAAACTATTTAAAATCTTTACACCTTGGTTATACAAAACAAAACTAAAAGTAATTACATCAACTCTGAATCATCATCTGAGAATCCTTTACTAATACTGACTCTAGGTAGTCAGGACATAACCACCAACTATCTCTAATCAATACATAAGAATAATAAAAATAAGGTACAGGAACTATAACTGAGTTGAGTCCTCAATTCAAAAGAACTCATCACTTGTTGGTTGGAAGCTACGAACTATCTGATTATGATGTATAGGCTACAACTAGTACCTACATTATGAGACAATGTAGCACATAGACATATATGTGGGTCAATACTTTTGGAATCTACTGAGTATGTGGGGGTGAATATATAAGTAAAATAATAACTAAATATACACATAGACTTTCAAATTATGCATGCTAAGTGTAAATGACTCACCTTGAGTTTTAATAGAACAAAGACTACAAAATCATAAACATGAGTAATGAGGTATAAGCATAAACTTTATGAGCCATAACACTTAGTTCTAAAATCTTTACTTTTATTCTTTCTTAAGGAGGTTTTTCTAACTGACATAAACCATGTGAGCTATCATCGAGTCCAATGTCTTACCCACATTGAGGAGAGTTGTTCTACCCTTTCCATCGAAATAGAACCTTAACTTGAGTGATCACTATACTTAACCAATGTTGGGACTTAAACCTACAATGGCACGTAGTTCTGGGGCTTGTGACTTCGCACTCATACCCAACTCAGTGCTAAATACTACTCCCATATTACTTATATGCTTATACTTTAAGAAATCCTCCTTAAAATAGCATACAGGTTTATAGAATGAAAACCAACTATGCTTCTCTTTCTTTAAATCAAATCATAATCAGGATGAACAAATGTGGATTTCATATCTTATCTTAGGATCAAAAGATCAATCTTTGCTTTAAATAATGATATAAAACTTATCAATGGAGCTTAGTAGCATAATCTTCTTGTAAACTCAATACTTGTACTTAAGACTTATAATATATGCTTAAATTCTTAGAAATTCATGACAAAACTTCATGCTCAAGAGTCGATTCATCTTGAAATATTTCAAAAATCTCAGTCAAAATAATGAAACTAAAATCACAATATGAATCTTATAATTTAAAACATGAACATAAGCAATTCTTGATATACTTAAAGCTTTCAATCTCATGGTAATAGCATGCTTCAAGAATATAGCAATTTGGATATGAACCCTAATTCAAAAACAAGTAAATTAAATCTTAAAATAATGTACTTTGGGCATAAGGGTGAAAGAGTAGCCTTGTTCATAACCTAACATATCTTAATTAGATCACTTCTTGAAGAAATCTTGAAATTGGAACTTGAGTTCTTGAACTTCTTGGGGAATAAAGCTTGAATTTCTTGATCTTGGGAAGAGATTTTAAACCTTGAGACTTAAAGGATGAATTATTGAGTAGAACCAAAATATTGATATTCTTGAATTTGAATCTTGGGACTTGAAGGATGAATTTTGGGTGAGGAACCCTAATTTGATGTTCTTGATAATGGGAGGAGGCAAGTGTTGTTAATCTATTGAAAAGAAGAGAAAAATAATGCTTATTGGAGGGTTATAAGTCGTAGTTGGGGGTTACAAGAGAGGAAATGAACAAAAATCCCTTAAACTAAACTCTACAAAAAAATCTCGGCAGTCTTTACGAGTCTACCATAAAACTCGTATGGTTTGGGTACAAGTTAGATTGGCAACCCGTATGCTGACAAGTGTGTGATATAGCTTTGATAGTGCTTCTGTATTTCGGCCATAACTTTTCACCTCGATGTTGGATTAAGGCAAAATTAGTATCATTGGAAAGCTAATTCAATTATCTCTCTTATGGTGAGTCTTGAGATAAAAAATTCTTAGTATTAAAAAAATTATGATCGTTTGAAGACGACTATAGTTATGTACATCCCAAGAATTTAATCGCGAAGGGAGGTTTTGACTTCTTCATGAGCTAGGAGCTATTTAAGGACTTAATATATGTCCACGTAACTTATCAAGCTATAAAAACAAGAGGCTTAATTTATGTATCATCACTGGTTAGGATATGAGTCATATCTTATGACTCGTAACATGTCGATATAAATTGTACCCCTTTCTCATAACTTGGGCAAAATCTTAGGGAGCACACACTGCTTAACTTATGACTTAGCTTCTTACGACTCGTATATTGATCTTACGATTCTTAAGGTCAATGCATAACTTGTATGGGACTCATTTTATCTCACACTGACTTAGTTATTACTCAGTAAATACGACTCGTATTGTGAACTTATGACTCCAAAAGTTGAGTTGTACCCTAAATATAATAACACCCATCTTGGAATGTCTTGAGTATGAGTGCAACATATGACTCGTATGTTGTGCATACTACTCAAGGAATGAGTCGTATGATGCACAAAAAATTACAAAGACCAGGTTTTATAGCTACACGTTTGAGAGGTTTGGAAAATGAAAACTTCTGGTATTACGTATTAGCAGTTTCCCAATCTATAATTCCATGGTTTGTAGACTATGAAAATTATCTAGCCAGTGATCTAGTCCTAAAAGATATTTTCTTTCAGCAGAGAAAGTATTTTAAGCATGAGGTAAGGAAATTTTTCTGGCGTTGATCCTTATTTATTTAGAATTTGTGCGGACGGGATTATTCATAGATGTATACCTAAGGCAGAAATAATGAGTATACTTGAGTCTTGTCACTCTTTACTGGTTGGAGTCATCATGGTGGAACCTACACAACCCACAAAATCTTCCAATATGGATACTATTGTCCAAGAATTTACAAAGATGCTTATGATTTTACTTCTGTTTATGATCAACGTCAATGCCAAGGTAACATCTCTAGATGACATGAACTTTCTATGACTCCTATTTTAGAAATGAAATTGTTTGATATATGGGGTATAGATTTCATGGGTCCTTTCATGAGTTTGTTTACTATGAAGTATATACTTGTGATTATAGATTATGTTTCTAAATAGGTGAAAGTAGTTGTTCTCCCAACAATGAAGAACATAGTGTTATGCACTCTTGATAAAGCACATCTTTTCTCGATTTGGCACACCACGTGCTATCATTAGTAACGGTGGGGCACATTTTTGTAATTGTCTATTCAAAAGTCTGCTTGAGAAGTATGGAGTGAAACACAAGGTGGGAACACCTTATCATCTTCTGAATAGTGGATAGGTTAAGGTGTCTAACAAAGAAATCAAGTCCATCTTGGCAAAGACTGTAAATGCCAATAGGACTAATTGGTCACAAAAGTTAGATGATACATTATGGGCTTACCGAAATGCTTTCAAGACCCCTATTTGTGCTTCACCTTATCATTAGTGTATGGCAAGGCTTGTTACTTTCCTATTGAGCTTGAACATAAAGCACTATGGGTTTTGAAGAAGCTAAATTTTGAGTGGCAAAGTACATCAGAGTCAAGGATGAACAAGATAAATGATTTGGATGAATTCCAACTCCGGGCATATGAAAGTTTGTACATTACAAGGAAAACATGAATTTGCATCTTGATCGCAAGATTGAGTGAAGTATTTTCAAAAAAGGTGACCAAGTATTGCTCTACAACTCAAAACTTCGCTTGTTTCCAGGTAAGGTAATGTAACATCCCAAAACCTGGTCCTGGAGCGTTACATGGTGCTCAAGACTATGAGTAGTCCTAAGTTAACCCTGTAAGCCTGCTACTAAGCCCATGTCTTATATTAAAGCAATTTAATCAAATAGAAATACTAAAATACTGAATTATATCAAAATTGTCTAGAAAATGTATACTGAAAGTCTAAAAATAATAGCTTGTATTCCGACAAGCCTCTACTACTAAGAAACTAGAGAGCCATTGGGACAGACCCCCAACTGACTCGGACTAAACTGAAACCAACTAATCAAATACTATGAATGCTGGAAATATGGATAAATGGTCCCTCGAACCATAAGGACTCACCAACTGTTGGGATGTTGATAGAGATACGCAAAATCACTCATGCTATTAAGACTGAGCACCTGAACCTGCATTATTAAATAATGTAGCATATAGATGTATATGTGGATCAGTACTTTGAGGATGTACCAACCATGTGGGGATGAATGCATAAGTGAAAGTAATATCTCAATATTATCAAAATTCATAGAATATGCATTGACTCACATGGCTAGAATAACTTAAAGCTGAAAATCATAAATCATGAACAATAAAACATACTATATAAAACTGGTGAGCTATCACATTTCAAGTCTAAAAATTGAACTGTTATCTGTCATTCTTTTTTGTTAGACTGTAGGAAATTCTAGTAAAAGCCTTTCTATTAGGGACTTTACAGTAAAGAAAATACTTTTAAAAAAACTATTCTAAAGATCTTTACTGTTAGGGAGGTTCTTCTAACTAACATAAACCATGTGAGCTATCGTGGAGTCCAACATTTCGTTCCCCTAAGGGGAAAACCGCACGTAGGGGAGTGGTGTCATACTTTTGTCAGGGAGTATAACCTGAGCTAAATGATCACATATGTAACTGTCATCCATATAGAAATGGGAATACTGAATTTGTACCTACATTGATTGTAGTTGTAGGAAAGTAGGATGCGCTAAACCCACACTTCCCGCTCGGTGCTAAATACTACTCCATTTAATCTGTATGCTCTTGATATGGGAAATCCACTTTTGAAAGTCATAATGTTTCATACTGAAATCTAACTGTGCATCTGTTCATTCAAAACTGAATTTAAGCTATAAAGTGGATTCCATCTCTTCGCTAAAGATCAAAAGATTAAATCTTTAGTCAAAGCTGTCTATAAACATATCATGGGATGCTTAAAAGCATAATCATTCTTGAAATAGCAATAATCAACTAGGGTTCGATAAACCATGCTTCAAATTCATGTCAAAACATCATAATGTTCATGCTTCATAATGTAAATATTCATAATTCAACTCAAAATATGGAAAATATAGTCATAAGCATGAATTTACGAAAGTAAGCATGCCATTCAACATCAAAATCACTTAACACATCATAAT
>NC_061121.1:209057425-209094386 GCF_002878395.1 Capsicum annuum
AAAGTAAGCATGCCATTCAACATCAAAATCACTTAACACATCATAATCTTCAAATAGCAATAAATGGGTATGAACCCTAAATTGAAATTCATGTAATATCAAATAAACTTGTAATTAAAAACTAGTTTTGGGCAAGAGGATGAAAGATTTATTCTTGTTCAAAACCCCACAAACCTTAATTGATGAACTAGATGAAAAATTTTGGTTTTGAGATCCTATTTGTGCTCCTAAAGGTTGATTCTTGGAATTCTTGAATTGGGAACCTTGAATTTTAAACTAGTTTGGGAAAAGAATGATGGAAATTTGGGGATTCTTGAAGTTGAATGTTGAAGCCTAGGGTTTTAATTGAGAGGGATTTGATGAACAATGAGTATATTTTGCTCAATATTATGATTAATCTTCTGTTTACATGATTTAGGGACTTGATGAAAGACAAAATTTCCCTTTGGATTTAAAATCCTGCAACTGGTACGTCGATTAAGGCCCCACCGCGATGCAGTGAGTTGGTCATCACGATACATACCGCGATGCGGTGGAATCGTGGCGACTTACTGGATTGTGACTATTTTCAGTTCGGACCTCATCGCGACACGATGGCATGCTCATCGCGATACTCACCACGATAAGATGCAATCATGATGAGCTACTAGAAACTGACAAAAGCCGATTTGGACTCCACCGGGACATGGCCTAATCGTGGTGAGCTACTAACCAATTTTCGTCCAAAAATTTTGAAACATATCCGAGACATGATATTTTTCACCCCTGAATATAATTTAACTCAAAAATCATTGTCTCGAAGCCCAGAAGGTCAACTTAAAATTTTTTGAAGTTTAAAGGGAGTCAAAAAGACTAAGTCCCTCAACTCTTAGCTTTATTTTTAGGTTCTAAGTGCTTCAAGTACGAACTAAGGGCTGGACTGAGCTAGAAATATTTGGGGTATTACAATATCTCCCCCTTGGGAACATTCGTCCTCGAATAAGACTAATGAAGCTGAGATGCTGAAAAACTGAGGCTATAACTGGCATGCACAACTGAAAGCATGACTAAACTGATTTACAAGTGCAAGAATTATCAAGAGAATGGCTATATAAAGCTAAAACTTGGAATGAAAAAGAGATGATCTGGGGAAACTTGTTACCTTGAACTAAATCTGAATCTGCAGCGAAAAGATGAGGGTACCTTATTTGCATGTCTGGTTCCACTTCCCAAGTAGCTCCCTCAACAGATTGATTCCGCAAAAGAACTTTGACCAAGGGAACTTCTTTGTTCCTTAGTATATGAATCTGGAGATCAAGGATCTCAACTGGAATCTCTTCATAAAAGAGGCTATCATGAATATTTGTGCTTTCTAAGGGTAGGACAATCGTTGGATCACCAATCCACTTCGTTAACAAGGACACATAGAATACAGGATAATAGATGATAAGTCTGCAGGCAACTCAAGCTCATATGCCACCTTTCCAACATGGCTCAATTACCTATAGGGACCAACATAGCAGGGACTAAGCTTCCTTTTTTTGCCAAACCTCTTCACCCTTTTCATAGGTAAAACTTTCAAAAAAACTAAATCACCAACTTCAAACTCTAGATCTCTTCTCCTCACATCTGCATATGATTTCTGATGACTGAGTTATTTTCAACCTCTCTCGAATCAACTGGACTTTCTCCATAGCTTCTAACACCACATCTGGCCCTATCAATGTGGCCTCACCCACTTTGAACCAACCAATAGGTGATTTATGTCTCCTCCCATAGAGAGCCTCAAACGGGGCATCTGAATGCTAACATGATAATTGTTATTGTAGGCAAACTTAATCAACGGCAAATGCTCATCCCAACTACCCTTTTAGTCAAGAACACATGCCCTCAACATATCTTCTAGAATCTGAATAGTCCTTTCCGCCAAACCAACATATCTTCTAGAGTTTGAATAGTCCTTTCCGCTAGACCATCTATCTGGGATAAAAAGCTGAACTAAGGTGATCTTGGGCACCAAGACCCTTCTAAAAGGCTTTCCAAATGTAATAGGTAAATTGAGTACCCTTATCTGAAATGAAAGACGAAGGAACTCCATGAAATCTGACCAACTCTCTAATATATATCTTAGCATAATCTTCAGCTAAGTAAGACGGATGAACTGAAAAGAAATGGGTTGATTTGGTCAACATGTCTACAATAACCCAAATCGAATCTGCTGGCGACGCAAATGAGGTAACCCTAACACAAAATCTAAGTTCACCTCTTCCCACTTCCAAATGGGAATACTGAACTCTTGAAAAGTACCACCAGGCCTTTAGTGATCTACATCAACCTATTGACAAACTAAATAGTTAGCTACGAACTATGCAATATCTTTCTTCATACCACTCCACCAATAGATTTTCCACAAATCTCGGTACATCTTAGTAGTATCAGGATGAATAAAGTAATGCACACTATGCGCTTCAGCCATTATCTATTGTCTTAAATCATCAACTCACGGCACACACAATCTACTCTGGTATATCAACACACTAACTCCCCAATGGGAGAAAATGTCTACCTTCTGATATCTAACCAACTCCTTCGCCTTAACTAGGATGGGGTCCTGGTCTTATTTCTCCTTCACCTTAGAAGCTAAGGAAGATTCTACACTACTCTGCACCCAAACACTACCCTCATCCAAATCAACTAAACGAATACCCAATCTAGCCAATTGATGAACTTCCCAAACTAACACCTTCTTATCACTATCCACTGAGCAATAGTACTCATAGACAGTCTACTAAGAGCGTCCTCCACAACATTGGTCTTGTCTGGATAATACAAAACACTCATGGCATAATCTTTCAACAATTCTAACCATCTTCTCTTATGGAGATTCAACTCTCTCTGCATAAATACATACTGTAAAATTTTATGGTCTGTAAACACATCAACATGCACCCCATAAAGATATTACATCTATATTTTTAAATAAAATACAACAACAGCTAACTCAAGATAATGAGTAAGATAGTTCTTTTCGTGAGGCTTAAGCTGTCCAAAGGCATACGCTATGAACTTACCTCTTTACATCAAAACATAACCCAAACCAACTCTAGAGGCATCATAATACACAATGAGTCTATCTATACCATCAGGTAATGCTAAGACTGGTGTTGAAGTAAGTCGAGCCTTCAACTCCTGAAAACTCTTCTCACAAGAATCTGACCACTGAAACTTAACTTTCTTCTGAGTCAATCTGGTCATGGGAGACTCAATGGATGAAAACTCCTCAATAAACCATCTATAATAGCCAGCTAAACCCAAGAAACTTCTGATGTCTGATGGATAAATAGGTCTAGAATAGTTTCTCATGACTTTAGTCTTTTGGGGATCAACTTTAATGCAATCACCAAAAATAATATGACCTAGAAAAGCTACTAACCTTAGCCAAAATTCACACTTGTTGAATTTGGCAAACAACCGGTGATCTCTAAGATTTTGCAACATAATTCTAAGATGGTCTGCATAATCATCCTCACTATGAGAATAGACAAGGATATCATCGATAAAGACTATGACAAACATGTCTAGGTACTGTTTGAACACACAGTTCATCAAGCCTATGAAGGCTGCTAGGGCATTTGTTAGTCGGAAAGACATAACTAGGAATTCAAAATGACCATAACGGGTTCTGAAATCTGTCTTCAGGATATCATATTCCCTTACCCTAAGCTGATAATAGCCGGATCTAAGGTCTATCTTGGAAAAATAACTTGCACCTTGGAGTTGATCAAATAAGTTATCAATTATGGGGAGAGGATATTTGTTTTTAATTAAGACTTTATTTAGCTGATGATAGTCAATGCACATTCACAGAGAATCATCTTTCTTACGCACAAATAGGATGGGACTATCCCATAGAGAAATACTGGGCCTTATGAAACCCTTATCTAAGAGGTCTTTGAGTTGCTCTTTTAAATCATTAACCTCGGAAAGAGCCATACGATACTGAGAAATAGAGATGGGTTGAGTATCGGGAAGAAGATCAATTTTGAATTCTATTTCCCTTTTGAGAGGTACCCCTGTCAACTCTTCAGGAAAAACTTCTAAAAACTCATTTACTACCCGAACTGACTGAACGGTCGGAGCCTTAGACTTAGCATCTTTGACTCGAACTAGATGATAGATACACCTTTTTGATAACAACTTTCTAGCTTTAAGATAAGATATGAAATGACTCTTAGGGCACACTGAATTATCTTCCCACTCAAAGACTAGCTCATCAGAAAATTAAAACTTTACCACTCAGGTGCGACAATCTATAGATGCATAATAGGAATAGAGCCAATCCATACAAAGAATAAGGTCAAAGTCAACCATGTCTAATTTTATTAAATCTGCTAACATGATCTTATGAAGGATAGAAATGGGATATTTTTTATTGATCTATTTGGCAACAACTAACTCACCAACTGGAGTGGACACGGAGAAGGGCTTAGAAACCTTTTCAGGATCTATCCAAAATTTACTGGAACTAACGTAGTCACATATGAGAAATTTGACCCTGGGTATAATAGCACATAAACATCAAAATAAAAGACACGAAGCATACCAGTAATAATATTTGGGGAGCTCTTCTACTCTTAGCAGGCTAGTAAAGCATAGAATCGATTCTGGAACTGACCACTATCAGTACTGGATGATGCACCCTGAGGAGGGGCTGAGCGATATACAAGAGCTAATGCACTTGTAGCCTGAGTTTGGGGATGAAAATCCCGGCTTCTTTGCTTAGCATACGGGTATTTATTGATACCATGGCCCAATTAACCACATTCAAAACAATTTTTCTATCCCAACAAGCACTCACCAAGATGATTCTTACCATATTTAGCACGTGTAGGGTAGCTAGGCCTTCCACCTATACTATTCTGAGATCTGGACATCAAAGTCCTTCCTCACTATTTCTACTTGGTTCTAGGTGTAGGGGCACTAGTTAAAGATGGTACTAGCAAAGGAAGATGACTCTAAAACTGTAAACAATTTCATCCTACAAATCTTGATTGACCATACTCAAACTGTCCATTTCTAGCCTTCTTATTTCCTCTATCTTTTCCCTTCAAATTTTCTGCCTCAATATGTTGGGAATGAGTCATCAATCTAGCAAGATCCATATCTCCAATAAGTATGGCAGTCCTACACTCCTTGACTACCAATCCAGACACTCTGGTAACAAACTTACTCATATTAGATCTAGTGTCAGCCATCAAATCAAGAGCATACTTGGATAACTAGTTGAACTTAAGGTAGTATTCTTTCACTATCATTGAGCCTTGCCTTAGGTTTATGAACTCCTCAATCTTTGCTTCCCAAAACTCATGCGGAAAGAACCTATCTAGAAATGCATCCCAAAACACTTGCAAACTAATGGGAGTTGTATTATCACCTCTGTTTTTCTTCCACATAACGACCCAATCATAAGCAACATCCTTCATCCTATAAAAAGCTAATTTCACACTCTCCTCTTTAGTAATATGCATAACGTGGGTGATTTTTTTCACCTCATCACGATACAACTGTGGGTCCTTACTTACCTTTAACCCAAGGAATTTGGGTGGATTCATTCTTATAAAGTCATAAAGTCTAGCTGCAGCTAAATCACTTTCTTGCTAATATGGGACTGCAGATTGATGGTTGGCCTGAACATTGGTAGTCACAGCTTGGGCCAATGCCTGAAAGGCAGCCTAAAATTCGGTATGAGACATTCTCATTCAAAGAATCAACAAGATGGGGTGGCTGGTTATCATTTCTGTGGGTATTAGCTCTGTGAGAAGGCATATACTGTTATGAAATAGCATGAGTTAAAATCAAATAGAGATGGTTATAAGAACAATGGATTTTTAAAGAAAAAGATGATTTCCTAAAATATCTCATAGCCTCTTTCCCATAAATATGGAGCGTTTCACACCTATGAACAAGAATCTATGTAACATATCTTGTCTAACTCTCTAGGACTCTCTAAACCTTAGGCTCTGATCTCAAGTTTATAACGCCTCAAAACTTAGTCTCGAAATATCACACGGTGCTCAAGACTACGAGTAGTCCCAAGCTAACCCTGTAAGCCTGCTACTAAGCCTATGTCTCATATTAAAGTAATTTAATTTGATAGAAATACTAAAATACTAAAATACTAAATTATATCAAAACTATCTAGATAACTTATGCTGAAAGTCTGAAAATAATAACTAGTAGTCCGATAAGCCTCTACTACTAAGAAACTAGAAAGTCATTGGGACAAACCCCCAACTGACTCAGACAAAATATAAAGCAACTAATCAAATACTATAAAAGCTGGAAATATGGATAAATAGGCCCTCGAACCATGAGGACTCACCAACTATCGAAATGTAGATAGAGATGCCCGAAATCACTCACGTTGTTGAGAATGAGCACCTGAACCTAAATTATTAAACAATGTAGCACATAGACATATATATGGATCAATACTTTGAGGATGTACCGAGCATGTGGGGGTAAATATGTAAGTGAAAGTAATATCTCAATGTTATCAAAATTCATAGAATATGCATGTTGTATGCAATGACTCACATGGATCAAAAGTTGAAAATCATAGATCATGAACAATAAAACATACTGTATAAAATTGGTGAGCCATCACATTTCAAGTCTAAAAATTGAATTGTTATCCGTCATTCTTTTTTGTTAGGCTATAGGAAATTCTACCAAAAGCCTTCATATTGGGAACTTTACTGTAAAGAAAAGACATTTAAAAAAATTATTCTGAAGATCTTTACTGTTAGGGAGGCTCTTCTAACTGACATAAACCATGTGAGTTATCATGGAGTCCAACGTCTTGTTCTTCTAAGGGGAAAACCTCACGTTGGGGAGAGGTTTCATACTCTTTTCAAGGAGTATAACCTAAGCTAAGTGATCACATCTGTAATTGTCATTCATATAGAAATGGGAATACTGAATTTGTACGTATATTGGCTCGTAGTTCTAGGAAAGTAGGATGCGCTAAACCCATACTTCCTGCTCAGTGCTAAATACTACTCCCTTTAAATTGTATGCTCATTATGTAGGAAATCCACTTATAGAAGTCATAATGTTTCATACTGAAAGCTAATTGTGCATTTGTTCATTCAAAATGGAATTTAAGATGTAAAGTGGATTCCATGTCTTAGCAAAAGATTAAAAGATTAAATCTTTAGTCAAAGTTGTCTATAAACATATCATGGGATGCTTAAAAGTATAATAATTCTTGAAATAGCAATAATCAACTAGGGCTCGATAACCCATACTTCAAATTCATGTCAAAACATCATAATGTTCATACTTCATAATGTAAATATTCATAATTCAACTCAAAATATGGAAAATATAGTCATACGCATGAATTTACAAAAGTAAATATGCCATTCAACATAAAAATCACTCAAAACATCAAAATCTTCAAATAGCAATAAATGGGTATGAACCCTAAATTGAAATTCATGTAAAATCATATAAATTTGTAATTAAAAACTAGTTTTGGGAACAAGGGTGAAACATTTATCCTTGTTTAAAACCCCAAATACCATAATTAATGAACTAGATAAAGAAGCTTGATTTTGAGATCCTATTTATGCTCTTGAAGATTGATTCTTGGAATTCTTGAATTGGAAACCTTGAATTTTGAACTATTTTGGAAAAAGAATGGAGGAAATTTGGGGATTCTGGAAGTTGAATGTTGAAGCCTCGAGTTTAATTAAGAGGGATTTGATGAAAAATGAGCATATTTTGCTCAATATTATGATTAATCTTCTGTTTACATGATTTGGAGGCTTGATGAAAGACAAAATTGCCCTTGGGATTCAAAATCCCTCAACTGGAATGCCGATTAAGGCCCCACCGTGATGCGGTGAGTGGGTCATCGAGATACCCACCACGACATGGTGGAATCTCATTAACTTACTAGATTTTGACTATTGTTGATTCGATCCTCATCGTGATGCGATGGCATGATTATTGCGATACTCACTGTGACGCGGTGCAATCGCGATGAGCTACTAGAAACTAACAAATGTTGATTTAGCCTCTACCACGATGCGGTGGCTTCTTCACCGTGATACTCATTGTGGTGAGCTACTGTTTTACCAATTCAAATGTGATCCAATCCCCATCTAAAAATTTTGAAACTTACCCGAGACATGCTATTTTCACCCCTAAATATAATTTAACTCAAAAATTATTATCTCAGAGCCCAACTGGTCAACTTAAAAATCTTCAAAGTTTAAAAGGAGTTAAAATGACTAAGTCTCTCAACACTTAGCTTTATTTTTAGGTTCTAAGATCTTCAAGTACGTACTAAGGGCTGGACTGAGCTAGAAATAATTGGGGTATTACAGCTGAAGTCAAGATGGTATGATCCCTTTATTGTGTTAAGAGTGTTCTCATATGGTGCTTTGGAATTAAAGAGGGATGGTAAAGCCTCGTTCAAGGCGAATAAGCAAAGAGTAAAGCATTATATAGGTAATACTAAGGAAATTAATGTGATTTTTGAGATAGACCTTGGTGAAGTCTAAGTAACCAAGGAATTACGTCATGTCACAAAGTTAAATCAAGCATTGCATGGGTGGTAACCCTTGAGTCTAGTTGGTGAAATCTATTAACCAACTTATCCACATCATATTGCGACGTTAAATCAATCATTGCGTGGGGGAAACCCTTGTTTTGTACTTATTTATTTATAGGGTACTATGTTTGTTTAGTGTGCAGTGTTAATGACTGCAGAAAAGAGCCATAAATTTCAAGAAATTAGGTCATACAGACTCTTCACAAGTCATAGATTAAGGTTACGACTCATGAGCAAGAGTCGTAAGGACCTAGGAGATGATGCAGATCCAAGTAAGAGTTACTGAAGTCTTTACGACTCTCAGAATAAGTCGTACCCTCAAGGTACAATTTGTCACACTGAGTCGTATCAACTCTAGAACCCAAGTAAAGTTCCAGGTCTTTACGAATGAAGGAAAAGAACTGTAAGCCTGGGTATGAGTCGAACACATAACTCATAACCAAGCTTACCAAGTCGAAGGTCGCGGGTCAACCCAGCCTAAATCGTTGTTTTAAATAAAAAGGGGTATTCGATTTGGGTACCAGACACTACCAATCATTACAAACCTTAATTATTAACCAAATCTAAAGATCCAAACACCCAATTTCACCCAAAAACAAACACACGATCCTTTGGTTCTATCATATTTCACAAAATTTTCAAGAATTTGGGGTAGAAACTTGTTGGAATCGAGAAACTTAAGAGTTCAACCAAAAAAGTAAGTTTTTCAACTTAAATGCATTACATTTCGAATTGAAGTTGAATCTAAGTTGATATTTTACACTTTATTTAAGTTGAATGTACTTATGTGTGAAAAAATTGAAGCCCTAGTTCCTTGAATTGAGTTAAAAATAGAAGTTAGGGATGAACTTGATAATGTGTACTATGAAAATGTGTGTGTTTGACTAAAATGGGGTGGTAATGATTTACAATGAAAGGGTAGTTTGGGAATTATATGTTGGAATCAACTTATAAGTAGAACTTCTATGTTGCAGTAGAAACAAGACCCCTTATGACTCGTACCCACAAGTAACAAGTCGTGATGAAACTCGTAACCACTAACAACATAGAAGTCCAATTGAGTGTAGATTCTGGTATGGGTACGACTTGCCTAAACAAATCATATCCAACCTACACAACTCATACACATAAGTCATAAGGACCTAGGAAGATATCATACCTTAGAGTTTAGTTTCTAGTCTGCTTAAATGTGTTGGTAACGAGTCATAACCTGTCCTTATGACTGGTCAGGTAGACTCATAAGAAGACCAGTGAACATCTATATATATATATATTGTCTACCTTATGACTCAGTCATACGAGTTATACCCAGACAATACGACTCTTTCCCCTCAGTCGTACCATGAACAGAATTCCATACTGATACTTATATTTTTATTTTTCTTTTTTTCCTCAGTAATTACTAATGTATGTGTGCATATAGGTTCCATGCCTCCCAAAAGTTCTTCATCTTCAAAAAAAGTAGATAATAAAGGCAATAAAAAGACATCGATTTTAAGTTCTGAGTGCACAGAGTCACCCACCAGTAGTGGTGACATTGTCAAATACCTAATGAAGGAGAAAACTGATACAAAAGGCAAAAGACCTACAAGAGGAAAGAAAATACCCACTCCAAAGGATAGCTTTATGGGGATCAAAAACCCAGTACCTTCCCTCTATACTCACCTTCATTTTTAGAGAATGACAAAATAAGGAACTTAGGGGTGATGCAGGGGCAGAGGAAGATGTTGAATGAAGCTCTGAGCAAGTAAATTTGGAATAAGCAAGTGATGTTGCTGAGGAAAATGTGACACCTATTGATGTGCAACACCCACCACTGGCCATTACACCTGCTTTGGTTCCCATCGTTGAATGGTGGGGGTACCCCGATATGTAGAACACATATAATGATAGTTTGAGCAGACTCCAGAATAGAAGAATAAAAAGGAGTTTGTATCTTAAGCGAAGGTTGACCACCACGGGGATGTCTAAGCTTTTTAGATTTGAGGAGAGATTTGGGTAATACAATTTTCAGTGGATAACCACAGTGCTTGACAAATATTGTACCGCATTAGTATGGGAGTTTTATGCGGCATACAAAAGAACATTAAAGAGACAGTATCCACATGGGCAGTTGTGGAGAGGTGGTGATCCAGTCACCTTATTGACTATTCGAAGAGTGTGGGTAAACATATCCCCACTTACTATCTCCTGATTCTTGAATGGATCAAACTTTCAGCCACCGGTAAACACAGAAGAAATAGAGTACCACATAGATGAAATGTGGAACATTACTCATAAGTAGCTTAGGTCGAACGACAAAATGTCACACTTCAAGTGGATTGTAAATATGATCACATTGACTGGTGAGTATGCAGTTTGGGTGGTTGGTGTCCTGGGGTGATGTCACAGAAGATAGAAAAGCACACTCTAAACTTTGAGGCCAAGGCATGGTGAAAACTAGACAGACACATACTTTGTCCCACTTCTGGGGACAATGTACTCAACCTAATTTATGCAATATTGATAGCTGGGTTGATAGTTGGGTACGAGTTTGATTTGGGAGAGCTTCTAGCTCAAGAGATTTGAGAAAAGTTATGAGTAGAGAAAATCAACTTCTACCTTATTCTTACATGTTTACTCAATTGTGCTTTCCTTCAAGGGTACAGGAGCTCCCAGGGATTGACGAGTTGATTGATCCCATAAACACTATTAAAATGAGGCTGATTAGAGGTATAGTAAACCAATGGCCAGACAAGAAAGAAGAGGAGCGGATGATAGCTGATATATTTGTAAAGACTGAGGTTGCTGAGACTGATGCCACCATGGGTGGAGATATGCGGACTGAGCCACTTACTTTAGATACAATGGGTACATCTGTTGCCCCTCTTCAAGTATAGTTTGTACCACCTCAACCTAGAGTGATACCGACTAGATAGATTATGATCTCACATGTTATATAGGATGAGGTAAGAAAGAGATTGGGTACGTTGGAGGCCAAAGTCTGGAACATAAAAGAGGGTGTGAAGCCCTAGGTTGAAACTATGCTAGCCAACCAAGATAGATGGGTGTAGGGTCAGTTAGATGTATTTAAGCAGTGGATAACCTAAAAGTTGGGAAGCGGCCAGATTCCAGATATAGCAGAAGTAAAATTTGACGTGGCCAAAATAAAGAAGATAGTTGTTGAGTTATACAAGAGACTGATCATCCTAGAACCCACAATTATGAAAGTTGTGCCTGAAGCACATGTTGAAAACATCTGGTAGATTCCATAACCAGTAGAATAACCTCAAGAGAAAAATAATAAGAGAAAGCATCAGAGTGTAGAAAAGGAATATTTGAATAAGTCTAAGAAAAATAGCCTACAGAGTTAGAGCGACCGGTGGGTGAGGGTCGAAGAGATAAAAGTTAGTATCAGAAGTTTGACATCGGCAATTAATGATGCTAATGGGAATGGTGATGCAACCTCGAATAGTGATGTACCATTGAGCGCACTAGCCATAACCAGTGCCACTACTGTGGAGGGGGTCTCGGCAGTTGATGGGACAATAGTTGAGAATGGTGGGATCCAAGCTGAGGGACAACGTGAGGATGTTGTATGAGCTGGTGGCTTGAGCGTCCAGGTATGTTCCCGAACCCTTGTATTTTATTTTTAAATACACTGGGGACAGTGCATAGGATTTAAGTTGGGGGTGGGGTTACTTGCCATCTTTTGAAGCCCGTGGCCACAAGCTGAAAAAGTTTGAGAACTAGTATGTGTTTTGTGTTTTATTGTTGGTTTTGATAAGTGGTGTTTATGTGTAATGCTGAAATAGGAGAAAACTTTGACTTGTGGCAGTTGATATGGTTTTAATAAGTATGCTGAAATTGTGTGATTTTGAAAAAAATGGTGCTAAAATATTGATACCACTCCTAAAAATTGTGATGACTGTATGATGTGCATGTGTGAAACGGCTGAGAATATGATAATGGCATTAGAATTAGGAATAGAACAACTAGGGTGAACAATTGCATAACTGGATAAGTAGTACTTAGTAGTATAACCCTGTGTGAGTGTATGTGAGGCACTACTTAGTTCCCGGTGTGTTTGAATCTAAAACTTTCCCGGTTGCTCATACCTAGAGTTCAGGATAGTCGAGTAGGAGATAATCATATACCATTTTTATTGTGAGTCCACTTGAGCCTAAATGTCCAACCAAATAAATTATAAATTCCTTGATCCAAAAATTTGAGCCTTAATTGACCCATTTCTTGATTACACCGATTTCACCTTTGAATTTCACTTACAATGAACCTATTTTGGCCCTAGTCCTCTTTGGACAGTGTGCACCTCAACTTAGGAAAATCACCTAAGTTCAGGGTGGCTATTATAGGGGAAAACGAGTATGAAGAAAGATGTGTATAAAAAAATAAAAAAGGAGAAGTGCGGTGAAAATAAAAGAAAACAAGAAATTAAGAAAAAATTGCAAAGAAAGAAAAGAAAAGAAAAAAAGAAAGTGAGAAAAGAAAACCACACCTAGTCTAATTTGAATGTTCTTTAAAATGAAAAAGGAGACATAAGGGCAGAATAAAATGAACGAAAAGGTGAAAAATAAGTGGACCCCAAATAAAGCGTGGTGTCAAGGAGGCGTAGTCACTAAATAAATCCCAAAGAGATGCCATACCATCCCCTAACCTACGTTACAAGCCAAATAAAGTCCTTTAGTGATCCTGTCCCAACTATCTTACAACCTTGGAAGAGAGTATATGGGCAAGCCTATGGTATTCTGTATACACCATCATTACTTCTTTAGGTTGCTAGATTGTTCGGTTAATGTGGTTTGTGTCTAAGCCTGGTTGTCTGTTACTAATGTAATGCCATTATCAGATTACTTTATGTTTCTCAGTGTTTCAAATCAATATAAATAGTTTGATTTTTGAAAAATTAAAATTAGGAGGGGGAATAAAAATGTTGAAAAAGTAAATTGAAAAATCACTGCCATAGGTGTCTTAGGATCTTCCTATTTAAGCATCGTTATTGTGGGTAGTATTTTTGAGTTTTGTTTTGCCTGAGGACACACAAACTTATAAGTTGATGGTGTTGTTGAGCCGTGGAAACACAACACTTTCGATGTTTAAAACAAAGAAATTATTCTTGTACATAGGATATTTTAGTAGATATGATGTGCTTTTGTGCTTATTGCAGGTGAAATAGGTCAATAATAGTGTTGGAATAAAATTTGAAGAAAAAGACCTGAAAAGACAAAGTTACAGATGGTACAAGTCTTCAACACATCATAAGGTTCGTAGGTTGACTCGTAAGCACAATAGAACCAAGGGCTAAGAAGAAATGCTAAGTAAAGAAAAGATACAACTCAATCATACGAGTTGTAAGATGAGGATACGAGTCGTGAGGATAAACCGTACAAAGAATAGAATCCAAAGTAAGATTCAGATTTTAAGTCATAAAAAAAAGATGAGTCAAAAGTCTGAGTATGACCCATACCAACCAACCGTAAGCAGACCAGTGTTTAGAGCTAGGAAAGACAAATGCGTAGATGGTAACGAGTGAAGGCCATGAGTCATATGGTCAAGGTACGAATTGTAAGGATAAATCAAAAGAAGAACAAAAAATTGAAGCCTCTTGAAGATCAGACACTGGAGAACTTACGAGAGGCACTATACGACTCATAAGAAGACCTTACGAGTTGACGAGCGAGTTGTACCTTTTGCCGACTTACTTTTCCTTTTTCATTTTCATTAGGATTTCTGGGTTGTTTTGAGATACTATAAATACCTTAGGGTTTATGTTTTATTAGGTTACATACCTTAACATTATTCTTTTATAATACTTTACATTATTCTTGAGATTTTTGGGTTATTATTCAACTGAAGACTTTGAATTTTATTCTTCTTCTTCTTATGCAATTAATTACATACTTTCTTTATTGATTGTCATGGATTGTTGCATAAACATGAGCAACTAATTGTCTTGATTAGGGTTGTGGGAATCCTGGTGGATTAGCTACATAAAGGAAGTGGGAGATTAATCTATTCTAACGATTATGAATGTATCTTAATCTTCTTCATCATAATTAACCTCAGAGCTACTGCAGAAGCTTGGTGATAGCTTGTATTTGCAAACGTCCTTATAAGGGAGTTTAAGATAAGGAAAAGAGGATTAAGAAAGTAATTTGAGATTCACGTCCATCATATTATTCCATTATCTCATCTAATCAACTTGAGACTCAAAAGGTGAAAGTTGAACTGAAATCAAAGACAAGGAGCAACAAGGCGACGCTCTAAGACTCACAAGGTAAAGGTTGAGATTTATCAACATGTTCACAAGATGGTTGATAATACATATCTTTTTGACTTTACATATAGAGCAGTAGAATAGATGGCTTGAACACGAGAAATTTATGAAGTTGAGAAGCCAGGGGAAACACAGCCCTAGTGTTCGTCTTCTATTATTTAAAACCTCAAAAACATTCAAGTCCGATTACTACTTACGATTGATTCCAAATTCCCTCAGTTTCTTTCCACACTGCTCGTGAATTACATCAAGGTTATGCAATTGTTCAACATTTTCCCTATGGGATTAACCCCAACCTAGTTGGGTTACTATATTTGACATTGACCATAGCATACTTCTTTGGAGGTTAGTTTTGGGTGAAATCAGTTGATGGATCAAATTTGTGTCTTATCTCTGATAGGAATAAAAGCATAACCAACGATATACGAGGGTTTACAATCATGCTCATCACGGGTATTTCATGAGGCACCTTGGTGAAAATCTCTAGAAAAATCACTAATATGGAGATTACCTCTACCTATACTACCACACGACAAATGTATATTCTTTTGAGAAGTGTAATAATTATTTTGTGGAATTTAAAAACTATTTCTCTGAGGTAGTTACAATCCTCGAGAATGGACTTGGTTTTGAGAAATGTAGCAGGATACATATTTCAAATAATAGGTATGTTGTTATGACCACAAATATTTCCAAGTCACTAATGCTATGCTGATGGACGAAAGAGAGTACCATGTGGCATTCATATTCACTTATATTCAATTCGATCGCTAAGATATTTGGTCAAAAATTTAGGGAGAGGCATGGATATGTCCTAGAATCCAAGAAGAACAAAATGGTTCTTGTTACCAAAACGATCGCAGTGGAGAATATGATCAAGGGTGAATCCTTATATATAGAGAATATAAATAGGGACGACAACCAATTTATCGTGTTTTGCACGAGTTTTACTGCCAAAGTAAACCTACTAAAAAGATGTATACTTGTAGGAAATATTACTTGACTAAAGTATTGTACGCTCATGCGATGACAGCTTTGCAATCAATGTACGTCGATGATTATGGTTTAAGCATCAACTAGTAATCTTCGCCTACGTATGAAGTCAACTTATACCTCCTAGCATACTCAAAATCAATTAATCTTGTCCCTCTAGAGTCCAAATTGTGTGTGTCAAAGGAATTGTTGAACGTGAATATTCTTCCATCTATTGTTGATTTTAAGATCGAAAGAAGAAAAAGTAAACATGTTAAGGATGCCGATGAGACTTTCAAATCAAGAGGAGAAATAAGTGTTCACTATGAAAAATGCCCGAACACAAGAGAAACATGTGTAATAACAACAAATCCTAGATAGGTTTGTCCCATTTTGTTTTAATAACTCATGCTAATTTATGCATTTTGAAGCCCCTGTTGTTTGGTCTAATTAATGTCATGCCAGTTTTATTGGCTTTGATCTTTTTCTATTAACGATCAATCAAAATATAACATATATTGTGTGTACTGTCTATCAAGTTATTGACTATTTAATACATAATGTATTATCAATTACGTTGTAAGTTCATTTAAAAACCCTAAATGTTCAATTGATGAAATGAACAGGCGGGTAAATATTATGACTCAAAAAAGCTGCTACACGTCAACTCAAAACTATATCAATTGGATATACGCCATCTACTCAACTTTTGCTCCTCCAACGTCGACCAACTATTAGAAGGACATATCAAAGGCCTTTTATATGGTCGTTATAAACGTCCATCTGTTCTACAAAAGCATTATCTTTATCAATAAAAAGTCAACAAATTACAACAGATATCAAGAATCGAACTATGACCTGTTAAAAAAATGTTTTCACAATGCCACCACGATTTTCTCCCCCTCCACAATGATCTAGACTAACTTTTCTATGGTCTGAGTCAAGATCGTGAACACAACATTGAGAATTTTGGTGTATCTCATTTTTTATGGCGAACATAGAGAGGCTGGATTTGGAGCCCAGCAACTTGACCACCAGGGGCGACTCAACGAAGTTTGAGGCCTAAACCGAAACTTTGATGATAGGCTAATTTATATTTAGTCTTGACTAACAATATCATAATATGAGTGACTTTTATGATTTAAGGAACTTTCATGATTAGATAAATAATTTTTTGATATTTTTATTTTATAATGATCTCAATTTTTTATTATTATATTAAAAAATATTTTCATACACTCGAATTGTTCAAACTTATTTTAAAGTTTTTTATTAACAAAATATATTTTTTACTTAAGAACTCAATATATGTATATATATATATATATATATTCCTACTATATATCATTCAAAAATGAGGCCCTCAAATATTTGGGGCCTAAAGCCTTTGCCTTACTTGCTTTATGCAAGTGTCGACACTGTTCACCACCCCCACTACCACCATCATTTTCTTAGTTAGATCTTATTTTGTGTTTGATAGTTCTAGTTTATTGCAAAGAAGCTTTCATGCTTATGAATTTTGTTAGGTGAAAGCTTCTTCCTTTTACCCTTTTTGCCTATGTTGATATTGATATTATGTTTAACTATGTAACAATGAACTAATGAATACAACGAATTTATATTTTTAATATATTGTTGCAATTTTATGGTTCTTGAGTTATGCAATTCTGTTAGAAGAAGAATCTGGTCTAGCATCGATTAGAGTGTTTTATACTAAATATACTGCATGATCTATAAGGTCTACGATTGACTGAGATCATCATATATGCTAGACTGTGTATATAATCAATGAATTCCAGTGTATGGGTTGATATAATGATCAAAAAAATAGTACATAGCAAAACATATAAATAATTAAATAAATTATATTGAAGTGAGACTTATCAATTGATTCCAATATTAATTCTAGATTGCATGCTTTGTCAATAATTGATTAGATGAGTATAGAGTCCTTACTAGTAAATTATCAAAAAAGAAAATAATTAATTCATAAAAAAATTAATGAAATTTATGCAATCAAATGAGTTTAAATAAGTTAGATTATCATTTAAAAATTTACTTAAATTAAAAACGGTGATCAAAGATGTGTGAGGATGGGCAGTAGTTATACAATCAACATCCTTAGAGTAATGTTTGGCGAAGCATATATTGTGAGGATTTCATTTGTTCAACTACAACTCATCCTCTCACATCTTTTATCATTATTTTTAATTTACGTGGACTTTTTTATGATGATAGCACTTGTTTAAACTCACTTAACTGTGTAAATTCTTATTACTCAATTTATAATAAATTGATTATAATTAATTATTATTTAAAAATCTACTAATTATGATATATAAATATATATCAATTTCAATTAGATGCATTATAGAGGATGATCGTCATATAGGAAAAACTGCAATACGTCGATGAAATACCTAATAGAATACGATATATGTTGACAAAACAATTTAATTAAAAAATAATTAATTAATAATAAATTAATTAACTGAAATTTACACAAAAAATGGATTTAAACAAGTCATATGATCATGTAAGAGTCTATGTAAATTTAAGATAGTGATCAAAGATGTGAGAGGATGAGTTGTGGTTGAACAAATGAAATCCTCACAACAAACTTGTACTTTGTCAAACATTACTTTGATAATGTTGATTGTATAACCACTATCTATTATCACACATATTTGATCACCATCTTCAATTTATGTGGACTTTTATATGATAACATGACTTGTTTAAATTCATTTAATTGTATAAATTTCAATATTTTTTTTATGAATTACTTATTTCCTCTTTTGACAATTTACTAGTAAAGGCTTTATGCTCATCCGACATATTATTGACAAAGAGTGCAGTCTAGAATGTACACTGTACTCAACCGATGGTCCTCAATTCAATATAATTTATTTAATTAGTTATATTTTTTGCTACCTGTTAATATTTTCTGGCCATTATATTAATACGCATGTCTTATAAATGGTAGATTGTCGATCTCGATGATCTAGAATCTACTATTCACATAGAATGAATCAATTATATTTATGATCTATGAACTATGTTCAACACTAATAAAATTTAAATGCCCGATAATTTCAACTATAACAAAGTACAAGCTATACTTTTCAACAGTAACGTATGACTTTTTTGTATAAATGGAAGACAAGTCTCTCATCTTTTTTTAACTCCCTCATTTATTTTGTTTCATTAATTCTTTAATAACATAAATTTCTCAAGCATATCAAACATCTAATGCGAAAACGTCTTACATTTATCGTTGTGGTTATCCAGCTATCTTGTGGAAGTCGCGTACCGATTCAAATTTAGATCGATAATTCTTTAATTAGCGATCGGGAGGATAGGTGTTGAACTGATGTGTGTGTGTGTGTGTGTTTTATTTTTTTGTTTAACTAATAAAATTCATTTAGTTATTTATTTTTTTATCAAAAATAATGACGGACGTTTTTTTAAGAGGCTTTTAGATGATGAATCACAAATGAGCAGCCCTCAACATTAAATTTTTAATGCATTGTCAAATTTTAAATACTACAAAGACTTTGAGAATTCAAAGAAAATAGAAATTTTTTATAATATTGTTCAAAGAAGCTGAAGATAAATGGATCAATTGAAAGAATTGCTAAAAAAATTAAAATGAAGAGGGATCAGCTAAAAAAAAAGTTGATTTGACCAAAAAAAAAAAAGAGAAAGACCTATAAATTTTATTGTATGATTTATTGGTGTTGGCTTTTTGAAAAGATGTAATAGGGATGCAGTGGGACTGAATAAAGAAAATTAGTTCTCTTAAATTGTTACTCTTTTATATTGCTCATCAAGATGTAGTTCATAAACTACAATCATAGTAGTCTATAACTAATAGAGAATGACTTCTATAATATTAAACATTGACCTCTCTAATCTATGAAAATAACTAAACTGATAATGCAATGCAATATACAATAGTAAACATCATCTTGAAGTTGATAATTCACAATGATAACAGTCTATAAATAATTTATAACATAAGACATCGACAACATAATCTATAAGACAATGCAGAAACACAACCACACAATTTCATAAGTAAGAGATTAACAATGAATCCAAAAAACTTTCACAAAAGAAAAAATTATTTAATCAATCATCCATAAAAAATCAAAACATTACATCTTAAATAAAAATAAATAAATTATCTTTAATTGTCAAAGAAAGTTCAATAGTTGTTCATGTCATTATTACACTTATCACCACCACTAATTTTCTAATTGGTTTCACCAATAATAATCATTACATTTACTTCTTTTTTCATCATTGTCTTCTTCTCCTTTTTTCAGCTATCAAGACAATGTAATTCTTTTTTTTTCTCTTTTTTATCATCATTCTTCTCCTCATATGAAACATCAGTGTCAAAGACTTTATTTTTTTATACTCATCTTCTGTCACATTAGTGGTCACGTCTTCTTCTTCGATCTTCTCTTCTTCTTCTTGTCTTCTTTCTCTTCTCTCACTTCTTCTGCTTTCTTGTCTTCTTCTATATCTTTATCTTCTTGTATCTTGTTCTTTATTTATCTTCTTGTATTTTGTTATTTATCTTATACTTCAATTGCATTCTTCTCCAGATCTTCTTCTTTCTCTTGTTCTTCATCTGCTTTCTTTTTTTTCTTTTTCTTTAATCTTATCTTCTTTATTGTCTACCTTTTAATTTTTTTACTTTTTATTTCTTCTCTCTTGTCATTTCTTCATCTGCTACTACAAGGTCAGTCACCGTGATTGTAAATTTTTTAAGGATTAACTTTGCATCGAATATAAGGGGGATGTCCACATGTACTGTGCTGTTTAAACGAAATTAGACATATCATACAAGTAAATTAATTAAAATCAATGAAATATAAAATTAATTTAGGTTGCTCTTATTACTTCTTTTATTCTTCTCAATTCTCCTCAACCTCTCCTTCCTTACAAAAGTAGCAACATTCAGCATAGATTGCTTAAGCAAAGCAACTTGATCACACAAATCTTCATCATTGAAAGTATTCAATACAATTTTTTGTCCACTCAGCCACCATGCTATAAGTATGTGCTGGTGATGAAACGTGATTGTGGCCATCCAAATATTCATCATCGTTCACGCTCTCTACTGGTGAAGTTAAGACAGTCACACATTTTAACTCGACCTTCAAGATATCAAGGAACATGTCCTTCTCTTCATTTGTGTAAGACTTAAATATTTTCATGTAGGTCTATTTTATCTCACAGACAGTAGAGGTAAGGTATGAATGCACAATCTACAAAAAAAAATATAAAAATAACACAACATTGACTAGTTTAAAAAATACTATATAAAAAAAAATTAAATTTATACTATTGTACTATTCCTTCTGTACTTAAATGGATCACCTTTCATTATCTTATCGCTATTCGAAATGTGTCATATAAGTAAATGAAAAATTTGCAAAGGCGAATTCAATAATTTTTCAGCATACTTTTTAAGATGAGGAAAAGCTTCATATATCCAAATCTGCAGTCAATATAAGAACAAATAAATAAACATAGTTTATATTTTACTACATAAATAAGTAAGAGTCTATTATATATTGATTAGATGGATGATAATAAGTACTGTAGATACCTAATTTTATCCCTTTCGAATTCCAATTTTATCCATTTTTAGCTCACCTTACCACGCACCCTCTTCCATGTGATTATACCCCACAAAATACAAAAATAACAAATTTCAAATCAAATCCCAAAATATTCTTTTATCCTAACTAATTTTATCTCAATCACCTCACATCCATAACCCTCACCCTACTCCACCTCACCCCTTACCCCTTATATTGTTTACACGTTTTTTTGCCAATGGACATATATACACAGCACCATAAAAGGAAAGGGGGCCCACCAATAATAGACAAAAACATACACCTCACAGCATATACACATTACTCATCATCCTTTTCCAGGAGAGATACAGAGAGAGAACCCCATTTTTCTTGGGAGACAAGACACGGAACACACACAAGATACTCATATACAAAGGCACATATACACGAGAGAATAAAGAGAGAGAAAAGGAAGAATATTCACAAAAACAAGGACTCAATTTTTTGGTTTCTTCTTCACCAGCAAAAACACTTTTCACACACTCACTGATTTTTCATACAATTCCTACACAGCCACCGTCTTCTCCACAGATACACTCTTAATTATCACAGCAAGACACTACCATTTTTTAATCAATTTCTATTTTTCTCCAAAATAACAACCATTAACGCACACAATTACCCACAGATACACACAAATACAAAAAATAGGTGAGGGTGAAGTGAGGTCGAGAGAAAAATAGAGAGATAGAGGGAATCAAAGCGGAGAGAGTGAGATTCAAGATTGAGAGATAAAAATAGAAAGAAAACATACGGGAGAGAAATTTGGATGAGTTTTTCACTAGAAACTTCGTCGCTGCAGATCGCATCTCCATTTTTGATTGCTGCTGAGCTTGTTGGAGCTCTATCATAGCAAAAGGTCCTCGTTTTTAGTTTAAAATCCATCAAAAAAATACCTAGTGTTACTGTTCTGATGGATCCACTCGATTTTCAAACTCAATGACTTTCTTCCTCTTAAAATCAATCATATTTTTTAAGTGATTTGCATACGAGTTCTATTTGTTCTGTTGCGATGTTCGTTTGGCTCATCGAGCTCAGTACTGGTTTGGGGATTTAGGTTCAATTTTAATTTCGGGTTTGGATTTCTCCCAATTCGAGTTGGATCTTTGTTGTGGTTGAGGTTCGATTCGAGGCTATCGGGAGCAGATTTCTTTATTTTATCAAACAATATTCTTCGAAATTTTTGAATTGAGATCCATTTCTCATCCCTTTTCTTGAGTAATTTAAGTTCTGATATTTTATGTAGCGAATTGATAATGCATGGATCTTGCTTTTGTTTGATTTTGTGATGTTTGAATCATGAATGTTGCTTGATGTTGAATTCGAATTATGAAAATTGAATCGATAATCTAAGAATTAGTTAATCATTGATTGAGAATTGAAATAGACTTTTTTTTGGGAAGGGTTGAGATTGACGAAATGAAAGTGGTTTAATTTTGATTCATTATTGTTGATTTAAAACAAAAATTAGTAGGCAAATTCTAACTCGGGTAGGTAAATTTGGAGATTATGGTTTTGTTGAATGTTTGAATGTGGGTGTGAATGATTCTTCCTACTTTACCATAAAAATTGAAAGTGTATTCATTTAGTCGGGGAATGCCCCGAGGTTTCATGTACTTATTCAACGGGAAATGCCCCGGCGTATTATGTCTTTGAAGAAGGTCCGTGATCAAGGCCCGAGGCATCGGGTAAAGCATTGAAGTGGAGTTTAGAATTAGTTTAAAATAGCATAGGTTTATATTTTTCCGCGTTTTATTTTTCTTTTGGACTGGACATTATATTTTGGATTGTTTTCTTGTTTGTTTGAATGATTGTTTTTATGGGTTTTGTGTGGTTTATACATTCGTCGTGCCAAATTAGTCGATATTCTCCACCAAGCGACTGTGGTCGAACCACGGGATTGAGGGGTGCCTAACACCTTTCCCTCGGTCAACAGAATGCCTTAACCGAAAATCTCTGTTCACGGATCAATTTTAGAGTCAAATCATTTTTGAAAAAGAATTTTCAAAGGTGACTTGGCACACAAGATTTATGCCAAGTGGCGACTCTAAATAAAAAATATAAAAGTTCATTTTTCGAAATAAATTTTTATCTTTTGGCACTTAACTATAAAAATCCTTTCAAACTTAAAATCTAATATTTTTGGGTTAAAAAAGGCGTGTGACAATTACCATAAATATCCACGAAAAGTTGTACAAACATACAATTCGTTCTTTCTCTCACTATACACTTTTCGCTGCTTTTGCAAATCAATTTTCTTCTTCAAATATGCCAAGATTAATTAAAAGACTCTTTCTTCATGAATAACTCTTGAAGAATTCTAAATCATCTATGATTTTGATGCTGTTTGAATCCACCATTTTTGACGAATCTCTTGCAAGAAATATCAAGTGGATAAATCAAATTAAAGCGCGCTTCAACTATTGAAACTTATTCGACTGATTGCCATTAATTAAGATTATCAATCTTGCACAAGTGATGTTCTTATTTTTCATTTTGTGATGTTCTTATTTTTCATCACCTTGAAATGAAACTCTCTCTAATGGAGGATTTTGTTCACTTTTTTAATTTTGAGGATATACAAAGCAATTCAATTCTGTAATCAGCGTAAATTTCTTTTAGCCAAAGTATGTTGGTTTATCATTCACATATAATCATTGTTCATGCAACTTCTTGTCATTATAAAAGTTCAACATTGATTGGAGAATGGACTGGTGGTTTGCTTATATGGACTTGGGCAATCCTCCCCTCATAAGCTAGCTTTTGGGGTTGAGTTAGGCTCAGGTGTCATATCTTTACATAGTATCAGAGACAGTTCCATTTTTGTTTGGATTCTCAATCCATGCATCAGATAACTTTGGGCGCGAATATGGGGTGTTAGGGTCCCACATTGATTGGGTAATAAACTAATGGTTTGCTAATATGGACTTGGACAATCCTCCCCTCATGAGCTAGCTTTTGGCATTGAGTTAGGCCCAGATGTCATATCTTTACACTTGACATATCGCAACAACTTATAACAAAAAATCTATCCATTGAACTTAAAATATTTTGACATGTGCCTCAAATACCCAAAATAGATCCCCTTAAAGTCACTATAAATCTTTTGATCAACTCAAGTCATTCTAAACTTACGATAATTCTTCATTCTTGATCTTACAAATATATTCGCTGAAAAAGATCCTAGCTTATTCATTCGTGTGGCTAGGTCATACAACTCAAGGGAGATCTGATCTCTTGCACAAATTGACAAGGATAGGAGAGCACTATCATCCCCATCTCCCCTATGGGTATCTCTCATCATTACCATTATCATCATTTTTTTCTTCACTCCCTTCTTCACTAGACTCGACATCCTCACTCTTCTAGACATTGTTGTTATCATCTTTTTCAGTCTCGGTCATGTTTTTTGCTATCAACTTCGATGTTGATTCTTCGACGACTATTTTTTTCTTTTGGAGTTTTGAAAACCTCTTTGATGTGTCGTTTCTTAATGCTAGAAGAAGTAAAGCAGACCCTTTGATTTCTATCTTTATCCATACTTTACAATCTACAAGTAAAACAAATCTGTAGTGGTCAGTCAATCTATCAACCACCGATTTATTAACAGAAATAGAGAATTGATCAAATCAAAAATGAAAAATAAGTGGCAGTTGTTTTAGAAATGGAGAATGAAAAAGACAATAAAAAGAACACAATTAAAGTAAATCAAAATTCAATAAAAACATTCAAAATCTCTAGGCAACATAAAATAAAAATTCAAAAAAATTCTAGGCATTATCCTAAGCAAAACACAATCAAAGGAGCAAAATCAAGAACATGAACCAAAAACTCTCAGATTTTAAATAATTGAATCATGAACAATAAAATTTTTGCAAAAACTCAAAATTCACTACATAAAAATGCAACAAAAACAAATACTAAAACGAAGCTAAAACTGATCGGGAAGAAAGATTAAACTTACTTGACCAGAAGAGGATCAAAGATTCGACTTAGGAAAGAAGATTGAAGTAAAAAATATTTGAACTCTTTTATACTATCTAGAAAATAAAAAGAAAAAAAAAAGATGTTGAGAAAAGAAAGGAAAGTAGTTGAATTATCTAATAAATTTTAAAAAGGTAAACTATTTAATAAGCTTAAAAAGAAATTTTATTGTATTTTTGTAAGCTGTATTTTATTCTCAAATTTTTAAAATATTGAAAAGGCCCATAATCCTACAATCCTACCCCACTTTTTTTCTTTTTCAAATTCTAATTCTAGAAAATAAATGAAAAAAATTAAGTGGATATGAAGTACATTAAGTTTTTCTAATGGGTAGAGTTCTAATTTCTCTCTATTTGCTTCTCGACTAAAATATATCCTCATCATCCTCATCCTTGATACGATGAGGCCATCACATACGTCTCATAAATTAGTTTGATCCTCAATGTGAAACCTCTTAATTAGATCATTATGGAGATTCCAAGCTTCAACGGTCCAAAAAAGAACATCATCATTTATTGCACAACATTCTTTGATGATATCTGGCCATAATTGTTTGTCGCAGTCTCAGTATGTAATAAATCTTTTATGTCATAAATAAGTGTGGCTTAAGAGTAAGGCTAGTAAAACGTTTGTTTTAGGCCACAAAATTTTGAGACCTCAAAAACTTTAATAGTAAATTTTATGATTTCAAATTCACTTAGAATAATAATGAAGATTGTGAAATGCATTTTAAAAAATAATAAGAAAGAAAGAAAAAATATCTAATTTTTACCAGAAATATTTTAGAACTTTGAATTAAACAACTCAAACTTCATATTAATAAATAAAGTTTTAACAACAACGTTCAAGTTAATGTATTACAAATAAATGTCTAAAATTTTATTCACTAGAATTAATTCTTATTTTATTAATAATCATATTAATATTTGAAATTAAATACTGTGTCTTTTAAAAATAGTACACCAAAAGCAACTAATATGTAAGAACAAAAAAAAAAGAAAACTTTAAATTATAACAATATTATTTTTGTATGTATGTATGTATGTATGTATGTATGTATGTATGTGTATATATATTTAAAGTCTTTTATTAAAATTAGGTTTTAGGCCACTAATTTTATTGAGATGACCCTGGAAATTAATGTAATATTATAAACTAAATATATATAAATTCTATAGAAGCTAGTCTTGTGTATGGGCTTAGCACATGTGTCTTGCATCGATCAAGTAAAATTATATACATAAGAAGAACATATAATAAAGTAGCTGCAGTTGACGTTAAAATGCATGGTATATCTATTTAAATCATATAAATTAATATTTTATCTCAAATGTGTTATTGTCCATTGAGTGTCATCGGTTTCACAAATGAAAGAAACATATTTTGAGACACCTTAAATTTTTTCCTTTGTATTATTTTTAATTGATCAACATCTTAAAAAGTCGAAATTAACAAATGCAAACCAGACAGAAAAACTAAATCTAACCGGTATCAAATCTCACAATCCTATTTATTTTTTTCATTCAATGTCCGATATCCACATAGGAGCCTTGGCTAACTCAAATTTGTGTTGGGTAGAGCCCATATGAGAGAAGCTCTCCCTCGCAAGGATTTTTTCATATTCAGAATTCGAACCCAAAATCCTTGATTAAGGGAGCAGCAACATCCACTACATCACATTCTTTGATGGTCGCAATCCTATCCCTATACCTCGTTATTCTCTTTAATTACAATGTTATTAAATTTAAAAACAGTAGAAAGATAATTAATGAAGTCTCCCAACAAAAAATTTAGGTGTTACTTTTGAAAGCTTAAATACCATTAAATTTTAATATCTTTTACATTGACCTAGATCTAAATATCATTGAACTCTATTAGCCTTTTGACTTTTGTTTTTCATTTTCTTTTATTTGTTTGTAACATTTGTTATATTTTTATTTCTGTCAGGATGGGTCTACATCTAATTCAATATATTCTAGAGAAGAATACTCAAATTCGACCCTAACAGAAAACCTCTTTGAAAGAGAACAAAAATCTAAAATACAAGACCACATTAATTTATAAGTTCACCATGCAAATAAAGTTTTGCATATCAAGATTCAAGACTTTAATATAAGCTTATATTTCGAATTCAACAAATAAATTTAGTTAAAGATTTAACTATAAAACTAACGAATAATATATTAAAATATAGTTAAATAATATAATCAAAATTAAGTCACGATTAAAAAAAATAGATATATACCTTTAATTTTTTGACTACTTCATTCAGTGAAAACATATTTATTTCGCTCAATCTTTTAATTTAAAATTTTAACTTCAAAAGAAACACAAACAATTATCAAAAAGGAAAAATTAATTGTCAATTATTAATTATATAATCTTTAAAGTTATGAACTAAAAGAAATAAAAAAACGTTTTAATCAAAACTAAAAATAAGAAAAAATGAAGTAGAAGAAATTTTTATCCAAACTTTCACTTAAATAGAATTTTAAAACTTTTTTTGTGCAAGGCAAAATTCTAATTGATTTAAAATTATTAAATATTATAATTTTTTTACCATGTATTTTATGACTCCTTTAAACCTTTTTTATTTTCTTACCAATTAGTGGGAAATCTTCATATTAAATTTTTCATAAGTTAATTTTTGTTGTTTTTTTTCCTATTCTAATTTTTTAGAGGAAAATTTTGTAGTTGATTTTAATGGCCTTAATATTAAAAAAATAGTAAAAAGATGATTTTGTCTATTGTAAAAAAAATTAATGAAGGAAAAAAAGGTCAAATCACTTTTTTCTAAGAAATTTCACACTTTTAATATATTAGAGATTAGAGATAGAGATTAGAGATTAGAGATTAGAGACTAAAGATTAGAGATAGAAATTAAAAATTAAAAATTAAAAATTAAAAATTAGAGATAGAAATTAAAGATTAGACATTAGAGATTAGAAATATGCTAAATAAAGTTTTTAAGAAAATACAATTAGATTTATTTTTATAAGAAAATAAAGAATACCTGCTTATATAATTACACTTTCAATAGAAGTCAATATTTCTGCTGGTGCTGAGTAGAAACGGACATAGAATAACTGTCCCTTCGTAATCTATACAGCATAATTTAATTGACACAAAATTGAACAAAGGTAATTTTTTTTTTTTTGAAATTATGGTTTGAAGCACTTATTAATCATTTACATGGATATAAAATTTTTCATTAAAATTAGATAGAATTTTAAAATTAAATTATTTCTAGTAATATAAATATGATATTTTACCAAGACGGACTAAAAAAGATTATATTATACTCACTTTGTTTTTAATTAGTTATTGTTCTTACTAAAATAGATATTACTTAATATTTATATATTCACAAAACCAAAGTATATACTCTTTTTGTTCGCTTTTACTTATCACTGATTTCCTAATTGAATTTCTACTTTTACTTGTTATTTTAACATATCAAAAAAAAAAATTCTATTTTATCCTTAGAATTAATTTTTTTTCTACAATTTAGTTTCAATATACAATGTAAACATTATTTAAAAGGAATATCATGGTAAAATAATCATGTTATTAATTATTTTTCTAAATTGATGAATCGAGTCAAAATGTGAAGTAAAAGCTAACAAAGGAATATTAAGAGCTATCAATGTAGTGTAAAAAAGAAAAGTATTAAATAAAAATAATAATTTATTTAATTTAACATGTAGTTAATTTTATTTTTTTTAAGAAAAGTGAAAACAAAAATAATGAAAACTATTAAGGAAAGAAGAAAATATTTTGGAAGACTACAAAAAAAAGTTAGAAGTTCATAAGCTGCGGATGATAAGTGATATGTACATTATTTAAGGAGGAGATCACCATATTAACTTTCACAAAATTCTTGTTATTGTTCCTTTTTAAGAAAAAAAAATTATATATATATATATAATAGTATAGGTATTCGCGCGATGTGTGAAATATTTTTTTTATGAAAGTATCATTAAAATATAATAACTTATTCATTTGAAATAATAAATTTAAAATTTAATATTTCTTATTGTATCATATTAACATACTTTAAATTGATTAAGAGATATTAAAAATAATTGTTCATAACGAACGAGTTATTCCAAGACTTGTTGTTAACTATAAACCTCTGAATAAAGTTTTGAAATGGATCAGGTATCCAATACCTAATAAAAAAGACTTGCTCTCTAGATTATATGATGCCAATATATTTTCTAAGTTTGACTTAAAATCTGGATATTGGCAAATTCAGATTGATAAAGATCACACATATCGAACTGCTTTTAATGTTCCTTTTGGACAATATGAATGGAATGTCATGCCATTTGATTTGAAAATGCTCCTTCTGAATTTTAGAAAATTATGAATGATATATTTAATCCTCATATGGATTTTATAATTGTCTATATTGATGATATTTTAGTATTCTCAAAAACTCTTGAATTACATTTTAAACATCTAAATATGATTAAATAAATTGTATTACAAAATGGTTTGGTTATTTCTAAACCAAAAATGAGATTGTTCCAGACAAATGTTCAATTTTTAGGATATAATATTTGTCAAGGTACAATTGAACCCATACAAAGAGCTATGAATTTTGCTAAAAAATTCCTTAATATTATTACTGACAAAATGCAACTACAGAGATTTCTTTGAAGTCTTTATTATATTTCTCCTTTTTATGAAAACCTGTCTAGAGATTTAGCCCCTTTGTATGATAGGTTGAAAAAGGATTATAAAATGTCTTCGACTCAAGTCCACACTGATTTGATAAAATTAATTAAAAAACGTGTTAAAACTTTTCCCTGTTTAACTCTAGCTAATCCTGCTTGATTAAAAATAATTGAGACTGATGCATCAAATATTGGTTATGGAGGAATACCTAAACAAGTTAATCCTTATACTAAGACTAAATGTCTAGTTAGATTTCATTCTGGCAAATGGACTGAAAGTCAGAAAAAATACGCCACTATGGATCATGAAATGTTAACTATTGTTAAATGTGTTTTAAAATTTCAAGATGATTTATATAATCAAAATTTTATAGTTAGAACTGATGCTCAATCTGTTAAATACATGTTTGATAGAGACTTTAAACATGATGCTTCTAAATTAATATTTGCAAGGTAGCAAGCCCAGTTAGCCCCTTTTGATTTTGAGATACAATACAAGAAAAAGAGTGAAAACTATTTACCTGATTTTCTCTTTAGAGAATATTTAAACAATAAATGAATTTTTACACTTACTATCTCTCTGAAAAAACTATTATTACTATTATCAAAAGTATTCCTTTAAATGAAGATATTCATTTTATTATTTTAGAAAAACTCATTCGTAATAAATTGAATAAGACTTAAATCTTCCTAATCTTGAAGATATTCGGGATGAAATTGATTAGGATGATTTTGATACATCATTTGACGCATATTAAACTACTTTATGCAGTATGGGCACTGATCCACCTTGACAAATGGCCAATGAAAGAGGAAAAAATGGTAGAAGCCAAAATCAAAACTCTAGAGGAGGAGGAAGAAATTATCCATCATCATCATCTTCATATACTTCAAGCTCATCTAATTTCCCAATATTGCAACGAGGAAATATGAGTTTGATTAAATCAAAAATTCAGCATTATGCAGAAGCCTCATCTTCAAAAACTCTGAATATAAGTCCTATTCATTTGGATGATATACCAGAAGATCATCCGTTAAATGAGCAAATACAATCATATATATCTGCAAGGCAAGTTGATTCATTTGCTTCAATTGCAACAGAAAACACTGCCGATAGGCCAAACTATGAAAAACTTAAGGAGAGATAATTAATTCTTCTCGTTGAAAATTCTTAGATATGTAAGCAAGATGACCCCTGGAAATTACTCCAAAAACACTTGGTGACTAACCTCTATTTTACAGGAGAGTCATACAAAACAAGAGCTTACTATGAATCCATTCTAATTTCCATAGGAAGCGCTGACATAGAACATCATCAGCTAAGTGAAACCAGAAAACATATTCATGGTTACTCTAAAATGGTAATTAGAAAACTTTTATTTATAGAAGATTGGAGAACAACCTCTATGGCCGAAAAATCATGAAAATGAAAACTGCACAAATCTCTTTTACTTATTGGGATTATATCAAAGCATTTTCCCAAACTTTATATTACAATAACATTAAGCATAAACATACGTGGTTTTTGAAAGTTTGTCCAAAAGTCTTTGCGGATCCAGTATCAAATTGGTTTATTCAATGATGGTCATTTCATAGACCCATTGTAAAAATTCTACCACTAGAATATTTGCCCCTATACAAATAATGGAAGATTGTATCTCCATTTCTAAATGATTTATATCATTCTGATCATATTTGTAACCTAGACAAAATTGATCAAATGTATTTTTTCATAGAATTCTTCATTCCATGGATACATAAATGAAGTGTTGAATTTGATTATACCAAAGAATAAATACCCGGTCTGTATAGGATATTTTATATAAATTTTTGAGATAAATTAACCAGAAAGGACCCGCAGACAAAAATTCCTTATGGCAAGGAATTGCTCGAATCCATCAGACATACACTTGTTAAATATAAGAATGCTCCTCCGAAAAAATCAATTCTAGAAGACAAGAACTTAAGGCATATCTACAAAAGAATCTCCGTCCATGAAGGAGATAAAATGAAAATGATTGAGAAATATTTATCAGAAGTCAGAAAAAACTCCTTAAATCTGTAGACCAATGCTCAGACACTTCAATGAAAAGTCTTACAAGCGAAGAAGCTGCTGAAACTGAAGAAATTCAAGAATCACAACCACTCCCCCCAGAAAAATTCTTAATGATGAAGAAATTGAAAAGGTCAAGGCATTTCTCTACCAGTCAAAAGGGGGGAAATACAAGATATAACCACACGAACCTATCTGAAATGAAAAATACAAGAATAGACGTTAGACCCCATCTGCTTACCCATATAAATAGTAAAAATACTATGCACAGGGACCCACAAGTTACTGTGCAAGATGGTCTTTCTACTATAAATAGACGTCTCATTTCTGTTAGAGAGACAGAAGTTTTCCATTTCTTTCTTTTATTTTTCTCTCTCTATCTCTCCTTTCTCTCTACTCTTTGTAATATATTTAGCAAATAAATAAAAAAGAACTAGCTGCAGTTTGAATACTATTCAGGCCTTGCATTTCAGCCATTTTAAGGTATTTATTATTTCTTCTTCTATTGTGTTTTTAATACAACTTCTTCCCTCTTCCAGCCGTGACTATATCCAGCTAAAAAGCCTCTTATATCTATGTTGAAGATCTAACTTCATTTACATGGTAACTATGAAAGATCCAGACTCTATCGAAATATGAAGGAATTTTTCTATAGTTTCTCAACTCGGTTCCAAAATGATGGTACAGTCGAGTTTAATAAACTTATGTTAACTTTGTCTCAGTGACTACGTCTAGTAAGTTGTTCCTCTTTAGTCCATTATATTGATGAAGAAAGGTCGACTTTTTGCACAATTAGAACTTCCAGACACATGGATTTAACATAAGTCTATTGAATCTCTGACAGGCCCCTTGTTTGGGTAAAAGGTTCCATGTAGTCGTTAAGCTATTTAAAATTCTTATATATTTTGATCGGTTCTTTGGTTTGGTTTTCTGACTATGGCTTAATTCGGTATTGTTATATAGGTCTGGAAGGTTGAGCGGCTTACCCCAGCCATGTGAGATCCTGTAAATGGTATCAGAGTTTTATAGTTAATAACAAGTATTGGCATACCTCGTTCTTTTTCAGCAGCATTATTCACATAGAAGCAGTACAAGACCAAAGGGATTTGGAAGGTTTTATAAGACCTTTCTGTAAGAGACTATCAATCTCCTTTTTACAGAACTCAACTAATTCTGTATTCATTTGGCAAGGTCGCTATTTAGTTGGGATTTTATCTTCACTAAAACCTTCTTCATAGGAAAGAGAAACAATATGTTTCATACGATTCCAGAAAGCATTAGGAAGATCAGCACAAATATCCATAGTCATTTGGTCTGAGATTATTTTCATTTTTTCCTGAACTTTTATAGATCTCATTGTATCATGAATATTTAAACTCATTATTTCTAATTATAAGAAATTTACCTGTCGTTGTTTCATTTCTATTAAAGCGTTTATATCTTTTATTACAGGATCAATAACAAAAGGATAAGAAATTTCTTGATTTTTATAAGTAGCTTTAAAACTATTTGCATCAATATGTGTATAAGGATATATAGCATTTATAAAAGGGGTTCCTAGAATAATAGGAGGATAAATTAATTTTTTATCAAGAAAAAGAAATGTGGAATGCAAATCTTGTTTCGACAAATATGGGTATTAGGTAATTTATAATTAATATCAAGACTATGCCCAGATGCAGATTTAATGATATGAGTAGTTTTTTCTAAATATCTGGTCAGAATTAATCCTTCCTGAATGCAACTAACGTCAGCACCACTATCGATCATAGCTACATTAGTGATAGAAAATTCTTTATTAATCAGAATAGTGCAATTTATATATCATTTATGGGCAGTAACTAGCTGCATCATACCTAGAAAATAATCATTTTTTGAATCAATTTTTTTGAAAATTTTATTCATATAAGAATTTTTAGGATTTTCAACAACTTCCTTTTCTTTTCCTTTAGAGGAAATAGTTTTTTGGGAAAAATCAGAAATATCTTCTTCAATTTTCAAAATCCTATGATCGAAGATCATTTGATTTTGCTTTAAAGAGATAATTTATTTTTTTAGTTTTTCAGCTTCTATTTTTAAATCATCAAAAGTTGTATTCCTTCCTGAGGTTTGACTCAAAGCAAGTCTTCTATTTACCTCAGATAAAGAATAAGGCATATAATAATCATCAGCAGCATTTTTAATATTAATTTTAGAAGTACTGGCAGTACTATCAGCAGATTTTTAGCAGCAAGATTGATAATTTTTTCATGAAGCTTTTCATCAGAAATTTCTTTTAATAATTCAAGAACATTATCAGTAGTAAGAGTTCAAACATTTAAGTCTAAATCTTCAAACTGTGATTACAGTTTATAAACCATTTCATCACAATTGCATTTATCATTATTGCAATCAGTGCATTTATTAACATCATCCTGACCACTATCAGAACTGGGCAATTCAAAATTATTTTCAGATTCAGAATCACAATTATAATCAGATTCGGAACCTGAAGTATATAATAAACCATAAACTTGATCATGCACCTCATCAAAGAGTTCTAAAAACTTGAGTTTTTGAAGTTTACAATTAGGAGCTATATGATCATATTGGTTGCATCTATAGCCCTTGATTTTAGCTAAATCTCTTTTGGATCTATTCTTTGTAAATCTGGTAGACTTACGATAGTTTTTCCTAGTCTCACGCTCCCCTTTGGTTCTATGTCTAGAGTGTTTTTTTCTATAAGGTTTATCAGACTTAGAATATCTTTGGCTTTTACTTGTCTTAGTAGAAACTGGTTTATCCATATCAAATTGCTCACAAAAATCTCCTAGTTGGGATTTTTGTCTAAGCTTGTCAAGCTTAATTTGTCTAGCTAATTTCAACTCATTGCATAATGGTAAGACTTCCTGAGTACAGGCTGCTATAAGCTGATCATAAGTCTATTCTTCAAATTTTATTTCACCATAATATCCCCTAAGTGTTTTTCTCACTCTTTCAGCAAAAAGAGAGGGAAGACCATCAATGAATTTTGCTTTGCAATGTTCATACTTACTTTCAGGTAAATTCATAACCTTATTTAGAAAGATATCCTTATAACCTAAATTCGCCTAAGGTTCTACATCTAAGACCATTAAGGAGTGTCCTAATGTTTTCATATTAGTTGGTAAACATACCTCCAAAATGTTCTATAATGATAAGCATAAAGGTATATACAACATCTTCTCTACCCGCAAGTAAAGGTCTCCCCAAGTTATATTGGCCGGGAGTGTTATCTCTAGCAGTAAAAATGACATTTCTTTTTTCTGTGGTTAAGAAGTTATCCCACCAACCATGAAGTTGGCCAGTAAAACCAGCAACTATCATCTTACAAATAGTTTCATCATTACGTCTTGAACGATTTTTGGCAAATGCCGTGGCTTTTGCTATGGTAGAAAATATTAACATACGATGAACAAGAATAGATATTTGCCTATCAGACAATCCATCTTTATTCCATTCATATATAGCATCACCATTATAAGACGTATTAGTCTAATTCCAGTCCCTTTCCTCTATCAGAAAATCTTGAGGAGTTGGTCGTGGATAATAAGTTGTAGTCATACGGGGAATATCAGCATATTTTGTTTCCGGTTGTTTTCTAATTATTCCTTTGAGCTTATTGAGCTCGGAAGAAATTGTATTTCCCATATTAGGAGTAGATTTGAGAGTATCAGCAAAATTAGACTCTAGATTGTTGACAAAATCATCAGACAAATCAAGGGGTTTAATATTCAAATGTGAGAATTTTTTGTCTAACTATTTTTCCATTCTTCTATATGAGATGGTTTTTCAAATCCTTCAATATCAATAGGTCTCTGAATACAGGGTCTAGATCTTGCTTTCTGAAGTAGAAGCAATATTAGATGACTTCATATTATCTTTAAGCTTTTCAACCATTTCAGTTAATTCATCAAGTTTTTTTATCAAGAGAAGAAATATATTCTCCTAGAAATTTAACATACAAACTCAAATAGTTATTCTGAGAAATAAGATTATTTATTTTAGAAATAGTGATTTTTCCAATAGCATTATCAATGAATTTCTGAAAAGCAGAGAAAGTCATTCCAGTATTATTAGGTAATACAAAGGAAGATTGAGGAGGGTAAAGAGACAGAGAAGGCAAATATGCAGACATAAACCATGGCACAAAATAAATAATTTTACTATGTAATGCACACATTTCAAAAAATTCTTCAGAGATATTTTTCAATTTATCAGGATTATATGTTTCAAAAAATCATGTCCTAAAGTTTTTCCATTTTTCACCAAAAAATTCTTTTCTAATATAGTTTCTTTCCTGTGAACCAGGACTAAAATCAATTAGTTATGGCATCATGATTAATAGAATTAATATCAAACTCCATTTCGGAGGGAGTAGGGTTTTCAGTATCAAAATCTTGTACTATATTTATTTTAGGATTGATTTTAATTTTTTCTACATTTTAGGTAGAGCATGCGAATCTGCAGTGTTTAGAGTATGCAAGGATGCAGCACGACTCCTAGCCAAACCATAAACTGATTTGATTGGGGAAATATGATGCATAGCAGGCAACATTCTAGGTATAGAAAAGAAATTTCGGTTATAAACAGTAGAATTATTGTCAAATTGTAGACAAATTCTTCCGCCAATAGTTTGAGTTACATGGTTTAACTCTTTATTTGTCATATCCTCCACAAGTTGATTTGGAGAAATGATTGAATTAAAATTTATGT